>NW_027596147.1:0-600000 GCF_964194155.1 Cetorhinus maximus
AATTAAAATAAAACCATTGATAACACCAATAAATTCAACAACAACCTCAATATTGAAAATCACCAACAAATTCAACAACAACCTCAACAATGAAAAACACCAAAAAAATTCAACAACAACAAAACATTGAAAATCACCAAAATATTCAACAACAAACTCAACTTTGAAAATCACCAACAAATTCAACAACAACCTCAACATTGAAAAACAGCAACAAATTCAACAACCTCAACTTTGAAAAATAGAAAAAGGTTCAACACAATAATAATTGATAACATCAACAAATTCTACAACAACTCCATATTGAATATCACCAACAAATTCAACATCAACCTCAACTTTGAAAATGACCAAAAATTCAACAAACTCACCTTTGAAAAAGACCAGCAAATTCAACAACAACCTCAACAATGAAAAACGCAAAAAAATTCAACAACAACCTCAACATTGAAAATCACCAACAAATTCAACAAAAACCTCAACAATGAAAAACACCAAAAAATTCATCAACAACCTCAACATTCCAAAACACCAACAAATTCAACAAAAAACTCAACAATGAAAAACACCAAAAAATTCAACAACAACCTCAACTTTGAAAAACACCAACAAATTCAACAACAACCTCAACAATGAACAACACCAAAAAATTCATCAACAACCTGAACATTCCAAACCACCATCAAATTCAAAAGAAAATTCAAGAATGAAAAACACCAAAAAATTCAACATAAAAGACAAAATTGCAAAACACCAACAAATTCAACAACAAACTCAACATTGAAAATCACCAAACAATTCAACAACAACCTCAATATTGAACATCACCAACAAATTCAACAACAGCCTCAACATTGAAAAAGAGCAGCAAATTCAACAACAACGTCAACAATGAAGAACATCAAAAAATTAAACAACAACAACCTCAAAATTGAAAAACACCAAAAAATTCAACAACAACCTTAAATTTGAAAAACACCAACAAATTCAACAACAACCTCAATATTGAATAAAACCAAAAAATTCAACAACAAATTCAACTTTGAAAAACACCAGCAAATTCAACAACCTCAACATTGAAAAACACAAAAAACTGTGAAAAAAATATTGATAACACCAATAAATTCAACAACAACCTCAATATTGAAAATCACCAACAAATTGATAAACAACCTCAACAATGAAAAACAACCAAAAATTCAACAACAACCTAACCATTGAAAATCACCAACAAATTCAACAACAATCTCAAAAATGAAAAACACCAAAAAATTCAACAACAACCTCAACTTTGAAAAACACCAACAAATTCAACAACAACCTCAACATTCAAAAACACCAACAAATTCAACAAAAACCTCAACAATGAAAAACAACAAAAAAACAATAACCTCAACTTTGAAAAATACAAAAAAATTTTAAAAATACAATTCATAACACCAATAAATTCAACAACAACCTCAATATTGAAAATCACCAACAAATTCAACAACAACCTGAATATTGAATATCACCATCAAATTCAACAACAACCTCAACATTGAAAAAGAGCAGCAAATTTAACAACAACCTCAACAATGAAAAACATCAAAATATTCTACAACAATCTCAACAATGAAAAATACCAAAAAATTCAACAACAACCTCTACTTTGAAGAACACCAACAATTTCAACAGCAACCTCAACGTTGAAAAATCGAAAAAATGTCAAAAAATACCATTGATAACACCAATAAATTTAACAACAACGTCAACATTGCAAAACACCAACAAATTCAACAACAACCTCAACATTGAAAAAATCCAACAAATTCAACAAGAACCTCAACAATGAAAAACACTCAAAAGTTCATCAACAACCTCAACATTCAAAAACACAATCAAATTCAACAAAAACCATAACAATTAAAAACACCAAAAAATACAACAACAAACTCAACTTTGAAAAACACCAACAAATTCAACAACCTCAACATTGAACAACACCATCAAATTCAACAACAACCTCAACATTGAAAAACTCAAACAAATTCAACAACAACCTCAACAATGAACAACACCAAAAAATTCAACAACAACCTCAACAATGAAAAACACCAAAAAAAAAACAACCTCAACTTTGAAAAATACAAAAAAATTTAAAAAAAAACAATTGATAACACCAATCAATTCAACAACAACCTCAAGATTCATAAACACCAACAAATTCAACAAAAACCTCAACACTGAAAAACACCAACAAATTCAACTGCAACCTCAACTTTGAAAAATACAAAAAAATTCAACAACAACCTCAACATTCAATAACAACAACAAATTCAACAAAAACCTCAACAATGAACAACATCAAAAAATTAAACAACAACCTCAACTTTGAAAACACCAAATAATTCAACAACCTCAACGTTGAAAAATAGAAAAAATTTCAAAAAAACCCATAGATAAAACCAATAAATTCAACAACAACGTCAACATTGCAAAACACCAACAAATTCAACAACAACCACAACATTGCAAAACTCCAACAAATTCAAGAAGAACCTCAACAATGAAAAACGCCCAAAAATTCATAAACAACCTCAACATTCAAAAACACCAACAAATTCAACAAAAACCTTAACAATTAAAAACACCAAAAAATACAACAACAACCTCAACTTTGAAAAACACCAACAAATTCAACAACCTCAACATTGAAAAACACCAATTAATTCAACAACAACCTCAACAATGAACAACACCAACAAATTCATTCAACAACAAAATCAATACAAAAATTTTTTAAAAAAAACAATTGATAACACCAATAAATTCAACAACAACCTCAATATTGAATATCACCAACAAATTCAACAACAACCTCAACATTGAAAAACACCGACAAATTCAAGTGCAACCTCAACTTTGAAAAATACAAAAACGTTCAAAAAAAACCATTGATAATACCAATAAATTCAACAACAACCTCAATATGGAAAATCCCTAACAAATTCAACAACAACCTCAGCAATGAAAAACAACAAAAAATTCAACAACAACAACCTCAACAATGAAAATCACCAACAAATTCAACAACCTCAACATTGAAAAACACAAAAAAGTTTTGAAAAAAACATTGATAACACCAATGAATTCAAAAACAACCTCAATATTGAAAATCACCAACAAATTCATCAACTACCTCAACAACGAAAAACATCGAAAAATTCAACAACAACGACGCCAACAATAATAAACACCAAAATATTCAACAACAACCTCAACATTGAAAAACTCCAACAATTTCAACAACAACCTCAACAATGAAAAACGCAAAAAAATTCAACAACAACCTCAACATTCAAAAACAACAACAAATTCAACAAAAACCTCAACAATGAAAAACACCAAAAAATTCAACAACAACCTCAACTTTGAAAACACCAAATAATTCAACAACCTCAACAATGAAAAACATCAAAATATTCAACAACAAGCTGAACATTCCAAACCACCATCAAATTCAACATAAACATCAACAATGAAAAACACCAAAAAATTCAACATAAACCTCAAAATTGCAAAACACCAACAAACTCAACAACAAGCTCAACATTGAAAATCACCAACAAATTCAACAACAACCTCAACATTGAAAAAGAGCAGCAAATTCAACAACAACCTCAGCAATGAAGAACATCAAAAAATTCAACAACATCATCAACAATGAAAAACACCAAAAAATTCAACAACAACCTCAACTTTGAAAAACACCAACAAATTCAACTGCATCCTCAACGTTGAAAAATAGAAAAAAATTCAAAAAAACCCATAGATAAAACCAATAAATTCAACAACAACGTCAACATTGCAAAACACCAACAGATTCAAGAAGAACCTCAACAATTAAAAACACCCAAAAATTCATAAACAACCTCAACATTCAAAAACACCAACAAATTCAACATAAAACTTAACATTTAAAAACACCAAAAAATACAACAACAACCTCAACTTTGAAAAACACCAACAAATTCAAAAACCTCAACATTGAAAAACAGCAATTAATTCAACAACAACCTCAACAATGAACAATACCAACAAATTCATTCAACAACAAAATCAATACAAAAAAATTTTTAAAGAAACAATTGATAACACCAATAAATTCAACAACAACCTCAATATTGAATATCACCAACAAATTCAACAACAGCCTCAACATTGAAAAAGAGCAGCAAATTCAACAGAAGCTCAGCAATGAAAAACATTAAAAAATTCAACAACAACCTCAACAATGAAAAACACCAAAAAATTCAACAACAATCTCAACTTTGAAAAACCCCAACAAATTCAACTGCAACCTCAACGTTGAAAAATAGAAAAAATTTCAAAAAAAACTATTGATAACACCTATAAATTCCAGAACAACGTCAACATTGCAAAACACCAACAAATTAAACAACAACCTCAACATTGAAAAACTCCAACAAATTCAACAAGAACATCACCAATGAAAAACACCCAAATATTCATCAACAACCTCAACATTCAAAACACCAACAAATTCAACAAATGCCTTAACAATTAAAAACACCAAAAAATACAATAACAACCTCAACTTTGAATAACACCAACAAATTCAACAACCTCAAAATTGGAAAACAGCAACAAATACAACAACAACCTCAACTTTGAAAAACACCAAAAATTCAACAACCTCAACCTTGAAAAACAGCAACAAATTCATTAACAACCTCAACATTCCAAAACATCAACAAATTCAACAAAAACCTCAACTTTGAAAATCACCAACAAATTCAACAACAACCTCAACAATGAACAACACCAAAAAATTCATCTACAACCTCAACATTGAAAAACACCGACAAATTCAAGTGCAACCTCAACTTTGAAAAATACAAAAAAGTTCAAAAAAAACCATTGATAACACCAATAAATTCAACAACAACCTCAATATGGAAAATCCCAAACAAATGCAACAACAACCTCAGCAATGAAAAACAACAAAAAATTCAACAACAACAACCTCAACATTGAAAATCACCAACAAATTCAACAACTTCAACATTGAAAAACACAAAAAAGTTTTGAAAAAAACATTGATAACACCAATAAATTCAAAAACAACCTCAATATTGAAAATCACCAACAAATTCATCAACTACCTCAACAATGAAAAACATCAAAAAATTCAACAACAACGACCCCAACAATGATAAACACCAAAAAATTCAACAACAACCTCAACATTGAAAAACTCCAACAATTTCAACAACAACCTCAACAATGAAAAACGTCAAAAAAATTCAACAACAACCTCAACATTCAAAAACAACAACAAATTCAACAAAAACCTCAACAATAAAAAACACCAAAAAACTCTACAACAACCTCAACTTCGAAAACACCAAAAAATTCAACAACCTCAACATTTAAAAACACCAACAAATTCAACTGCAACCTCAACTTTGAAAAATTCAAAAAAATTAAAATAAAACCATTGATAACACCAATAAATTCAACAACAACCTCAATATTGAAAATCACCAACAAATTCAACAACAACCTCAACAATGAAAAACACCAAAAAAATTCAACAACAACAAAACATTGAAAATCACCAAAATATTCAACAACAAACTCAACTTTGAAAATCACCAACAAATTCAACAACAACCTCAACATTGAAAAACAGCAACAAATTCAACAACCTCAACTTTGAAAAATAGAAAAAGGTTCAACACAATAATAATTGATAACATCAACAAATTCTACAACAACTCCATATTGAATATCACCAACAAATTCAACATCAACCTCAACTTTGAAAATGACCAAAAATTCAACAAACTCACCTTTGAAAAAGACCAGCAAATTCAACAACAACCTCAACAATGAAAAACGCAAAAAAATTCAACAACAACCTCAACATTCAAAAACTACAACAAATTCAACAAAAACCTCAACAATGAAAAACACCAAAAAATTCAACAACAACCTCAACTTTGAAAACACCAAATAATTCAACAACCTCAACAATGTAAAACATCAAAAAATTCAACAACAACCTGAACATTCCAAACCACCATCAAATTCAAAAGAAACCTCAAGAATGAAAAACACCAAAAAATTCAACATAAACCACAAAATTGCAAAACACCAACAAATTCAACAACAAACTCAACATTGAAAATCACCAACCAATTCAACAACAACCTCAATATTGAACATCACCAACAAATTCAACAACAGCCTCAACATTGAAAAAGAGCAGCAAATTCAACAACAACGTCAACAATGAAGAACATCAAAAAATTAAACAACAACAACCTCAAAATTGAAAAACACCAAAAAATTCAACAACAACCTTAAATTTGAAAAACACCAACAAATTCAACAACAACCTCAATATTGAATAAAACCAAAAAATTCAACAACAAATTCAACTCTGAAAAACACCAGCAAATTCAACAACCTCAAAATTGAAAAACACAAAAAAGTGTAAAAAAAATATTGATAACACCAATAAATTCAAAAACAACCTCCTCAATATTGAAAATCACCAACAAATTCAACAACAACCTGAATATTGAATATCACCATCAAATTCAACAACAACCTCAACATTGAAAAAGAGCAGCAAATTTAACAACAACCTCAACAATGAAAAACATCAAAATATTCTACAACAATCTCAACAATGAAAAATACCAAAAAATTCAACAACAACCTCTACTTTGAAGAACACCAACAATTTCAACAGCAACCTCAACGTTGAAAAATCGAAAAAATGTCAAGAAATACCATTGATAACACCAATAAATTTAACAACAACGTCAACATTGCAAAACACCAACAAATTCAACAACAACCTCAACATTGAAAAAATCCAACAAATTCATCAAGAACCTCAACAATGAAAAACACTCAAAAATTCATCGACAACCTCAACATTCAAAAACACAATCAAATTCAACAAAAACCATAACAATTAAAAACACCAAAAAATACAACAACAAACTCAACTTTGAAAAACACCAACAAATTCAACAACCTCAACATTGAACAACACCATCAAATTCAACAACAACCTCAACATTGATAAACTCCAACAAATTCAACAACAACCTCAACAATGAACAACACCAAAAAATTCAACAACAACCTCAACAATGAAAAACACCAAAAAAAAAACAACAACCTCAACTTTGAAAAATACAAAAAAATTCAACAACAACCTCAACATTCAAAAACAACAACAAATTCAACAGAAACCTCAACAATGAAAAACACCAAAAAATTAAACAACAACCTCAACTTTGAAAACACCAAATAATTCAACAACCTCAACAATGAAAAACATCAAAAAATTCAACAACAACCTGAACATTCCAAACCACCATCAAATTCAACATAAACATCAACAATGAAAATCACCAAAAAATTCAACATAAACCTCAAAATTGCAAAACACCAACAAACTCAACAACAAGCTCAACATTGAAAATCACCAACAAATTCAACAACAACCTCAACATTGAAAAAGAGCAGCAAATTCAACAACAACCTCAACAATGAAGAACATCAAAAAACTCAACAACATCATCAACAATGAAAAACACCAAAAAATTCAACAACAACCTCAACTTTGAAAAACACCAACAAATTCAACTGCAACCTCAACGTTGAAAAATAGAAAAAAATTCAAAAAAACCCATAGATAAAACCAATAAATTCAACAACAACGTCAACATTGCAAAACACCAACAAATTCAACAACAACTACAACATTGAAAAACTCCAACAAATTCAAGAAGAACCTCAACAATGCAAAACACCCAAAAATTGATAAACAACCTCAACATTCAAAAACACCAACAAATTCAACACTAACCTTAACAATTAAAAACACCAAAAAATACAACAACAACCTTAACTTTGAAAAACACCAACAAATTCAACAACCTCAACATTGAAAAACACCAACAAATTCATTCAACAACAAAATCAATACAAAAAATTTAAAAAAAAAACAATTGATAACACCAATAAATTCAACAACAACCTCAATATTGAATGTCACCAACAAATTCAACAACAACCTCAACTTTGAAAAACACCAACAAATTCAACAAAAACCTCAGCAATGAAATGACCAAAAAATTCAACAACAACCTCAACATTGAAAAACACCGACAAATTCAAGTGCAACCTCAACTTTGAAAAATACAAAAAAGTTCAAAAAAAAACATTGATAACACCAATAAATTCAACAACAACCTCAATATGGATAATCCCTAACAAATTCAACAACAACCTCAGCAATGAAAAACAACAAAAAATTCAACAACAACCTCAACAATGAAAATCACCAACAAATTCGACAACCTCAACATTGAAAAACACAAAAAAGTTTTGAAAAATACATTGAGAACACCAATGAATTCAAAAACAACCTCAATATTGAAAATCACCAACAAATTCATCAACTACCTCAACAACGAAAAACGTCGAAAAATTCAACAGCAACGGCCCCAACAATAATAAACACCAAAATATTCAACATCAACCTCAACATTGAAAAACTCCAACAAGTTCAACAACAACCTCAACAATGAAAAACGTCAAAAAATTCAACAACAACCTCAACATTCAAAAACAACAACAAATTCAACAAAAACCTCAACAATGAAAAACACCAAAAAATTAAACAACAACCTCAACTTTGAAAACACCAAATAATTCAACAACCTCAACAATGAAAAACATCAAAAAATTCAACAACATCCTGAACATTCCAAACCACCATCAAATTCAACATAAACATCAACAATGAAAAACACCAAAAAATTCAACATAAACCTCAAAATTGCAAAACACCAACAAACTCAACAACAAGCTCAACATTGAAAATCACCAACAAATTCAACAACAACCTCAACAATGAAGAACATCAAAAAATTCAACAACATCATCAACAATGAAAAACATCAAAAAATTCAACAACAACCTCAACTTTGAAAAACACCAACAAATTCAACTGCATCCTCAACGTTGAAAAATAGAAAAAATTTCAAAAAAAACCATAGATAACACCAATAAATTCAACAACAACGTCAACATTGCAAAACACCAACACATTCAACAACAACCTCAACATTGAAAAACTCCAACAAATTCAAGAAGAACCTCAACAATGAACAACACCAAAAAATTCATCTACAACCTCAACATTGAAAAACACCGACAAATTCAAGTGCAACCTCAACTTTGAAAAATACAAAAAAGTTCAAAAAAAACCATTGATAACACCAATAAATTCAACAACAACCTCAATATGGAAAATCCCAAACAAATGCAACAACAACCTCAGCAATGAAAAACAACAAAAAATTCAACAACAACAACCTCAACATTGAAAATCACCAACAAATTCAACAACTTCAACATTGAAAAACACAAAAAAGTTTTGAAAAAAACATTGATAACACCAATAAATTCAAAAACAACCTCAATATTGAAAATCACCAACAAATTCATCAACTACCTCAACAATGAAAAACATCAAAAAATTCAACAACAACGACCCCAACAATGATAAACACCAAAAAATTCAACAACAACCTCAACATTGAAAAACTCCAACAATTTCAACAACAACCTCAACAATGAAAAACGTCAAAAAAATTCAACAACAACCTCAACATTCAAAAACAACAACAAATTCAACAAAAACCTCAACAATAAAAAACACCAAAAAACTCTACAACAACCTCAACTTCGAAAACACCAAAAAATTCAACAACCTCAACATTTAAAAACACCAACAAATTCAACTGCAACCTCAACTTTGAAAAATTCAAAAAAATTAAAATAAAACCATTGATAACACCAATAAATTCAACAACAAACTCAATATTGAAAATCACCAACAAATTCAACAACAACCTCAACAATGAAAAACACCAAAAAAATTCAGCAACAACAAAACATTGAAAATCACCAAAATATTCAACAACAAACTCAACTTTGAAAATCACCAACAAATTCAACAACAACCTCAACATTGAAAAACAGCAACAAATTCAACAACCTCAACTTTGAAAAATAGAAAAAGGTTCAACACAATAATAATTGATAACATCAACAAATTCTACAACAACTCCATATTGAATATCACCAACAAATTCAACATCAACCTCAACTTTGAAAATGACCAAAAATTCAACAAACTCACCTTTGAAAAAGACCAGCAAATTCAACAACAACCTCAACAATGAAAAACGCAAAAAAATTCAACAACAACCTCAACATTCAAAAACTACAACAAATTCAACAAAAACCTCAACAATGAAAAACACCAAAAAATTCAACAACAACCTCAACTTTGAAAACACCAAATAATTCAACAACCTCAACAATGTAAAACATCAAAAAATTCAACAACAACCTGAACATTCCAAACCACCATCAAATTCAAAAGAAACCTCAAGAATGAAAAACACCAAAAAATTCAACATAAACCACAAAATTGCAAAACACCAACAAATTCAACAACAAACTCAACATTGAAAATCACCAACCAATTCAACAACAACCTCAATATTGAACATCACCAACAAATTCAACAACAGCCTCAACATTGAAAAAGAGCAGCAAATTCAACAACAACGTCAACAATGAAGAACATCAAAAAATTAAACAACAACAACCTCAAAATTGAAAAACACCAAAAAATTCAACAACAACCTTAAATTTGAAAAACACCAACAAATTCAACAACAACCTCAATATTGAATAAAACCAAAAAATTCAACAACAAATTCAACTCTGAAAAACACCAGCAAATTCAACAACCTCAAAATTGAAAAACACAAAAAAGTGTAAAAAAAATATTGATAACACCAATAAATTCAACAACAACCTCAATATTGAAAATCACCAACAAATTGATAAACAACCTCAACAATGAAAAACAACCAAAAATTCAACAACAACCTAACCATTGAAAATCACCAACAAATTCAACAACAATCTCAAAAATGAAAAACACCAAAAAATTCAACAACAACCTCAACTTTGAAAAACACCAACAAATTCAACAACAACCTCAACATTCAAAAACAACAACAAATTCAACAAAAACCTCAACAATGAAAAACACCAAAAAATTAAACAACAACCTCAACTTTGAAAACACCAAATAATTCAACAACCTCAACAATGAAAAACATCAAAAAATTCAACAACATCCTGAACATTCCAAACCACCATCAAATTCAACATAAACATCAACAATGAAAAACACCAAAAAATTCAACATAAACCTCAAAATTGCAAAACACCAACAAACTCAACAACAAGCTCAACATTGAAAATCACCAACAAATTCAACAACAACCTCAACAATGAAGAACATCAAAAAATTCAACAACATCATCAACAATGAAAAACATCAAAAAATTCAACAACAACCTCAACTTTGAAAAACACCAACAAATTCAACTGCATCCTCAACGTTGAAAAATAGAAAAAATTTCAAAAAAAACCATAGATAACACCAATAAATTCAACAACAACGTCAACATTGCAAAACACCAACACATTCAACAACAACCTCAACATTGAAAAACTCCAACAAATTCAAGAAGAACCTCAACAATGAACAACACCAAAAAATTCATCTACAACCTCAACATTGAAAAACACCGACAAATTCAAGTGCAACCTCAACTTTGAAAAATACAAAAAAGTTCAAAAAAAACCATTGATAACACCAATAAATTCAACAACAACCTCAATATGGAAAATCCCAAACAAATGCAACAACAACCTCAGCAATGAAAAACAACAAAAAATTCAACAACAACAACCTCAACATTGAAAATCACCAACAAATTCAACAACTTCAACATTGAAAAACACAAAAAAGTTTTGAAAAAAACATTGATAACACCAATAAATTCAAAAACAACCTCAATATTGAAAATCACCAACAAATTCATCAACTACCTCAACAATGAAAAACATCAAAAAATTCAACAACAACGACCCCAACAATGATAAACACCAAAAAATTCAACAACAACCTCAACATTGAAAAACTCCAACAATTTCAACAACAACCTCAACAATGAAAAACGTCAAAAAAATTCAACAACAACCTCAACATTCAAAAACAACAACAAATTCAACAAAAACCTCAACAATAAAAAACACCAAAAAACTCTACAACAACCTCAACTTCGAAAACACCAAAAAATTCAACAACCTCAACATTTAAAAACACCAACAAATTCAACTGCAACCTCAACTTTGAAAAATTCAAAAAAATTAAAATAAAACCATTGATAACACCAATAAATTCAACAACAAACTCAATATTGAAAATCACCAACAAATTCAACAACAACCTCAACAATGAAAAACACCAAAAAAATTCAGCAACAACAAAACATTGAAAATCACCAAAATATTCAACAACAAACTCAACTTTGAAAATCACCAACAAATTCAACAACAACCTCAACATTGAAAAACAGCAACAAATTCAACAACCTCAACTTTGAAAAATAGAAAAAGGTTCAACACAATAATAATTGATAACATCAACAAATTCTACAACAACTCCATATTGAATATCACCAACAAATTCAACATCAACCTCAACTTTGAAAATGACCAAAAATTCAACAAACTCACCTTTGAAAAAGACCAGCAAATTCAACAACAACCTCAACAATGAAAAACGCAAAAAAATTCAACAACAACCTCAACATTCAAAAACTACAACAAATTCAACAAAAACCTCAACAATGAAAAACACCAAAAAATTCAACAACAACCTCAACTTTGAAAACACCAAATAATTCAACAACCTCAACAATGTAAAACATCAAAAAATTCAACAACAACCTGAACATTCCAAACCACCATCAAATTCAAAAGAAACCTCAAGAATGAAAAACACCAAAAAATTCAACATAAACCACAAAATTGCAAAACACCAACAAATTCAACAACAAACTCAACATTGAAAATCACCAACCAATTCAACAACAACCTCAATATTGAACATCACCAACAAATTCAACAACAGCCTCAACATTGAAAAAGAGCAGCAAATTCAACAACAACGTCAACAATGAAGAACATCAAAAAATTAAACAACAACAACCTCAAAATTGAAAAACACCAAAAAATTCAACAACAACCTTAAATTTGAAAAACACCAACAAATTCAACAACAACCTCAATATTGAATAAAACCAAAAAATTCAACAACAAATTCAACTCTGAAAAACACCAGCAAATTCAACAACCTCAAAATTGAAAAACACAAAAAAGTGTAAAAAAAATATTGATAACACCAATAAATTCAACAACAACCTCAATATTGAAAATCACCAACAAATTGATAAACAACCTCAACAATGAAAAACAACCAAAAATTCAACAACAACCTAACCATTGAAAATCACCAACAAATTCAACAACAATCTCAAAAATGAAAAACACCAAAAAATTCAACAACAACCTCAACTTTGAAAAACACCAACAAATTCAACAACAACCTCAACATTCAAATACACCAACAAATTCAACAAAAACCTCAACAATGAAAAACAACAAAAAAACAATAACCTCAACTTTGAAAAATACAAAAAAATTTTAAAAATACAATTCATAACACCAATAAATTCAACAACAACCTCAATATTGAAAATCACCAACAAATTCAACAACAACCTGAATATTGAATATCACCATCAAATTCAACAACAACCTCAACATTGAAAAAGAGCAGCAAATTTAACAACAACCTCAACAATGAAAAACATCAAAATATTCTACAACAATCTCAACAATGAAAAATACCAAAAAATTCAACAACAACCTCTACTTTGAAGAGCACCAACAATTTCAACAGCAACCTCAACGTTGAAAAATCGAAAAAATGTCAAGAAATACCATTGATAACACCAATAAATTTAACAACAACGTCAACATTGCAAAACACCAACAAATTCAACAACAACCTCAACATTGAAAAAATCCAACAAATTCATCAAGAACCTCAACAATGAAAAACACTCAAAAATTCATCGACAACCTCAACATTCAAAAACACAATCAAATTCAACAAAAACCATAACAATTAAAAACACCAAAAAATACAACAACAAACTCAACTTTGAAAAACACCAACAAATTCAACAACCTCAACATTGAACAACACCATCAAATTCAACAACAACCTCAACATTGATAAACTCCAACAAATTCAACAACAACCTCAACAATGAACAACACCAAAAAATTCAACAACAACCTCAACAATGAAAAACACCAAAAAAAAAACAACAACCTCAACTTTGAAAAATACAAAAAAATTCAACAACAACCTCAACATTCAAAAACAACAACAAATTCAACAAAAACCTCAACAATGAAAAACACCAAAAAATTAAACAACAACCTCAACTTTGAAAACACCAAATAATTCAACAACCTCAACAATGAAAAACATCAAAAAATTCAACAACAACCTGAACATTCCAAACCACCATCAAATTCAACATAAACATCAACAATGAAAAACACCAAAAAATTCAACATAAACCTCAAAATTGCAAAACACCAACAAACTCAACAACAAGCTCAACATTGAAAATCACCAACAAATTCAACAACAACCTCAACATTGAAAAAGAGCAGCAAATTCAACAACAACCTCAACAATGAAGAACATCAAAAAACTCAACAACATCATCAACAATGAAAAACACCAAAAAATTCAACAACAACCTCAACTTTGAAAAACACCAACAAATTCAACTGCAACCTCAACGTTGAAAAATAGAAAAAAATTCAAAAAAACCCATAGATAAAACCAATAAATTCAACAACAACGTCAACATTGCAAAACACCAACAAATTCAACAACAACTACAACATTGAAAAACTCCAACAAATTCAAGAAGAACCTCAACAATGCAAAACACCCAAAAATTGATAAACAACCTCAACATTCAAAAACACCAACAAATTAAACACTAACCTTAACAATTAAAAACACCAAAAAATACAACAACAACCTTAACTTTGAAAAACACCAACAAATTCAACAACCTCAACATTGAAAAACACCAACAAATTCATTCAACAACAAAATCAATACAGAAAATTTAAAAAAAAAACAATTGATAACACCAATAAATTCAACAACAACCTCAATATTGAATGTCACCAACAAATTCAACAACAACCTCAACTTTGAAAAACACCAACAAATTCAACAAAAACCTCAGCAATGAAATGACCAAAAAATTCAACAACAACCTCAACATTGAAAAACACCGACAAATTCAAGTGCAACCTCAACTTTGAAAAATACAAAAAAGTTCAAAAAAAAACATTGATAACACCAATAAATTCAACAACAACCTCAATATGGATAATCCCTAACAAATTCAACAACAACCTCAGCAATGAAAAACAACAAAAAATTCAACAACAACCTCAACAATGAAAATCACCAACAAATTCAACAACCTCAACATTGAAAAACACAAAAAAGTTTTGAAATATACATTGAGAACACCAATGAATTCAAAAACAACCTCAATATTGAAAATCACCAACAAATTCATCAACTACCTCAACAACGAAAAACGTCGAAAAATTCAACAGCAACGGCCCCAACAATAATAAACACCAAAATATTCAACATCAACCTCAACATTGAAAAACTCCAACAAGTTCAACAACAACCTCAACAATGAAAAACGTCAAAAAATTCAACAACAACCTCAACATTCAAAAACAACAACAAATTCAACAAAAACCTCAACAATGAAAAACACCAAAAAATTAAACAACAACCTCAACTTTGAAAACACCAAATAATTCAACAACCTCAACAATGAAAAACATCAAAAAATTCAACAACATCCTGAACATTCCAAACCACCATCAAATTCAACATAAACATCAACAATGAAAAACACCAAAAAATTCAACATAAACCTCAAAATTGCAAAACACCAACAAACTCAACAACAAGCTCAACATTGAAAATCACCAACAAATTCAACAACAACCTCAACAATGAAGAACATCAAAAAATTCAACAACATCATCAACAATGAAAAACATCAAAAAATTCAACAACAACCTCAACTTTGAAAAACACCAACAAATTCAACTGCATCCTCAACGTTGAAAAATAGAAAACATTTCAAAAAAAACCATAGATAACACCAATAAATTCAACAACAACGTCAACATTGCAAAACACCAACACATTCAACAACAACCTCAACATTGAAAAACTCCAACAAATTCAAGAAGAACCTCAACAATGAAAAACACCCAAAAATTCATAAACAACCTCAACATTCAAAAACACCAACAAATTCAACAAAAAACTTAACATATAAAAACACCAAAAAATACAACAACAACCTCAACTTTGAAAAACACCAACAAATTCAACAACCTCAACATTGAAAAACACCAATTAATTCAACAACAACCTCAACAATGAACAACACCAACAAATTCATTCAACAACCAAATTAATACAAAAAAATTTTATAAAAAACAATTGATAACACCAATAAATTCAACAACAACCTCAGTATTGAATTTCACCAACAAATTCAACAACAGCCTCAACATTGAAAAATAGCAGCAAATTCAACAACAACCTCAACAATGAAAAACATTAAAAAAAATCAACAACAACCTCAACAATGAAAAACACCAAAAAATTCAACAACAATCTCAACTTTGAAAAACCCCTACAAATTCAACTGCAACCTCAACGTTGAAAAATAGAAAAAATTTCAAAAAAACACCATTGATAACACCTATAAATTCCAGAACAACGTCAACATTGCCAAACACCAACAAATTAAACAACAACCTCAACATTGAAAAACTCCAACAAATTCAACAAGAACCTCAACAGTGAAAAACACCAAAAAATACAATAACAACCTCAACTTTGAAAAACACCAACAAATTCAACAACCTCAAAATTGAAAAACAGCAACAAATACAACAACAACCTCAACTTTGAAAAACACCAACAATTTCAACAACCTCAACCTTGAAAAACAGCAACAAATTCATTAACAACCTCAACATTCCAAAACACCAACAAATTCAACAAAAAAACTCAACAATGAAAAACACAAAAAAATTCAACAACAACCTCAACTTTGAAAAACACCAACAAATTCAACAACAACCTCAACAATGAACAACACCAAAAAATTCATCAACAACCTGAACATTCCAAACCACCATCAAATTCAAAAGAAACCTCAAGAATGAAAAACACCAAAAAATTCAACATAAACCACAGAATTGCAAAACAGCAACAAATTCAACAACAAACTCAACATTGAAAATCACCAAACAATTCAACAACAACCTCAATATTGAACATCACCAACAAATTCAACAACAGCCTCAACATTGAAAAAGAGCAGCAAATTCAACAACAACGTCAACAATGAAGAACATCAAAAAATTAAACAACAACCTCAAAATTGAAAAACACCAAAAAATTCAACAACAACCTTAAATTTGAAAAACACCAACAAATTCAACAACAACCTCAATATTGAATAAAACCAAAAAATTCAACAACAAATTCAACTTTGAAAAACACCAGCAAATTCAACAACCTCAAAATAGAAAAACACAAAAAAGTGTAAAAAAAATATTGATAACACCAATAAATTCAACAACAACCTCAATATTGAAAATCACCAACAAATTGATAAACAACCTCAACAATGAAAAACAACCAAAAATTCAACAACAACCTAACCATTGAAAATCACCAACAAATTCAACAACAATCTCAAAAATGAAAAACACCAAAAAATTCAACAACAACCTCAACTTTGAAAAACACCAACAAATTCAACAACAACCTCAACATTCAAAAACACCAACAAATTCAACAAAAACCTCAACAATGAAAAACAACAAAAAAACAATAACCTCAACTTTGAAAAATACAAAAAAATTTTAAAAATACAATTCATAACACCAATAAATTCAACAACAACCTCAATATTGAAAATCACCAACAAATTCAACAACAACCTGAATATTGAATATCACCATCAAATTCAACAACAACCTCAACATTGAAAAAGAGCAGCAAATTTAACAACAACCTCAACAATGAAAAACATCAAAATATTCTACAACAATCTCAACAATGAAAAATACCAAAAAATTCAACAACAACCTCTACTTTGAAGAACACCAACAATTTCAACAGCAACCTCAACGTTGAAAAATCGAAAAAATGTCAAAAAATACCATTGATAACACCAATAAATTTAACAACAACGTCAACATTGCAAAACACCAACAAATTCAACAACAACCTCAACATTGAAAAAATCCAACAAATTCAACAAGAACCTCAGCAATGAAAAACACTCAAAAGTTCATCAACAACCTCAACATTCAAAAACACAATCAAATTCAACAAAAACCATAACAATTAAAAACACCAAAAAATACAACAACAAACTCAACTTTGAAAAACACCAACAAATTCAACAACCTCAACATTGAACAACACCATCAAATTCAACAACAACCTCAACATTGAAAAACTCAAACAAATTCAACAACAACCTCAACAATGAACAACACCAAAAAATTCAACAACAACCTCAACAATGAAAAACACCAAAAAAAACAACAACCTCAACTTTGAAAAATACAAAAAAATTTAAAAAAAAACAATTGATAACACCAATCAATTCAACAACAACCTCAAGATTCATAAACACCAACAAATTCAACAAAAACCTCAACACTGAAAAACACCAACAAATTCAACTGCAACCTCAACTTGGAAAAATAAAAAAAAATTCAACAACAACCTCAACATTCAATAACAACAACAAATTCAACAAAAACCTCAACAATGAACAACATCAAAAAATTAAATAACAACCTCAACTTTGAAAACACCAAATAATTCAACAACCTCAACAATGAAAAACATCAAAAAATTCAACAACAACATGAACATTCCAAACCACCATCAAATTCAACATAAACATCAACAATGAAAAACACCAAGAAATTCAACATAAACCTCAAAATTGCAAAACACCAACAAACTCAACAACAAGCTCAACATTGAAAATCACCAACAAATTCAACAACAACCTCAACATTGAAAAAGAGCAGCAAATTCAACAGCAACTTCAACAATGAAGAACATCAAAAAACTCAACAACATCATCAACAATGAAAAACACCAAAAAATTCAACAACAACCTCAACTTTGAAAAACACCAACAAATTCAACTGCAACCTCAACGTTGAAAAATAGAAAAAATTTCAAAAAAACCCATAGATAAAACCAATAAATTCAACAACAACGTCAACATTGCAAAACACCAACAAATTCAACAACAACCTCAACATTGAAAAACTCCAACAAATTCAAGAAGAACCTCAACAATGAAAAACGCCCAAAAATTCATAAACAACCTCAACATTCAAAAACACCAACAAATTCAACAAAAACCTTAACATTTAAAAACAGCAAAAAATACAACAACAACCTCAACTTTGAAAAACACCAACAAATTCAACAACCTCAACATTGAAAAACACCAATTAATTCAACAACAACCTCTACAATGAACAACACCAACAAATTCATTCAACAACAAAATCAATACAAAAATTTTTAAAAAAAAACAATTGATAACACCAATAAATTCAACAACAACCTCAATATTGAATATCACCAACAAATTCAACAACAACCTCAACTTTGAAAAACACCAACAAATTCAACAAAAACCTCAGCAATGAAATGACCAAAAAATTCAACAACAACCTCAACATTGAAAAACACCGACAAATTCAAGTGCAACCTCAACTTTGAAAAATACAAAAAAGTTCAAAAAAAACCATTGATAACACCAATAAATTCAACAACAACCTCAATATGGAAAACCCCTAACAAATTCAACAACAACCTCAGCAATGAAAAACAACAAAAAATTCAACAACAACAACCTCAACAATGAAAATCACCAACAAATTCAACAACCTCAACATTGAAAAACACAAAAAAGTTTTGAAAAAAACATTGATAACACCAATGAATTCAAAAACAACCTCAATATTGAAATCACCAACAAATTCATCAACTACCTCAACAACGAAAAACATCGAAAATTTCAACAACAACGACCCCAACAATAATAAACACCAAAATATTCAACAACAACCTCAACATTGAAAAACTCCAACAATTTCAACAACAACCTCAACAATGAAAAACGCAAAAAAATTCAACAACAACCTCAACATTCAAAAACACCAAAAAATTCAACAACAACCTCAACTTTGAAAACACCAAATAATTCAACAACCTCAACAATGAAAAACATCAAAATATTCAACAACAACCTGAACATTCCCAACCACCATCAAACTCAACATAAACATCAACAATGAAAAACACCAAAAAATTCAACATAAACCTCAAAATTGCAAAACACCAACAAACTCAACAACAAGCTCAACATTGAAAATCACCAACAAATTCAACAACAACCTCAACATTGAAAAAGAGCAGCAAATTCAACAACAACCTCAGCAATGAAGAACATCAAAAAATTCAACAACATCATCAACAATGAAAAACACCAAAAAATTCAACAACAACCTCAACTTTGAAAAACACCAACAAATTCAACTGCATCCTCAACGTTGAAAAATAGAAAAAAATTCAAAAAAACCCATAGATAAAACCAATAACTTCAACAACAACGTCAACATTGCAAAACACCAACAGATTGAAGAAGAACCTCAACAATTAAAAACACCCAAAAATTCATAAACAACCTCAACATTCAAAAACACCAACAAATTCAACAAAAACCTTAACATTTAAAAACAACAAAAAATACAACAACAACCTCAACTTTGAAAAACACCAACAAATTCAAAAACCTCAACATTGGAAAACAGCAATTAATTCAACAACAACCTCAACAATGAACAATACCAACAAATTCATTCAACAACAAAATCAATACAAAAAATTTTTTAAAGAAACAATTGATAATACCAATAAATTCAACAACAACCTCAATATTGAATATCACCAACAAATTCAACAACAGCCTCAACATTGAAAAAGAGCAGCAAATTCAACAAAAACTCAACAATGAAAAACATTAAAAAATTCAACAACCACCTCAACAATGAAAAACACCAAAAATTCAACAATAATCTCAACTTTGAAAAACCCCAACAAATTCAACTGCAACCTCAACGTTGAAAAATAGAAAAAATTTCAAAAAAACACCATTGATAACACCTATAAATTCCAGAACAACGTCAACATTGCAAAACACCAACAAATTAAACAACAACCTCAACATTGAAAAACTCCAACAAATTCAACAAGAACATCAACAATGAAAAACACCCAAAAATTCATCAACAACCTCAACATTCAAAACACCAACAAATTCAACAAAAGCCTTAACAATTAAAAACACCAAAAAATACAATAACAACCTCAACTTTGAATAACACCAACAAATTCAACAACCTCAAAATTGGAAAACAGCAACAAATACAACAACAACCTCAACTTTGAAAAACACCAAAAATTCAACAACCTCAACCTTGAAAAACAGCAACAAATTCATTAACAACCTCAACATTCCAAAACACCAACAAATTCAACAAAAACCTCAACTTTGAAAATCACCAACAAATTCAACAACAACCTCAACAATGAACAACACCAAAAAATTCATCAACAACCTCAACATTCATAAACACCAACAAATTCAACAAAAACCTCAGCAATGAAAAGACCAAAAAATTCAACAACAACCTCAGCATTGAAAAACACCGACAAATTCAAGTGCAACCTCAACTTTGAAAAATACAAAAAAGTTCAAAAAAAACCATTGATAACACCAATAAATTCAACAACAACCTCAATATGGAAAATCCCAAACAAATGCAACAACAACCTCAGCAATGAAAAACAACAAAAAATTCAACAACAACAACCTCAACATTGAAAATCACCAACAAATTCAACAACTTCAACATTGAAAAACACAAAAAAGTTTTGAAAAAAACATTGATAACACCAATAAATTCAAAAACAACCTCAACATTGAAAATCACCAACAAATTCACCAACTACCTCAACAATGAAAAACATCAAAAAATTCAACAACAACGACCCCAACAATGATAAACACCAAAAAATTCAACAACAACCTCAACATTGAAAAACTCCAACAATTTCAACAACAACCTCAACAATGAAAAACGTCAAAAAAATTCAACAACAACCTCAACATTCAAAAACAACAACAAATTCAACAAAAACCTCAACTTTGAAAATCACCAACAAATTCAACAACAACCTCAACAATGAACAACACCAAAAAATTCATCAACAACCTCAACATTCATAAACACCAACAAATTCAACAAAAACCTCAGCAATGAAAAGACCAAATAATTCAACAACAACCTCAGCATTGAAAAACACCGACAAATTCAAGTGCAACCTCGACTTTGAAAAATACAAAAAAGTTCAAAAAAAACCATTGATAACACCAATAAATTCAACAACAACCTCAATATGGAAAATCCCAAACAAATGCAACAACAACCTCAGCAATGAAAAACAACAAATAATTCAACAACAACAACCTCAACATTGAAAATCACCAACAAATTCAACAACTTCAACATTGAAAAACACAAAAAAGTTTTGAAAAAAACATTGATAACACCAATAAATTCAAAAACAACCTCAATATTGAAAATCACCAACAAATTCACCAACTACCTCAACAATGAAAAACATCAAAAAATTCAACAACAACGACCCCAACAATGATAAACACCAAAAAATTCAACAACAACCTCAACATTGAAAAACTCCAACAATTTCAACAACAACCTCAACAATGAAAAACGTCAAAAAAATTCAACAACAACCTCAACATTCAAAAACAACAACAAATTCAACAAAAACCTCAACAATAAAAAACACCAAAAAACTCTACAACAACCTCAACTTCGAAAACACCAAAAAATTCAACAACCTCAACATTTAAAAACACCAACAAATTCAACTGCAACCTCAACTTTGAAAAATTCAAAAAAATTAAAATAAAACCATTGATAACACCAATAAATTCAACAACAACCTCAATATTGAAAATCACCAACAAATTCAACAACAACCTCAACAATAAAAAACACCAAAAAAATTCAACAACAACAAAACATTGAAAATCACCAAAATATTCAACAACAAACTCAACTTTGAAAAACACCAACAAATTCAACAACCTTAACATTGAAAAACAGCAACAAATTCAACAACCTCAACTTTGAAAAATAGAAAAAAGTTCAACACAATAATAATTGATAACATCAACAAATTCTACAACAACTCTATATTGAATATCACCAACAAATTCAACAACAACCTCAACTTTGAAAAAGACCAACAAATTCAACAAAGTCAACTTTGAAAAAGACCAGCAAATTCAACAACAACCTCAACAATGAAAAACGCAAAAAAATTCAACAACAACCTCAACATTCAAAAACAACAACAAATTCAACAAAAACCTTAACAATGAAAAAAACCAAAAAATTCAACAACAACCTCAACTTTGAAAACACCAAATAATTCAACAACCTCAACAATGAAAAACATCAATAAATTCAACAACAACCTGAACATTCCAAACCACCATCAAATTCAACATAAACCTCAAGAATGAAAAACACCAAAAAATTCAACATAAACCACAAAATTGCAAAACACCAACAAATTCAACAACAAACTCAACATTGAAAATCACCAACCAATTCAACAACAACCTCAATATTGAACATCACCAACAAATTCAACAACAGCCTCAACATTGAAAAAGAGCAGCAAATTCAACAACAACGTCAACAATGAAGAACATCAAATAATTAAACAACAACAACCTCAAAATTGAAAAACACCAAAAAATTCAACAACATCCTCAACTTTGAAAAACACCAACAAATTCAACAACAACCTCAATATTGAATAAAACCAAAAAAAGCAACAAATTCAACTTTGAAAAACACCAGCAAATTCAACAACCTCAACATTGAAAAACACAAAAAAGTGTAAAAAAAATATTGATAACACCAATAAATTCAACAACAACCTCAATATTGAAAATCACCAACAAATTGATAAACAACCTCAACAATGAAAAACAACCAAAAATTCAACAACAACCTAGCCATTGAAAATCACCAACAAATTCAACAACAATCTCAAAAATGAAAAACACCAAAAAATTCAACAACAACCTCAACTTTGAAAAACACCAACAAATTCAACAACAACCTCAACAATGAAAAACACCAAAAAATTCAACAACAACCTCAACTTTGAAAAACAACAACAAATTCAACTAGATCTTCATTGAAAAGCACCTACAAAATCAACTGCAACTTCAACTTTGAAAAAAAAAGATCAAAAAAAAACGATTGAAACCACCAATAAATTCAACAACAACCTCAATATTGAAAATCACCAACACATTCAACAACAACCTCAACAATGAAAAACACCAAAAAATTCAACAGCAACCTCAACTTTGAAAAACAACAACAAATTCAACTAGCTCTTCATTGCAAAACACCAACAAAATCAACTGCAACTTCAACTTTGAAAAAAAAAGAACAAAAAAAACCATTGAAACCACCAATAAATTCAACAACAACCTCAATATTGAAAATCACCAACAAATTCAACAACAACCTCAACAATGAAAAACACCAAAAAATTCAACAACAACCTCAACTTTGAAAAACCACAACAAATTCAACTAGCTCTTCATTGAAAAACACCAACAAAATCAACTGCAACTTCAACTTTGAAAAAAAAAGATTAAAAAAAACCATTGATAACACCAATAAATTCAACAACAACCTCAATATTGAAAATCACCAACAAATTCAACAACAACCTCAGAAATGAAATACATCAAAAACTTCAACAACAACAACCTCAACAATGAAAAACACCAAAAAATTCAACTACAACCTCAACATTCAAAATCACCAAGAAATACAACAAAAACCTTAACAATTAGAAACACCAAAAAATTCAACATCAACCTCATCTTTCAAAAACACCAGCAAATTCAACAACAATCTCAACATTGCAAAACACAAAAATTTCAACAACAACCTCAACATTCAAAACAACAACAAATTCAACAAAAACATCAACAATGAAAAACAACGAAAAATTCATAAACAACCTCAACTTTGAAAAACACCAACAAATTCAAAAACCTCAACATTGGAAAACAGCAATTAATTCAACAACAACCTCAACAATGAACAATACCAACAAATTCATTCAACAACAAAATCAATACAAAAATTTTTTTAAAGAAACAATTGATAATACCAATAAATTCAACAACAACCTCAATATTGAATATCACCAACAAATTCAACAACAGCCTCAACATTGAAAAAGAGCAGCAAATTCAACAAAAACTCAACAATGAAAAACATTAAAAAATTCAACAACAACCTCAACAATGAAAAACACCAAAAATTCAACAATAATCTCAACTTTGAAAAACCCCAACAAATTCAACTGCAACCTCAACGTTGAAAAATAGAAAAAATTTCAAAAAAACACCATTGATAACACCTATAAATTCCAGAACAACGTCAACATTGCAAAACACCAACAAATTAAACAACAACCTCAACATTGAAAAACTCCAACAAATTCAACAAGAACATCAACAATGAAAAACACCCAAAAATTCATCAACAACCTCAACATTCAAAACACCAACAAATTCAACAAATGCCTTAACAATTAAAAACACCAAAAAATACAATAACAACCTCAACTTTGAATAACACCAACAAATTCAACAACCTCAAAATTGGAAAACAGCAACAAATACAACAACAACCTCAACTTTGAAAAACACCAAAAATTCAACAACCTCAACCTTGAAAAACAGCAACAAATTCATTAACAACCTCAACATTCCAAAACACCAACAAATTCAACAAAAACCTCAACTTTGAAAATCACCAACAAATTCAACAACAACCTCAACAATGAACAACACCAAAAAATTCATCAACAACCTCAACATTCATAAACACCAACAAATTCAACAAAAACCTCAGCAATGAAAAGACCAAATAATTCAACAACAACCTCAGCATTGAAAAACACCGACAAATTCAAGTGCAACCTCGACTTTGAAAAATACAAAAAAGTTCAAAAAAAACCATTGATAACACCAATAAATTCAACAACAACCTCAATATGGAAAATCCCAAACAAATGCAACAACAACCTCAGCAATGAAAAACAACAAATAATTCAACAACAACAACCTCAACATTGAAAATCACCAACAAATTCAACAACTTCAACATTGAAAAACACAAAAAAGTTTTGAAAAAAACATTGATAACACCAATAAATTCAAAAACAACCTCAATATTGAAAATCACCAACAAATTCACCAACTACCTCAACAATGAAAAACATCAAAAAATTCAACAACAACGACCCCAACAATGATAAACACCAAAAAATTCAACAACAACCTCAACATTGAAAAACTCCAACAATTTCAACAACAACCTCAACAATGAAAAACGTCAAAAAAATTCAACAACAACCTCAACATTCAAAAACAACAACAAATTCAACAAAAACCTCAACAATAAAAAACACCAAAAAACTCTACAACAACCTCAACTTCGAAAACACCAAAAAATTCAACAACCTCAACATTTAAAAACACCAACAAATTCAACTGCAACCTCAACTTTGAAAAATTCAAAAAAATTAAAATAAAACCATTGATAACACCAATAAATTCAACAACAACCTCAATATTGAAAATCACCAACAAATTCAACAACAACCTCAACAATAAAAAACACCAAAAAAATTCAACAACAACAAAACATTGAAAATCACCAAAATATTCAACAACAAACTCAACTTTGAAAAACACCAACAAATTCAACAACCTTAACATTGAAAAACAGCAACAAATTCAACAACCTCAACTTTGAAAAATAGAAAAAAGTTCAACACAATAATAATTGATAACATCAACAAATTCTACAACAACTCTATATTGAATATCACCAACAAATTCAACAACAACCTCAACTTTGAAAAAGACCAACAAATTCAACAAAGTCAACTTTGAAAAAGACCAGCAAATTCAACAACAACCTCAACAATGAAAAACGCAAAAAAATTCAACAACAACCTCAACATTCAAAAACAACAACAAATTCAACAAAAACCTTAACAATGAAAAAAACCAAAAAATTCAACAACAACCTCAACTTTGAAAACACCAAATAATTCAACAACCTCAACAATGAAAAACATCAATAAATTCAACAACAACCTGAACATTCCAAACCACCATCAAATTCAACATAAACCTCAAGAATGAAAAACACCAAAAAATTCAACATAAACCACAAAATTGCAAAACACCAACAAATTCAACAACAAACTCAACATTGAAAATCACCAACCAATTCAACAACAACCTCAATATTGAACATCACCAACAAATTCAACAACAGCCTCAACATTGAAAAAGAGCAGCAAATTCAACAACAACGTCAACAATGAAGAACATCAAATAATTAAACAACAACAACCTCAAAATTGAAAAACACCAAAAAATTCAACAACATCCTCAACTTTGAAAAACACCAACAAATTCAACAACAACCTCAATATTGAATAAAACCAAAAAAAGCAACAAATTCAACTTTGAAAAACACCAGCAAATTCAACAACCTCAACATTGAAAAACACAAAAAAGTGTAAAAAAAATATTGATAACACCAATAAATTCAACAACAACCTCAATATTGAAAATCACCAACAAATTCATAAACAACCTCAACAATGAAAAACAACCAAAAATTCAACAACAACCTAGCCATTGAAAATCACCAACAAATTCAACAACAATCTCAAAAATGAAAAACACCAAAAAATTCAACAACAACCTCAACTTTGAAAAACACCAACAAATTCAACAACAACCTCAACAATGAAAAACACCAAAAAATTCAACAACAACCTCAACTTTGAAAAACAACAACAAATTCAACTAGATCTTCATTGAAAAGCACCTACAAAATCAACTGCAACTTCAACTTTGAAAAAAAAAGATCAAAAAAAACCATTGAAACCACCAATAAATTCAACAACAACCTCAATATTGAAAATCACCAACACATTCAACAACAACCTCAACAATGAAAAACACCAAAAAATTCAACAGCAACCTCAACTTTGAAAAACAACAACAAATTCAACTAGCTCTTCATTGCAAAACACCAACAAAATCAACTGCAACTTCAACTTTGAAAAAAAAAGAACAAAAAAAACCATTGAAACCACCAATAAATTCAACAACAACCTCAATATTGAAAATCACCAACAAATTCAACAACAACCTCAACAATGAAAAACACCAAAAAATTCAACAACAACCTCAACTTTGAAAAACCACAACAAATTCAACTAGCTCTTCATTGAAAAACACCAACAAAATCAACTGCAACTTCAACTTTGAAAAAAAAAGATTAAAAAAAACCATTGATAACACCAATAAATTCAACAACAACCTCAATATTGAAAATCACCAACAAATTCAACAACAACCTCAGAAATGAAATACATCAAAAACTTCAACAACAACAACCTCAACAATGAAAAACACCAAAAAATTCAACTACAACCTCAACATTCAAAATCACCAAGAAATCCAACAAAAACCTTAACAATTAGAAACACCAAAAAATTCAACATCAACCTCATCTTTGAAAAACACCAGCAAATTCAACAACAATCTCAACATTGCAAAACACAAAAATTTCAACAACAACCTCAACATTCAAAACAACAACAAATTCAACAAAAACATCAACAATGAAAAACAACGAAAAATTCATAAACAACCTCAACTTTGAAAAACACCAACAAATTCAAAAACCTCAACATTGAAAAACAGCAATTAATTCAACAACAACCTCAACAATGAACAATACCAACAAATTCATTCAACAACAAAATCAATACAAAAAAATTTTTAAAGAAACAATTGATAACACCAATAAATTCAACAACAACCTCAATATTGAATATCACCAACAAATTCAACAACAGCCTCAACATTGAAAAAGAGCAGCAAATTCAACAAAAACTCAGAAATGAAAAACATTAAAAAATTCAACAACAACCTCAACAATGAAAAACACCAAAAAATTGAACAACAATCTCAACTTTGAAAAACCCCAACAAATTCAACTGCAACCTCAACGTTGAAAAATAGAAAAAATTTCAAAAAAACACTGTTGATAACACCTATAAATTCCAGAACAACGTCAACATTGCAAAACACCAACAAATTAAACAACAACCTCAACATTGAAAAACTCCAACAAATTCAACAAGAAACTCAACAATGAAAAACACCCAAAAATTCACCAACAACCTCAACATTCAAAACACCAACAAATTCAACAAAAGCGTTAACAATTAAAAACACCAAAAAATACAATAACAACCTCAACTTTGAATAACACCAACAAATTCAACAACCTCAAAATTGAAAAACAGCAACAAATACAACAACAACCTCAACTTTGAATAACACCAACAATTTCAACAACCTCAAAATTGAAAAACAGCAACAAATTCATTAACAACCTCAACATTCCAAAACACCAACAAATTCAACAAAAACCTCAACAATGAAAAACACCAAAAAATTCAACAACAACCTCAACTTTGAAAAACACCAACAAATTCAACAAAAACCTCAACAATGAAAAACACCAAAAAATTCATCAACAACCTCAACATTCAAAGACACCAACAAATTCAACAGAAACGTCATCAATGTAAAACAACAAAAAATTCAACCAGACCCTCAACTTTGAAAAACACCAACAGATTCAAAAACCTCAACATTCAAAAAAACCAACAAATTCAACAAAAACCTCAACAATGAAAAATACAAAAAATTTCAACTACATCCTCAACTTTGAAAAACACCAACAAATTCAACAACCTCATCGTTTAAAAACTCTAAGCAATTCAACAACAACCACAATAATGAAAAATACCAAAAATATCAACAACAACCCCAAAAATGAAAAACACCAACAAATTCAACAACAACCTCAATATTGAAAATCAGCAACAAATTCAACAACAACCTCAACATTCACAAACACCAACAAATTCAACAGCAACTTCAACAATGAAAAACACCAACAAATTCAACAACAACATCAACTTTTAAAAATACAAAAATGTTCAACAAATTAAAAATTGATAACACCAACAAATTCAACAACAACCTCAATGTTGAATATCACCAACAAATTCAACAACAACCTCAACAATGAAAAACATCAAAAAATTCAACAACAACCTCATCATTCGAAAACACCAACAAATTCAAGAAAGATCTGAACAAAGAAAAACATCGAAAAATTGAACAACATCCTGAACATTCAAAAACACTAACAAATTCAACAACAACCTCAATATTGTATTGCACCAACTAATTCAACAACCTCAACATTGAAATAGACCAGCAAATTCAACAACAACCTCAACAATGAAAAACACCAAAAAATTCAACAACAACCTCAAATTTGAAAAACACCAACAAATGCAACAACCTCAACATTGAAAAACAGCAAAAAATTCAACCAGATCCTCAATTTTGAAAAACACCAACTAATTCAACAACCTCAACATTGAAAAACTCCAAGAAATTCAACAACAACCTCAACAATGAAAAACACCATACAATTCAACAACAACCCAACATTGAAAAACGCCAAAATATTCAACAAGAAACTCAACTTTGAAAAAACACCAACAAATTCAATAACCTCAACATTGAAAAACAGCAACAAATTCAACAACAAGCTCATCTTTAAAATACAAAAAAGTTCACCAAAATGAAAATTGATAACACCAACGAATTCCACTCAAACCTCAATATTGAGTATCACCAACAAATTCAACAACAACCTCAACAATAAAACACATCAAAAAATTCAACAACAACAACATTCAAAAACACCATTAAATTCAACAAATATCTCAACAATGAAATATACCAAAAAATTCAACAACAACCTCAACTTTTAAAAACAACAAAAAATTCAACTGCAGCATCAACAGTGAAAAGTACAAAAAAAATTTAAAAATACATTGATAACACCAATAAATTCAACAACAACATCAATATTGAAAATCAAAAACAAATTCAACAACAACCTCAACAATGAAAAACATCAAAAAATTCAACAGCAACAACTTAAAAAATGAAAAATACCAAAAAATTCAACAACAACGTCAATACTGAAAAATACCAAGAAATTCAACAACAAACTCAACATTGAAAATCGTCAACAAATTCAACAACAACCTCAACAATGAAAAACACCAAAAAATTCAACAACTCCAATATTGAAAAACACCAACAAATTCAACAACAACCTCAATATTGAAAATCACCAACGAATTCAATAACAACCACAACATTCAAAAGCACCAACAAATTCAACAACAACCTCAACAATGAAAAACATCAAAAAATTCATCAACAACATCAACATTAAAAGACAACAACAAATTCAACAACAACCTCAACAAAGAAAAACACCAAAAAATTCAACAACAACTTCAACTTTGAAAAAAGCACCAACCTCAACATTGAAAAAACAGGAACAAATTCAACTACAACCTCAACTTTGAAAAATACAAAAACATTAAAAAAAACATTGAATACACCAATAAATTCAACAGCAACCTCATTATGGAAAATCTCCAACAAATTCAACAACAACCTCAACTATGAAAAACACGAAAATATTCAACAACAACATCAATGTTTGAAAAACACCAACAAATTCAAAAACCTCAACATTGAAAAACACTAACAAATTCAACAACAACCTCAATATTGAAAATCACCAACTAATTCAACTACAACCTCAAAAATGAAAATCACCTAAAAATTCAAAAACAATCTCAACATTCAAAAACACCAACAAATTCAACAGAAACCTCAAGAATGAAAAACACCAAAAAATTTATCAAAAACCTCAACATTCAAAGACACCAACAAATTCAACAAAAACCTCAACAATGAAAAACACCAAAAAATTCAACAACAACATCAACTTTGAAAAACAACAACCGATACAGCAACCTCAACATTCAGAAAAACCAACAAATTCAACAAAAACCTTAATAATGAATAACAGCAAAAAATTCAACAACATTATCAACTTTGAAAAACGCCAACACATTCAACAACCTCAGCATTTCAAATCCCCAACAAATTCAACTGCAACCTCAACTTTGAAAAATACCAAAAAGTTCAGAAAAAAAACATTGATAACACCAATAATTTCAACAACCTCAATATTGAAAATCACCAACAAACACCAACAAATTCAACAACAACCTCAACTTTTAAAAATACAAAAATGTTCAACAAAATAAAAATTGACAACTCCAACAAATTCAACAACAACCTCAATATTGAATATCAACAACAAATTCAACAACAACCTCAACTTTGAAAAACACCATCAAATTTATCCACAACATTCAAAAAGAGCAGCAAATCAACAACAACCTCAACAATGAAATACATCAAAAAATTCAACAACAACCACAACTTCAAAAACACCAACAAATTCAACAACAACCACAACTTTGAAAAACACCAACAAATTCAAATGGAAACTCAACTTTGAAAATTACAAAAAAGTTTAAAAAAAACCATTGATGACACCAATAAATTCAACAACAACCTCAATATTGAAAATCACCAACAAAGTCAACAACAACCTCAACACTGCAAAACACCAACAAATTCAAAAACCTATACATTGAAAAACAATGACAGTTTCAACAACAACCACAACATTGAAAAACACCAACAAATTCAACTACAACCTCAACATTCAAAAACACCAACAAGTTCAAATACAACCTTAACAATGAAAAACACCAAAAAATTCATCAACAACCTCAACATTCAAAGACACCAACAAATTCAACATAACCCTCAACAATGAAATACACCAATACATTCAACAACAACCTCAACGTTGAAATACTCCAAGAAATTCAACACCAACCTCAACAATGAAAAACACGAAAAAATTCAACAACAACCCCAACATTGAAAAACACCAACAAATTCAACAACAACCTCAATATTGAAAATCACCAACAAATTCAAAAACCTCAACTTTGAAAAACTCCAACAAATTCAACAACAACCTCAATTTTGAAAATTCCAACAAATTCAACAACTTCAAAATTGAATAAGAACAGCAAATTCAACAACAACCTCAACAATGAAAAACACCAAACAATTCAACAACAACCTCAAATTTGAAAAACACCAACAAATGCAACAACCTCAACATTGAAAAACAGCAAGAAATTCAACAACCTCAACATTGAAAAACTCCAAGAAATTCAACAACAACCTCAACAATGAAAAACACCATACAATTCAACAACAACCCAACATTGAAAAACGCCAAAATATTCAACAAGAAACTCAACTTTGAAAAACAGCCACAAATTCAACAACAACCTCATCTTTTAAAAATACAAATAAGTTCAGCAAAATGAAAATTGATAACACCAACAAATTCCACTCAAACCTCAATATTGAATATCACCAACAAATTCAGCAACAACCTCAACATTGAAATAGACCAGCAAATTCAACAATAACCTCAACAATGAAAAACATCAAAAAATTCAACAACAACAACAACATTCAAAAACACCATCAAATTCAACAAAAACCTCAACAATGAAATATACCAAAAAATTCAACAACAACCTCAACTTTTAAAAACACCAAAAAATTCAACTGCAGCATCAACAGTGAAAAGTACAAAAACATTTAAAAAAATACATTGATAACACCAATAAATTCAACAACAACCTCAATATTGAAAATCACCAACAAATTCAACAACAACCTCAACAATGAAAAAGATCAAAAAATTCAACAACAACAACTTAAAAAATGAAAAATACCAAAAAATTCAACAACAATCTCAACATTGAAAATCGTCAACAAATTCAACAACAACCTCAACAATGAAAAACACCAAAAAATTCAACAACTCCAACATTGAAAAACACCAACAAATTCAACAACAGCCTCATTACTGAAAATCACCAACAAATTCAACAACAACCTCAACAATGAAAATCAAAAAAAATTCAACAACAACCTCAATATTGAAAATCACCAACAAATTCAACAACAACCTCAAAATTCAAAAAAACGAACAAATTCAACAACAACCTCAACATTGAAAATCACCAACAAATTCAAATGCAACCTCAACAATGAAAAACACCGATAAATTCAGTAACAATCTCAACATTCAAAAACACCAACAAATTCAACAAAAACCTCAACAATGAAAAACACCAAAAAAATCATCAACAACCTCACCATTCAAAGACACCAACAAATTCAAGAAAAACCTAAACAATGAAAAACACCAAGACATTCAACAACAATCTCAACTTTGAAAAACACCAACCTATTCAATAAGCTCAACATACAAAAAAACCAATAAATTCAACAGAAACCTCAAAAATGAAAAACACCAAAAAATTCAACTACATCCTCAACAATGAAAAACACCATAAAATTCAACCAAAACCACAACTTTGAAAAACACCAACAGATTCCACAACCTCAACATTCAAAAACACCAACAAATTCAACAACAACCTCAATATTGAATATCACCAAAAAATTCAAAAACAACCTCAACTTTGAAAAACACCAAATTTCAAAAACCTCAACACTGTAAAAGACCAGCAAATTCAACAACAACCTCAACATTCAAAAACACCAGCAAATTTAACAACAACCTCAATACTGAATATCACCAACAAATTCAACAACAACCTCAACAATGAAAAATACAAAAAAATTCAACAACAACCTCAACAATGAAAAACACCAACAAATTCAACAAAAACATCAACAATTAACAACACGAAAAAATTCAACAACAACCTCAACTTTGAAAAACACCAACAAATTCAACAACCTCAACATTGCAAAATACCAACAAATGCAACAACAACCTCAACAAAGAAAAACTCCGAAAAATGCAACAACAACCTCAACATTCAAAAACACCAACAAATTCAACAAAAACATCAACAATTAACAACACGAAAAAATTCAACAACAACCTCAACTTTGAAAAACACCAACAAATTCAACAACCTCAACATTGCAAAATACCAACAAATTCAACAACAACCTCAATATTGAAAATCAGCAACAAATTCAACAACAACCTCAACATTCAAAAACACCAGCAAATTTAACAACAACCTCAATACTGAATATCACCAACAAATTCAACAACAACCTCAACTTTGAAAAAGACCAACAAATTCAACAACCTCAACATTGAAAAAACCAGCAAATTCAACAACAACCTCAACTTTGAAAAACACAAATAAATTCAACTGCAAACTCAACTTTGAAAAATACAAAAAAGATTTTTAAATATCGTTGATAAAACACATAAATTCAACAACAGCCTCAATATTGAAAATCAGCAACATATTCAACAACAACTTCAACAATGATAAACATCAATAAATTCAACAAATACAACCCCAACATTGAAAAACACCAACAAATTCAACAACAACCTCAACAATGAAAAACACAAAAAAATTCAACAACAAACCCAACATTGAAAAACACGAACAAATTCAACAACAACCTCAATATTGAAAATCACCAGCAAATTCAAAAACAACCTCAAAATTAAAAAAAACCAACATATTCAACAACAAACTCAACATTGAAAATCACCAACAAATTCAACAACAACCTCAAAATTAAAAAAACCCAACAAATTCAACAACAACCCCAACATTGAAAAACACGAACAAATTCAACAACAACCTCAATATTGAAAATCACCAACAAATTCAACAACAACCTCAAAATTCAAAAATACCAACAAATTCAACAACAGCCTCCTCATTGAATAACACCAAAAAATGCAAAATAAACCTCAACTTTGAAAAACACCAATAAATTCAACTGCAACCTCAACTTTGAAAAATACAAATAAGTTTTTAAAAAGACATTGATAACACCAATAAATTCAAAAACAACCTCAATACTGAAAGTCACCAATATATTCAACAACAACCTCAACAATGACAAACATCAATAAATTCAACAACACAACCTCAACAATGAAAAATACCAAAATATTCAACTACAACCCCAGCATTGAAAAACACCAACAAATTCAACGACAGCCTCAATATTGAAAATCACCAACAAATTCAACAACAACCTCAAAATTCAAAAAAAACCAAACAAATTCAACAACAGCCTCATCACTGAATAACACCAACAAATTCAACAACCTCAACATTGCAAAACACGAACAAATTCAACAACAACCTCAACTTTCAAAAACACCAACAAATTCAACAACAACCTCAATATTGAATATCACCAACAAATTCAACAACAACCTCAACTTTGAAAAACACCAAATTTCAAAAACCTCAACATTGTAAAAGACCAGCAAATTCAACAACAACCTCGACAATGAAAAACACCAATAAATTCAACAGCAACCTCAACTTTGAAAAGTACAAAAAAGTTTTTAAAAAACATTGATAACACCAATAAATTCAACAACAACCTCAATATTGAGAATCACCAACATGTTTAACAATAACCTCAACAAAACTAAACATGAATAAATTCAACAACGCAACCTCAACAATGAAAAACACCAACAAATCCAGCAACAACCCCGACATTGAAAAACACCAACAAAATTCAACAAAAACCTCAACAATGAAAAACACAAAAAAATTCATCAACAACCCCAACATTGAAAAACACGAACAAATTCAACAACAACCTCAATATTGAATATCACCAACAAATTCAACAACAACCTCAACTTTGAAAAACACCAACAAATTCAACAACCTCAACATTGAAAAAACCAGCAAATTCAACAACAACCTCAACTTTGAAAAATACCAATAAATTCAACAACCTCAACATTGAAAAAACCAGCAAATTCAACAACAACCTCAACTTTGAAAAATACACCAAAGTTTTTAAGAAATCGTTGATAACATCCATTAATTCAACAACAGCATCAATATTGAAAATCAGCAACATTTTCAAAAACAACTTCAACAATGATGAACATTAATAAATTCAACAACAACAACCTCAACAATGAAGAACACCAAAAAATTCAACAACAACACCAGCATTGAAAAACACCAACAAATTCAACAACAACCTCAACAATGAAAAACACAAAAAAATTCAACAACAACCCCAACATTGAAAAACACGAACAAATTCAACAACAACCTCAATATTGAAAATCTCCAACAAATTCAACAACAACGTCAAAATTAAAAAAACAACTTATTCAACAACAACCTCAACATTGAAAATCACCAACAAATTCAACAACAACCTCAACATTCGAAAACACCAACAAATTCTACAACGACCTGAACAATAAAAAACACCAAAAAATTCAACTACAACCTCAACTTTGAAAGATTCAAAAAGATTAAAAAAAAAACACTGAATAAACCAATAAATTCAACAACAAGCTCAATATTAAATATCACCTACAAATTCAACAACAACTTCAACTTTGAAAAACACCAAAATATTCAACAAGAACCTCAACTTTGAAAAACACCAATAAATTAAAAAAACTCAACATTGAAAAACACCGACAAATTCAACTACAAACTCAATATTGAAAATGACCAACAATTCAAATACAACCTCAAAAATGAAAAACACCGAAAAATTTAGTAACAATCTCAACATTCAAAAACACCAACAAATTCAACAAAAACCTCAACGGTGTAAAACACCAAAAAATTCATCAACAACCTCAACATTGAAAGACACCAACAAATTCAACATAAACCTCAACAATGAAAAACACCAACAGATTCAAGAACCTCAAAATACAAAAAAACCAACAAATTCAACAAAAACCTCAACATTGAAAAACACCAAAAAATTCAACCAGAATCACAACTTTGAAAAACATCAACAGATTCAACAACCTCAACATTCAAAAAAAACAACAAATTCAACAACAACCTCAACAATGAAAAACACCAACAAATTCAACAACCTCAACGTTGAAAAACACCAAAAATATCAACAACAACACCAACATTGAAAAACACCAACAAATTCAACAACATCCTCAATATTGAAAATCAGCAACAAATTCAACAACAACCTCAAAATTCAAAAAAAAACAACAAATTCAACAAAAACCTCAACAATGAAAAACACCAACAAATTCAAGAACAACCTCAACTTTTAAAAATACAAAAATGTTCAATAAAAAAAAAATTGATAACACCAACAAATTCAACAACAACCTCAATATTGAATATCACCAACAAATTCAACAACAACCTCCACTTTGAAAAACACCAACAAATTCAACAACCTCAACATTGAAAAAGACCAGCAAATTCAACAACAACCTCAACAATGAAACATATCAAAAAATTCAACTGCAACCTCAACTTTGAAAAATACAAAAAAGTTTTTTAAAAAGACATTGATAACACCAATAAATACAACAACAACCTCAATATTGTAAATCACCAACATATTCAACAACAACCTCAACAATGATAAATATCCATAAATTCAATAACAACAACCCCAACATTGAAAAACACCAACAAATTCAACAACAACCTCAACAATGAAAAACACAAAAAAATTCAACAACAACCCCAACATTGAAAAACACGAACAAATTCAACAACAACCTCAATATTGAAAATCAACAACAAATTCAACAACAACCTCAAAATTTAAAAAAACCAACAAATTCAACAACAGCCTCATCATTGAATAACACCAAAAACTGCAAAATAAACCTCAACTTTGAAAAACACCAATAAATTCAACTGCAACATCAACTTTGAATAATACAAATAAGTTTTTTAAAAAATATTGATAATACCAGAAAATTCAGCAACAACCTCAATATTGAAAATCACCAAAAAATTCAAAAACAACCTCAACTTTGAAAAACACCAAATTTCAAAAACCTCAACATTGTAAAAGACCAGCAAATTCAACAACAACCTCGACAATGAAAAACACCAATAAATTCAACAGCAACCTCAACTTTGAAAAGTACAAAAAAGTTTTTAAAAAACATTGATAACACCAATAAATTCAACAACAACCTCAATATTGAGAATCACCAACATGTTTAACAATAACCTCAACAAAACTAAACATGAATAAATTCAACAACGCAACCTCAACAATGAAAAACACCAACAAATCCAGCAACAACCCCGACATTGAAAAACACCAACAAAATTCAACAAAAACCTCAACAATGAAAAACACAAAAAAATTCATCAACAACCCCAACATTGAAAAACACGAACAAATTCAACAACAACCTCAATATTGAATATCACCAACAAATTCAACAACAACCTCAACTTTGAAAAACACCAACAAATTCAACAACCTCAACATTGAAAAAACCAGCAAATTCAACAACAACCTCAACTTTGAAAAATACCAATAAATTCAACTGCAACCTCAACTTTGAAAAATACACCAAAGTTTTTAAGAAATCGTTGATAACAACCATTAATTCAACAACAGCATCAATATTGAAAATCAGCAACATTTTCAAAAACAACTTCAACAATGATGAACATTAATAAATTCAACAACAACAACCTCAACAATGAAGAACACCAAAAAATTCAACAACAACACCAGCATTGAAAAACACCAACAAATTCAACAACAACCTCAACAATGAAAAACACAAAAAAATTCAACAACAACCCCAACATTGAAAAACACGAACAAATTCAACAACAACCTCAATATTGAAAATCTCCAACAAATTCAACAACAACGTCAAAATTAAAAAAACAACTTATTCAACAACAACCTCAACATTGAAAATCACCAACAAATTCAACAACAACCTCAACATTCGAAAACACCAACAAATTCTACAACGACCTGAACAATAAAAAACACCAAAAAATTCAACTACAACCTCAACTTTGAAAGATTCAAAAAAAAACACTGAATAAACCAATAAATTCAACAACAAGCTCAATATTAAATATCACCTACAAATTCAACAACAACTTCAACTTTGAAAAACACCAAAATATTCAACAAGAACCTCAACTTTGAAAAACACCAATAAATTAAAAAAACTCAACATTGAAAAACACCGACAAATTCAACTACAAACTCAATATTGAAAATGACCAACAATTCAAATACAACCTCAAAAATGAAAAACACCGAAAAATTTAGTAACAATCTCAACATTCAAAAACACCAACAAATTCAACAAAAACCTCAACGGTGTAAAACACCAAAAAATTCATCAACAACCTCAACATTGAAAGACACCAACAAATTCAACATAAACCTCAACAATGAAAAACACCAACAGATTCAAGAACCTCAAAATACAAAAAAACCAACAAATTCAACAAAAACCTCAACATTGAAAAACACCAAAAAATTCAACCAGAATCACAACTTTGAAAAACATCAACAGATTCAACAACCTCAACATTCAAAAAAAACAACAAATTCAACAACAACCTCAACAATGAAAAACACCAACAAATTCAACAACCTCAACGTTGAAAAACACCAAAAATATCAACAACAACACCAACATTGAAAAACACCAACAAATTCAACAACATCCTCAATATTGAAAATCAGCAACAAATTCAACAACAACCTCAAAATTCAAAAAAAAACAACAAATTCAACAAAAACCTCAACAATGAAAAACACCAACAAATTCAAGAACAACCTCAACTTTTAAAAATACAAAAATGTTCAATAAAAAAAAAATTGATAACACCAACAAATTCAACAACAACCTCAATATTGAATATCACCAACAAATTCAACAACAACCTCCACTTTGAAAAACACCAACAAATTCAACAACCTCAACATTGAAAAAGACCAGCAAATTCAACAACAACCTCAACAATGAAACATATCAAAAAATTCAACTGCAACCTCAACTTTGAAAAATACAAAAAAGTTTTTTAAAAAGACATTGATAACACCAATAAATACAACAACAACCTCAATATTGTAAATCACCAACATATTCAACAACAACCTCAACAATGATAAATATCCATAAATTCAATAACAACAACCCCAACATTGAAAAACACCAACAAATTCAACAACAACCTCAACAATGAAAAACACAAAAAAATTCAACAACAACCCCAACATTGAAAAACACGAACAAATTCAACAACAACCTCAATATTGAAAATCAACAACAAATTCAACAACAACCTCAAAATTTAAAAAAACCAACAAATTCAACAACAGCCTCATCATTGAATAACACCAAAAACTGCAAAATAAACCTCAACTTTGAAAAACACCAATAAATTCAACTGCAACATCAACTTTGAATAATACAAATAAGTTTTTTAAAAAATATTGATAATACCAGAAAATTCAGCAACAACCTCAATATTGAAAATCACCAAAAAATTCAAAAACAACCTCAACTTTGAAAAACACCAAATTTCAAAAACCTCAACATTGTAAAAGACCAGCAAATTCAACAACAACCTCGACAATGAAAAACACCAATAAATTCAACAGCAACCTCAACTTTGAAAAATACAAAAAAGTTTTTAAAAAACATTGATAACACCAATAAATTCAACAACAACCTCAATATTGAAAATCACCAACATATTGAACAATAACCTCAACAAAACTAAACATGAATAAATTCAACAACGCAACCTCAACAATGAAAAACACCAACAAATTCAGCAACAACCCCGACATTGAAAAACACCAACAAAATTCAACAAAAACCTCAACAATGAAAAACACAAAAAAATTCAACAACAACAACCTCAACAATGAAAAAGACCAACAAATTCAACAACAACCTCAACATTCAAAATCATCATCAAATTAAAAAAAAACCTCAACAATGAAAAACATCAAAAAATTCAACAACAACCTGAACATTCCAAACCACCATGAAATTCAACATCAACCTCAACAATGAAAAACCACCAAAAAATTAAACAACAACCTCAAATTTGAAAAACAACAACAAATTCAACAATTTCTACATTGAAAAACAACAACAAATTCAACTGCACCGTCAAATTTGAAAAACACAAAAAGGTTGTTTAACAAACATTGTTAACACCAATAAATTCAACAACACCCTCAATATTGAAAATCACCAACAAATTCATGAACAACCTCAACAATGAAAAACATCAAAAAATTCAACAACAACGACCTCAACAATGAAAAACACCAATAAATTCAACAACAACCACGACGTTGAAAAACTCCAACAATTTCAACAACAACCTCAACAATGAAAAACGCCAAAAAATTCAACAACTAACTCAACATTGAAAATCACCAACATATTCAGCAACAACCTCAACAATGAAAAACATCAAACAATTCAACAACAAGATCAACATTCAAAAACAACAACAAATTCAACAAAAACCTCAACAATGAAAAACACTAAAAAAACAACAACCTCAACTTTGAAAAATACAAAAAAATTAAAAAAGAAACAATTGATAACACCAGTCAATTCAACAACAACCTCAATATTGAAAATAACCATAAAATTGAACAACAACCTCAATATTGAATATCACCAACAAATTCGACAACAACCTCTACTTTGAAAAACACCAACAAATTCAACAACATCAACATTGAAAAATAGCAGCAAATTCAACAACAACCTCAAAAATGAAAAACATCAAATAATTCAACAACAACCTCAAGATTCATAAACACCAACAAATTCAACAAAAACCTCAACACTGAAAAGCACCAAAAAGTTCAATAACAACCTCAACTTTGAAAAACACCAACAAATTCAACAAGAACATCAGTAATGAGAAAAACCAAAAAATTAAACAACAACCTCAACATTCAAAAACACCATCAAGTTGAACAAAAACCTTAACAATTAAAATCACCAAAAAATTCAACAACAACTTCAACTTTGAAAAACACCAACAAATTCAACAACAATCTCAACATTGCAAAACGACAATAAATTCAACAAATTGAAAATCACCAACAAATTCATCAACAACCTCAACAATGAAAAACATCAGAAAATTCAACAACAACGACCTCAAGAATGAAAAACACCAAAATAAATTCAACTGCAACCTCAAATTTGAAAAATTCAAAAGAATTCAAAAAAACCCATTGATAACACCAATAAATACGACAACAACCTCAATATTGAAAATCACCAACAAATTCAGCAACAACCTCAATAATGAAAAACATCAAAAAATTCAACAACAACCTCAACATTCAAAAACAACAACAAATTCAACAAAAACCTCAACATTGAAAATCACCAAAATACTCAACAACAAACTCAACTTTGAAAAACAGCAACAAATTCAACAACCTCAACTTATTAAAAAAAGAAAAAAAGTTCAACACGATAATAATTGATAACACCAACAAATTCAACAACAACTCTATGTTGAATATCACCAACAAATTCAACAACAACTTCAACTTTGAAAAAGCCCAACAAATTCAACAAACTCAACGTTGAAAAAGACCAGCAAATTAAACAATAACCTCAACAATGAAAAACTTCAAAAAATCCAACAACAACCTCAACATTCAAAAACACCAACAAATTCAACAAAAACCTCGACAATGAAAAACACAAAAAAATTCAACAACAACCTCAACATTCCAAAACACCAACAAATTCAACAAAAACCTCAACAATGAAAAACACCAAAAATTTCAACAACAACCTCAACATTCAAAAGCACCAACAAATTCAACAAAAACCACGACAATAAAAAACACAAAAAAATTCAACATCAATCTCAACTTTGAAAAACACCAAAAAATTCAACAACCTCAACATTGAAAAAAACAAAAAGTTTTAAAAAAAACATTGATAACACCCATAAATTCAACAACCACCTCAATATTGAAAATCACCAACAAATTCATCAACAACCTCAACAATGAAAAACATCAAAAAATTCAACAACAACCTCAACATTCAAAAACAACAGCAAATTCAACAAAAATCTCAAAAATGAAAAACACCAAAAAATTCAACAACTACCTCAACTTTGAAAACACCAAAAAATTCAACAACCTCAACATTGAAAAACAGCAACAAATTCAACTGCAACCTCAACTTTGAAAAATTCAAAAAAATTTAAAAAAACCCATTGATAACACCATTAAATTCAACAACAACCACAATATTGAAAATCACCAGCAAATTCAACAATAACCTCAAGATTGAAAAACATCAAAAAATTCAACAACAAACTCATCAGTCCAAAATACCAACAAATTCAACTGAAACCTCAGCTTTGAAAAATACAAAAAAATTAATAAAAAACACAATTGATAAAACCAATAAATTCAACAAAAACCTCAATATTGAAAATCACCAACAAAATCAACAACAACCTCAATATTAAATATCACCAACAATTCAACCACAACTTCAACATTGAAAAAGAGCAGCAAATTCAACTACAACCTCAAAAATGAAAAACTTCAAAAATTTCAACAACAGCCTCAACAATGAAAACACCAAAAAATTCAACAACAACGTCTACTTTGAAAAACACCAACAAATTCAACTGCAACCTCAACGTTGAAAAATAGAAAAAATTTCAAAAAAAAACATTGATAACTCCAATAATTTCAACAACAACGCCAACATTGCAAAACTCCAACAAATTCAACAAGAACCTCAACGATGAAAAACACTCGAAAATTCAACAACAATCTCAACATTCAAAAACACCACACAAATCAACAAAAACCTTAACAATTAACAACACCAAATAATACAACAACAAACTCAACTTTGAAAAACACCAACAAATTCAACAACCTCAACATTGAAAAACACCAACAAATTCAACAACAACCACAACATTGAAAAACTCCAACAAATTCAACAACAACCTCAACAATGAACAACACCAAAAAATTCAACAACAACCTCAACAATGAAAAACATCAAAAAATTCAACAACAACCTCAACATTCAAAAACAACAACAAATTCAACAAAAACCTCAACAATGAAAAACACCAAAAAAAACAACAACAACCTGAACTTTGAAAAATACAAAAAAATTTAAAAAAAAACAATTGATAACACCAATCAATTCAACAACAACCTCAAGATTCTTAAACACCAACAAATTCAACAAAAACCTCAAAACTGAAAAACACCAATAGATTCATCAACAACCTCAACAATGAAAAACATCTGAAAATTCAACAACAACGACCTCAACAATGAAAAACACCAAAAAAAATTCAACAACAACCTCGACATAGAAAAACTCCAACAATTCCATCAACAACCTCAACAATGAAAAACATCAAAAAATTCAACAACAACCTCAACATTCAAAAACAACAGCAAATTCAACAAAAACCTCAAAAATGAAAAACACAAAAAAAACAACAAACTCAACTTTGAAAAATATAAAAAATTAATATTAAAATAATTGATAACACCAATCAATTCAACAACAACCTCAATATTGAAAATCACCAACAAATTCAACAACAACCTCAATATTGAATGTCACCAACAAATTCGACACAAACCTCAACTTTGAAATACACCAACAAATTCAACAACCTCAAGATTCATAAACACCAACAAATTCAACAAAAACCTCAACACTGAAAAACACCAAAAATTTCAACAACAATCGCAACAATGAAAAACACCAAAAATTTCTACAACTAACTCAACATTCAAAATCACCAACAAATTCAGCAACAACCTCAACAATGAAAAACATCAAAAAATTCAACAACAACCTCAACATTCAAAAACAACAACAAATTCAACAACAACCTCAACTTCGAAAACACCAAAAAATTCAACTACCTCAACATTGAAAAACACCAACAAATTCAACTGCAACCTCAACTTTGAAAAATTCAAAAAAATTTTAAAAAAACCATTGATAACACCAATAAATTCAGCAACAACCTCAATATTGAAAATCACCAACAAATTCAACAACAACCTCAACAATGAAAAACACCAAAAAATTCAACAACAACCCAATCTGGAAAATCACCAAAATTTTCAACAACAAACTCAACTTTGAAAAACACCAACAAATTCAACAACCTCAACATTGAAAAACAGCAACATATTCAACAACCTCAACATTGAAAAATAGAAAAAAGTTCAACACAATAATCATTGATAACACCAACAAATTCAACAACCATTCTATATTGAATACCACCAACAAATTCAACAACAACCTCAACTTTGAAAAAGTCCAACATATTCAACAAACTCAAAATTGAAAAAGACCAGCAAATTCAACAACAACCTCAACAATGAAAAACACCAAAAAATTCAACAACAACCTCAACATTCAAAAACAACATCAAATTCAACAAAAATCTCAACAATGAGAAAAACCAAAAAATTCAACAACAAGAACCTCAACAATGAAAAACACCAACAAATTCAACAACAACCTCAACATTGAAAATCATCATCAAATTCAACAAAAACCTCAACAATGAAAAACACCAAAAACTTAAACTGCAACCTCAACTTTGAAAAATTCAAAAAAATTAATAAAAAACATTGATAACACCAATAAATTCAACAACAACCTCAATATTGAAAATCACCAAAAAATTCAACAACAACCTCAACATTCAAAAACACCAACAATTACAACAAAAACCACGACAATGAAAAACACAAAAAAATTCAACAACAACCTCAACATTCCAAAACACCAACAAATTCAACAAAAACCTCAACAATGAAAAACACCAAAAATTTCAACAACAACCTCAACATTCAAAAGCACCAACAAATTCAACAAAAACCACGACGATAAAAAACACAAAAAAATTCAACATCAATCTCAACTTTGAAAAACACCAAAAAATTCAACAACCTCAACATTGAAAAAAACAAAAAGTTTTAAAAAAAACATTGATAACACCCCTAAATTCAACAACCACCTCAATATTGAAAATCACCAACAAATTCATCAACAACCTCAACAATGAAAAACATCAAAAAATTCAACAACAACCTAGACATTCAAAAACAACAGCAAATTCAACAAAATCCTCAAAAATGAAAAACACCAAAAAATGCAACAACTACCTCAACTTTGAAAACACCAAAAAATTCAACAACCTCAACATTGAAAAACAGCAACAAATTCAACTGCAACCTCAACTTTGAAAAATTCAAAAAAATTTAAAAAAACCCATTGATAACACCATTAAATTCAACAACAACCACAATATTGAAAATCACCAGCAAATTCAACAATAACCTCAAGATTGAAAAACATCAAAAAATTCAACAACAAACTCATCAGTCCAAAATACCAACAAATTCAACTGAAACCTCAGCTTTGAAAAATACAAAAAAATTAATAAAAAACACAATTGATAAAACCAATAAATTCAACAAAAACCTCAATATTGAAAATCACCAACAAAATCAACAACAACCTCAATATTAAATATCACCAACAATTCAACCACAACTTCAACATTGAAAAAGAGCAGCAAATTCAACTACAACCTCAAAAATGAAAAACTTCAAAAATTTCAACAACAGCCTCAACAATGAAAACACCAAAAAATTCAACAACAACGTCTACTTTGAAAAACACCAACAAATTCAACTGCAACCTCAACGTTGAAAAATAGAAAAAATTTCAAAAAAAAACATTGATAACTCCAATAATTTCAACAACAACGCCAACATTGCAAAACTCCAACAAATTCAACAAGAACCTCAACGATGAAAAACACTCGAAAATTCAACAACAATCTCAACATTCAAAAACACCACACAAATCAACAAAAACCTTAACAATTAACAACACCAAATAATACAACAACAAACTCAACTTTGAAAAACACCAACAAATTCAACAACCTCAACATTGAAAAACACCAACAAATTCAACAACAACCACAACATTGAAAAACTCCAACAAATTCAACAACAACCTCAACAATGAACAACACCAAAAAATTCAACAACAACCTCAACAATGAAAAACATCAAAAAATTCAACAACAACCTCAACATTCAAAAACAACAACAAATTCAACAAAAACCTCAACAATGAAAAACACCAAAAAAAACAACAACAATCTCAACTTTGAAAAATACAAAAAAATTTAAAAAAAAACAATTGATAACACCAATCAATTCAACAACAACCTCAAGATTCTTAAACACCAACAAATTCAACAAAAACCTCAAAACTGAAAAACACCAATAGATTCATCAACAACCTCAACAATGAAAAACATCTGAAAATTCAACAACAACGACCTCAACAATGAAAAACACCAAAAAAAATTCAACAACAACCTCGACATAGAAAAACTCCAACAATTTCATCAACAACCTCAACAATGAAAAACATCAAAAAATTCAACAACAACCTCAACATTCAAAAACAACAGCAAATTCAACAAAAACCTCAAAAATGAAAAACACAAAAAAAACAACAAACTCAACTTTGAAAAATATAAAAAATTAATATTAAAATAATTGATAACACCAATCAATTCAACAACAACCTCAATATTGAAAATCACCAACAAATTCAACAACAACCTCAATATTGAATGTCACCAACAAATTCGACACAAACCTCAACTTTGAAATACACCAACAAATTCAACAACCTCAAGATTCATAAACACCAACAAATTCAACAAAAACCTCAACACTGAAAAACACCAAAAATTTCAACAACAATCGCAACAATGAAAAACACCAAAAATTTCTACAACTAACTCAACATTCAAAATCACCAACAAATTCAGCAACAACCTCAACAATGAAAAACATCAAAAAATTCAACAACAACCTCAACATTCAAAAACAACAACAAATTCAACAACAACCTCAACTTCGAAAACACCAAAAAATTCAACTACCTCAACATTGAAAAACACCAACAAATTCAACTGCAACCTCAACTTTGAAAAATTCAAAAAAATTTTAAAAAAACCATTGATAACACCAATAAATTCAGCAACAACCTCAATATTGAAAATCACCAACAAATTCAACAACAACCTCAACAATGAAAAACACCAAAAAATTCAACAACAACCCAATCTGGAAAATCACCAAAATTTTCAACAACAAACTCAACTTTGAAAAACACCAACAAATTCAACAACCTCAACATTGAAAAACAGCAACATATTCAACAACCTCAACATTGAAAAATAGAAAAAAGTTCAACACAATAATCATTGATAACACCAACAAATTCAACAACCATTCTATATTGAATACCACCAACAAATTCAACAACAACCTCAACTTTGAAAAAGTCCAACATATTCAACAAACTCAAAATTGAAAAAGACCAGCAAATTCAACAACAACCTCAACAATGAAAAACACCAAAAAATTCAACAACAACCTCAACATTCAAAAACAACATCAAATTCAACAAAAATCTCAACAATGAGAAAAACCAAAAAATTCAACAACAAGAACCTCAACAATGAAAAACACCAACAAATTCAACAACAACCTCAACATTGAAAATCATCATCAAATTCAACAAAAACCTCAACAATGAAAAACACCAAAAACTTAAACTGCAACCTCAACTTTGAAAAATTCAAAAAAATTAATAAAAAACATTGATAACACCAATAAATTCAACAACAACCTCAATATTGAAAATCACCAAAAAATTCAACAACAACCTCAACATTCAAAAACACCAACAATTACAACAAAAACCACGACAATGAAAAACACAAAAAAATTCAACAACAACCTCAACATTCCAAAACAACAACAAATTCAACAAAAACCTCAACAATGAAAAACACCAAAAATTTCAACAACAACCTCAACATTCAAAAGCACCAACAAATTCAACAAAAACCACGACAATAAAAAACACAAAAAAATTCAACATCAATCTCAACTTTGAAAAACACCAAAAAATTCAACAACCTCAACATTGAAAAAAACAAAAAGTTTTAAAAAAAACATTGATAACACCCCTAAATTCAACAACCACCTCAATATTGAAAATCACCAACAAATTCATCAACAACCTCAACAATGAAAAACATCAAAAAATTCAACAACAACCTCGACATTCAAAAACAACAGCAAATTCAACAAAAACCTCAAAAATGAAAAACACCAAAAAATGCAACAACTACCTCAACTTTGAAAACACCAAAAAATTCAACAACCTCAACATTGAAAAACAGCAACAAATTCAACTGCAACCTCAACTTTGAAAAATTCAAAAAAATTTAAAAAAAACCCATTGATAACACCATTAAATTCAACAACAACCACAATATTGAAAATCACCAACAAATTCAACAATAACCTCAAGATTGAAAAACATCAAAAAATTCAACAACAACCTCATCAGTCCAAAATACCAACAAATTCAACTGAAACCTCAGCTTTGAAAAATACAAAAAAATTAATAAAAAAAACAATTGATAACACCAATAAATTCAACAAAAACCTCAATATTGAAAATCACCAACAAAATCAACAGCAACCTCAATATTAAATATCACCAACAAATTCAAGCACAACTTCAACTTTGAAAAAGAGCAGCAAATTCAACTACAACCTCAAAAATGAAAAACTTCAAAAATTTCAACAGCAGCCTCAACAATGAAAACACCAAAAAATTCAACAACAACGTCTACTTTGAAAAACACCAACAAATTCAACTGCAACCTCAACGTTGAAAAATAGAAAAAATTTCAAAAAAAAAACATTGATAACTCCAATAAATTCAACAACAACGCCAACATTGAAAAACACCAACAAATTCAACAACAATCACAAAATTGAAAAACTCCAACAAATTCAACAACAACCTCAACAATGAACAACACCAAAAAATTCAACAACAACCTCAACAATGAAAAACATCAAAAAATTCAACAACAACCTCAACATTCAAAAACAACAACAAATTCAACAAAAAACTCAACAATGAAAAACACCAAAAAAACAACAACAACCTCAACTTTGAAAAATAGAAAAAAATTTTAAAAAAAACAATTGTTAACACCAATCAATTCATCAACAACCTCAAGATTCTTAAACACCAACAAATTCAACAAAATACTCAAAACTGAAAAACACCAATAAATTCAACAACAACCTCGACATAGAAAAACTCCAACAAATTCATCAACAACCTCAACAATGAAAAACATCTGAAAATTCAACAACAACGACCTCAACAATGAAAAACACCAAAAAAAATTCAACAACAACCTCGACATAGAAAAACTCCAACAATTTCATCAACAACCTCAACAATGAAAAACATCAAAAAATTCAACAACAACCTCAAAATTCAAAAAGAAAAGCAAATTGAACAAAAACATCAAAAATGAAAAACACCAAAAAAAACAACAAACTCAACTTTGAAAAATACAAAAAATTAATATAAAAATAATTGATAACACCAATCAATTCAACAGCAACATCAATATTGAAAATCACCAACAAATTCAACAACAACCTCAATATTGAATGTCACCAACAAACTCGACATAAACCTCAACTTTGAAAAACACCAACAAATTCAACAACCTCTACATTGAAAAAGAGCAGCAAATTCAACAACAACCTCAACAATGAAAAACATCAAAAAATTCCACAACAACCTCAAGATTCATAAACACCAACAAATTCAACAAAAACCTCAACACTGAAAAACACCAAAAATTTCAACAACAATCTCAACAATGAAAAACACCAAAAATTTCTACAACTAACTCAACATTCAAAAACACCAACAAATTCAGCAACAACCTCAACAATGAAAAACATCAAAAAATTCAACAACAACCTCAACATTCAAAAACAACAACAAATTCAACAAAAACCTCAACAATGAAAAACACCAAAAAATTCAACAACAACCTCAACTTCGAAAACACCAAAAAATTCAACTACCTCAACATTGAAAAACACCAACAAATTCAACTGCAACCTCAACTTTGAAAAATTCAAAAAAATTTTAAAAAAACCATTGATAACACCAATAAATTCAGCAACAACCTCAATATTGAAAATCACCAACAAATTCAACAACAACCTCAACAATGAAAAACACCAAAAAATTCAACAACAACCCAATCTGGAAAATCACCAAAATTTTCAACAACAAACTCAACTTTGAAAAACACCAACAAATTCAACAACCTCAACATTGAAAAACAGCAACATATTCAACAACCTCAACATTGAAAAATAGAAAAAAGTTCAACACAATAATCATTGATAACACCAACAAATTCAACAACAATTCTATATTGAATACCACCAACAAATTCAACAACAACCTCAACTTTGAAAAAGAACAACAAATTCAACAAACTCAAAATTGAAAAAGACCAGCAAATTCAACAACAACCTCAACAATGAAAAACACCAAAAAATTCAACAACAACCTCAACATTGAAAATCATCATCAAATTCAACAAAAACCTCAACAGTGAAAAACACCAAAAAATTAAACTGCAACCTCAACTTTGAAAAATTCAAAAAAATTAAAAAAAAACATTGATAACACCAATAAATTCAACAACAACCTCAATATTGAAAATCACCAAAAAATTCAACAACAACCTCAACATTCAAAAATACCAACAATTACAACAAAAACCACGACAATGAAAAACACAAAAAAATTCAACACCAACCTCAACATTCCAAAACACCAACAAATTCAACAAAAACCTCAACAATGAAAAACACCAAAAATTTCAACAACAACCTCAACATTCAAAAGCACCAACAAATTCAACAAAAACCACGACAATAAAAAACACAAAAAAATTCAACATCAATCTCAACTTTGAAAAACACCAAAAAATTCAACAACAACTTCAACATTGAAAATCATCATCAAATTCAACAACAACCTCAATATTGAAAATCACCAAAAAATTCAACAACAACCTCAACATTCAAAAACACCAACAATTACAACAAAAACCTCAACAATGAAAAACACCAAAAATTTCAACAACCTCAACATTGAAAAAAACATAAAGTTTTAAAAAAAACATTGATAACACCCATAAATTCAACAACCACCTCAATATTGAAAATCACCAACAAATACATCAACAACCTCAACAATGAAAAACATCAAAAAATTCAACAACAACCTCGACATTCAAAAACAACAGCAAATTCAACAAAAACCTCAAAAATGAAAAACACCAAAAAATGCAACAACTACCTCAACTTTGAAAGCACCAAAAAATTCAACAACCTCAACATTGAAAAACAGCAACAAATTCAACTGCAAAATCAACTTTGAAAAATTCAAAAAAATTTTTAAAATCCCATTGATAACACCATTAAATTCAACAACAACCACAATATTGAAAATCACCAACAAATTCAACAATAACCTCAAGATTGAAAAACATCAAAAACTTCAACAACAACCTCATCAGTCCAAAACACCAACAAATTCAACTGAAACCTCAGCTTTGAAAAATACAAAAAAATTAATAAAAAAAAACAATTGATAACACCAATAAATTCAACAAAAACCTCAACATTGAAAATCACCAACAATTTCAACTGCATCATCAACTTTGAAAAATACAAAAAAGTTCTAAAAATACCATTGATAACACCAACAAATTCAACAACAATCTCAACAATGAAAAACATCAAAAAATTCAACAACAACCTCAACATTCAAAACCACCAACAAATTCAACAAAAACCTCAACAATGAAAAACACCAAAAAATGCAACAACAACCTCAACTTTGAAAAATACCAACAAATACAACAACAACCTCAACATTGAAAAACACCAACAAATTCAACAACAACCTCAATATTCAAAAACACCAACAAATTCAACAAAAACCTCAACAATGAAGAATACCAAAAAAATTCAACAACAACCTCAACAATGAAAAACACCAAAAAATTGAACAACAACAACCAAAGCAATGAAAAACACCAAAAGATCAACAACAACCTCAACATTGAAAAACTCCAACAATTTCAGCAACAACCGCAACAATAAAAAACACAAAAAAATTCAACAACAAACGCAACATTGAAAATCACCACTAAATTTAACAACAAACTCAACTATCAAAAACACCAACAAGTTCAACAAAAACCTCAACAAAGAAAAAAACCAAATATTTTAACAACAACCTCAACTTTGAAAAACACCAACAAATTTAACAACCCCAACACTGAAAAACAGAAACAAATTCAACTGCATCATCAACTTTGAAAAATACAAAAAATTTGAACAATATAAATATAGATAACACCAACAAATTCCACAGCAACCTCAACTTTGAAAAACACCAACAAATTCAACAACCTCAACATTGAAAAACACCAACAAATTCAACTGCATCATCAACTGTGAAAAATACTAAAAAGTTAAAAAGAAACATCGATTACACTAAAAAATTCAACAACTAGCTCAATATTGAAAATCACCAACAAATTCAACAACAATCTCCACAATCCAAAACAGCAGCAAATTCAACAACAAACTCAACAATGAAATAACCAACAAATTCAACAACCTCAAAATTAAAAACACCAACAAATTCAACAACAACAACCTCAACAATGAAAAACACCAAAAAATTCAACAACTACATCAACAATGAAAAACACCAAAATGATCAACAACAACCTCAACAATGAAAAACACCAAAAAGATCCACAGCAACCTCAACAATGAAAAACACCGTAATATTCAACAACAACCTCAACTTTGAAAAACACCAACAAATTCAACAACCTCAACATTGACAAACACCAACAAATTCAACTGCAACCTCAACTTTGAAAATTACAAAAAAGTTCAAAAAAACCATTGATAAGACCAATAAATTCAACAACATCCTCAACATTGCAAAACACCAACAAATTCGACAACAACCTCAACAATGAAAATCACCAACAAATTCAACAACAACAACTTCAATTTGAAAAACACCTAAAAATTCAACAACAACAACCTCAACATTGAAAAACATCAAAAAATTCAACAACAACCTCAAAATTCAAAAAGAAAAGCAAATTGAACAAAAACATCAAAAATGAAAAACACCAAAAAAAACAACAAACTCAACTTTGAAAAATACAAAAAATTAATATAAAAATAATTGATAACACCAATCAATTCAACAGCAACATCAATATTGAAAATCACCAACAAATTCAACAACAACCTCAATATTGAATGTCACCAACAAACTCGACATAAACCTCAACTTTGAAAAACACCAACAAATTCAACAACCTCTACATTGAAAAAGAGCAGCAAATTCAACAACAACCTCAACAATGAAAAACATCAAAAAATTCCACAACAACCTCAAGATTCATAAACACCAACAAATTCAACAAAAACCTCAACACTGAAAAACACCAAAAATTTCAACAACAATCTCAACAATGAAAAACACCAAAAATTTCTACAACTAACTCAACATTCAAAAACACCAACAAATTCAGCAACAACCTCAACAATGAAAAACATCAAAAAATTCAACAACAACCTCAACATTCAAAAACAACAACAAATTCAACAAAAACCTCAACAATGAAAAACACCAAAAAATTCAACAACAACCTCAACTTCGAAAACACCAAAAAATTCAACTACCTCAACATTGAAAAACACCAACAAATTCAACTGCAACCTCAACTTTGAAAAATTCAAAAAAATTTTAAAAAAACCATTGATAACACCAATAAATTCAGCAACAACCTCAATATTGAAAATCACCAACAAATTCAACAACAACCTCAACAATGAAAAACACCAAAAAATTCAACAACAACCCAATCTGGAAAATCACCAAAATTTTCAACAACAAACTCAACTTTGAAAAACACCAACAAATTCAACAACCTCAACATTGAAAAACAGCAACATATTCAACAACCTCAACATTGAAAAATAGAAAAAAGTTCAACACAATAATCATTGATAACACCAACAAATTCAACAACAATTCTATATTGAATACCACCAACAAATTCAACAACAACCTCAACTTTGAAAAAGAACAACAAATTCAACAAACTCAAAATTGAAAAAGACCAGCAAATTCAACAACAACCTCAACAATGAAAAACACCAAAAAATTCAACAACAACCTCAACATTGAAAATCATCATCAAATTCAACAAAAACCTCAACAGTGAAAAACACCAAAAAATTAAACTGCAACCTCAACTTTGAAAAATTCAAAAAAATTAAAAAAAAACATTGATAACACCAATAAATTCAACAACAACCTCAATATTGAAAATCACCAAAAAATTCAACAACAACCTCAACATTCAAAAATACCAACAATTACAACAAAAACCACGACAATGAAAAACACAAAAAAATTCAACACCAACCTCAACATTCCAAAACACCAACAAATTCAACAAAAACCTCAACAATGAAAAACACCAAAAATTTCAACAACAACCTCAACATTCAAAAGCACCAACAAATTCAACAAAAACCACGACAATAAAAAACACAAAAAAATTCAACATCAATCTCAACTTTGAAAAACACCAAAAAATTCAACAACAACTTCAACATTGAAAATCATCATCAAATTCAACAACAACCTCAATATTGAAAATCACCAAAAAATTCAACAACAACCTCAACATTCAAAAACACCAACAATTACAACAAAAACCTCAACAATGAAAAACACCAAAAATTTCAACAACCTCAACATTGAAAAAAACATAAAGTTTTAAAAAAAACATTGATAACACCCATAAATTCAACAACCACCTCAATATTGAAAATCACCAACAAATACATCAACAACCTCAACAATGAAAAACATCAAAAAATTCAACAACAACCTCGACATTCAAAAACAACAGCAAATTCAACAAAAACCTCAAAAATGAAAAACACCAAAAAATGCAACAACTACCTCAACTTTGAAAGCACCAAAAAATTCAACAACCTCAACATTGAAAAACAGCAACAAATTCAACTGCAAAATCAACTTTGAAAAATTCAAAAAAATTTTTAAAATCCCATTGATAACACCATTAAATTCAACAACAACCACAATATTGAAAATCACCAACAAATTCAACAATAACCTCAAGATTGAAAAACATCAAAAACTTCAACAACAACCTCATCAGTCCAAAACACCAACAAATTCAACTGAAACCTCAGCTTTGAAAAATACAAAAAAATTAATAAAAAAAAACAATTGATAACACCAATAAATTCAACAAAAACCTCAACATTGAAAATCACCAACAATTTCAACTGCATCATCAACTTTGAAAAATACAAAAAAGTTCTAAAAATACCATTGATAACACCAACAAATTCAACAACAATCTCAACAATGAAAAACATCAAAAAATTCAACAACAACCTCAACATTCAAAACCACCAACAAATTCAACAAAAACCTCAACAATGAAAAACACCAAAAAATGCAACAACAACCTCAACTTTGAAAAATACCAACAAATACAACAACAACCTCAACATTGAAAAACACCAACAAATTCAACAACAACCTCAATATTCAAAAACACCAACAAATTCAACAAAAACCTCAACAATGAAGAATACCAAAAAAATTCAACAACAACCTCAACAATGAAAAACACCAAAAAATTGAACAACAACAACCAAAGCAATGAAAAACACCAAAAGATCAACAACAACCTCAACATTGAAAAACTCCAACAATTTCAGCAACAACCGCAACAATAAAAAACACAAAAAAATTCAACAACAAACGCAACATTGAAAATCACCACTAAATTTAACAACAAACTCAACTATCAAAAACACCAACAAGTTCAACAAAAACCTCAACAAAGAAAAAAACCAAATATTTTAACAACAACCTCAACTTTGAAAAACACCAACAAATTTAACAACCCCAACACTGAAAAACAGAAACAAATTCAACTGCATCATCAACTTTGAAAAATACAAAAAATTTGAACAATATAAATATAGATAACACCAACAAATTCCACAGCAACCTCAACTTTGAAAAACACCAACAAATTCAACAACCTCAACATTGAAAAACACCAACAAATTCAACTGCATCATCAACTGTGAAAAATACTAAAAAGTTAAAAAGAAACATCGATTACACTAAAAAATTCAACAACTAGCTCAATATTGAAAATCACCAACAAATTCAACAACAATCTCCACAATCCAAAACAGCAGCAAATTCAACAACAAACTCAACAATGAAATAACCAACAAATTCAACAACCTCAAAATTAAAAACACCAACAAATTCAACAACAACAACCTCAACAATGAAAAACACCAAAAAATTCAACAACTACATCAACAATGAAAAACACCAAAATGATCAACAACAACCTCAACAATGAAAAACACCAAAAAGATCCACAGCAACCTCAACAATGAAAAACACCGTAATATTCAACAACAACCTCAACTTTGAAAAACACCAACAAATTCAACAACCTCAACATTGACAAACACCAACAAATTCGACAACAACCTCAACAATGAAAATCACCAACAAATTCAACAACAACAACTTCAATTTGAAAAACACCTAAAAATTCAACAACAACAACCTCAACATTGAAAAACACCAAAATGATCAACAACAACATCAACAATGAAAAACATCAAAAAAAATCAACAAAAACCTCAACAATGAAAAAAACCAACAAATTCAATAGCAACCTCAACATTCAAAAACACCAGCAAATTCAACAACAACCTCAACAATGTAAAACACGAAAAAATTCAACAACAACCTCAACTTTGAAAAACACCAACTAACTCAACAACAACATGAACTTTTAAAAATACAAAAAGTTTCAACAAAATAAATATTGATAAAACCAACAAATTCAACAACAACGTCATTATTGAATATAACGAACAAATTCAACAGCAACCTCAACTTTGAAAAAGACTAACAAATTCAACAAACTCAACATTGAAAATCACCAACAATTTCAACTGCATCATCAACTTTGAAAAATACAAAAAAGTTCTAAAAATACCATTGTTAACACCAACAAATTCAACAACAATCTCAACAATGAAAAACATCAAAAAATTCAACAACAACCTCAACATTCAAAACCACCAACAAATTCAACAAAAACCTCAACAATGAAAAACACCAAAAAATGCAACAACAACCTCAACTTTGAAAAATACCAACAAATACAACAACAACCTCAACATTGAAAAACTCCAACAAATTCAACAACAACCTCAATATTCAAAAACACCAACAAATTCAACAAAAACCTCAACAATGAAAAACACCAAAAAATTCAACAACAACCTCAACTTCGAAAACACCAAAAAATTCAACTACCTCAACATTGAAAAACACCAACAAATTCAACTGCAACCTCAACTTTGAAAAATTCAAAAAAAATTAAAAAAAACTATTGCTAACACCAATAAATTCAGCAACAACCTCAATATTGAAAATCACCGACAAATTCAACAACAACCTCAACAATGAAAAACACCAAAAAATTCAACAACAACCCAATCTGGAAAATCACCAAAATTTTCAACAACAAACTCAACATTGAAAAACACCAACAAATTCAACAACCTCAACATTGAAAAACAGCAACATATTCAACAATCTCAACATTGAAAAATAGAAAAAAGTTCAACACAATAATCATTGATAACACCAACAAATTCAACAACAATTCTATATTGAATACTACCAACAAATTCAACAACAACCTCAACTTTGAAAAAGAACAACAAATTCAACAAACTCAAAATTGAAAAAGACCAGAAAATTCAACAACAACCTCAACAATGAAAAACACCAAAAAATTCAACAACAACCTTAACAATCAAAAACAACAACAAATTCAACAAAAATCTCAACAATGAGAAACACCAAAAAATTCAACAACAACCTCAACAATGAAAAACACCAAAAAATTCAACAACAACCTTAACAATCAAAAACAACAACAAATTCAACAAAAATCTCAACAATGAAAAACACCAAAAAATTCAACAACTACATCAACAATGAAAAACACCAAAATGATCAACAACAACCTCAACAATGAATAACACCAAAAAGATCCACAGCAACCTCAACAATGAAAAACACCGTAATATTCAACAACAACCTCAACTTTGAAAAACACCAAAAAATTCAACAACAACCTCAACATTCCAAAACACCAACAAATTCAACAAAAACCTCAACAATGAAAAACACCAAAAATTTCAACAACAACCTCAACATTCAAAAGCACCAACAAATTCAACAAAAACCACGACAATAAAAAACACAAAAAAATTCAACATCAATCTCAACTTTGAAAAACACCAAAAAATTCAACAACAACTTCAACATTGAAAATCATCATCAAATTCAACAAAAACCTCAACATTGAAAAACACCAAAAAATTAAACTGCAACCTCAACTTTGAAAAATTCAAAAAAATTAAAAAAAAAACATTGATAACACCAATAAATTCAACAACAACCTCAACTTCGAAAACACCAAAAAATTCAACTACCTCAACGTTGAAAAACACCAAAAAGATCCACAGCAACCTCAACAATGAAAAACACCGTAATATTCAACAACAACCTCAACTTTGAAAAACACCAAAAAATTCAACAACCTCAACATTGACAAACACCAACAAATTCAAATGCAACCTCAACTTTGAAAATTACAAAAAAGTTCAAAAAAACCATTGATAAGACCAATAAATTCAACAACATCCTCAACATTGAAAAACACCAACAAATTCGACAACAACCTCAACAATGAAAAACATCAAAAAATTCAACAACAACCTCAACATTCAAAACCACCAACAAATTCAACAAAAACCTCAACAATGAAAAACACCAAAAAATGCAACAACAACCTCAACTTTGAAAAATACCAACAAAAACAACAACAACCTCAACATTGAAAAACTCCAACAAATTCAACAACAACCTCAATATTCAAAAACACCAACAAATTCAACAAAAACCTCAACAATGAAAAATACCAAAAAAATTCAACAACAACCTCAACAATGAAAAAAACCAACAAATTCAACAACCACAAAATTGAAAAACACCAACAAATTCAACTGCAACCTCAACATTGAAAAATACAAAAAAGTTAAAGAAAAACCATTGATAACACCAATAAATTCAACAACAACCTCAATATTGAAAATCACCAACAAATTCAACAAAAACCTTAACATTGCAACACACCAACACATTCAACAACAAACTCAACATTGAAAATCACCAACAAATTCAACAACAACCTCAGCAAAGACAAATATCAAAACATTCAACAACATGTTGCTGAACAAAGAAAAACACCAAAAAATTGAACAACAAAAACCTCAACAATGAAAAACACCAAAAAATGCAACAACAACCTCAACTTTGAAAAATACCAACAAATACAACAACAACCTCAACTTCGAAAACACCAAAAAATTCAACTACCTCAACATTGAAAAACACCAACAAATTCAACTGCAACCTCAACTTTGAAAAATTCAAAAAAAATTAAAAAAAACTATTGATAACACCAATAAATTCAGCATCAACCTCAATATTGAAAATCACCAACAAATTCAACAACAACCTCAACAATGAAAAACACCAAAAAATTCAACAACAACCCAATCTGGAAAATCACCAAAATTTTCAACAACAAACTCAACTTTGAAAAACACCAACAAATTCAACAACCTCAACATTGAAAAACTGCAACATATTCAACAACCTCAACATTGAAAAATAGAAAAAAGTTCAACACAATAATCATTGATAACACCAACAAATTCAACAACAATTCTATATTGAATACCACCAACAAATTCAACAACAACCTCAACTTTGAAAAAGACCAACAAATTCAACAAACTCAAAATTGAAAAAGACCAGCAAATTCAACAACAACCTCAACAATGAAAAACACCAAAAAATTCAACAACAACCTCAACAATCAAAAACAACAACAAATTCAACAAAAATCTCAACAATGAGAAACACCAAAAAATTCAACAACAAGAACCTCAACAATGAAAAACACCAACAAATTCAACAACAACTTCAACATTGAAAATCATCATCAAATTCAACAAAAACCTCAACAGTGAAAAAAACCAAAAAATTAAACTGCAACCTCAACTTTGAAAAATTCAAAAAAATTAAAAAAAAAACATTGATAACACCAATAAATTCAACAACAACCTCAATATTGAAAATCACCAAAAAATTCAACAACAACCTCAACATTCAAAAACACCAACAATTACAACAAAAACCACGACAATGAAAAACACAAAAAAATTCAACAACAACCTCATCAGTCCAAAACACCAACAAATTCAACTGAAACCTCAGCTTTGAAAAATACAAAAAAATTAATAAAAAAAACAATTGATAACACCAATAAATTCAACAAAAACCTCAACATTGAAAATCACCAACAATTTCAACTGCATCATCAACTTTGAAAAATACAAAAAAGTTCTAAAAATACCATTGATAACACCAACAAATTCAACAACAATCTCAACAATGAAAAACATCAAAAAATTCAACAACAACCTCAACATTCAAAACCACCAACAAATTCAACAAAAACCTCAACAATGAAAAACACCAAAAAATGCAACAACAACCTCAACTTTGAAAAATACCAACAAATACAACAACAACCTCAACATTGAAAAACTCCAACAAATTCAACAACAACCTCAATATTCAAAAACACCAACAAATTCAACAAAAACCTCAACAATGAAGAATACCAAAAAAATTCAACAACAACCACAACAATGAAAAACACCAAAAAATTGAACAACAACAACCAAAGCAATGAAAAACACCAAAAGATCAACAACAACCTCAACATTGAAAAACTCCAACAATTTCAGCAACAACCGCAACAATAAAAAACACAAAAAAATTCAACAACAAACGCAACATTGAAAATCACCACAAAATTTAACAACAAACTCAACTATCAAAAACACCAACAAGTTCAACAAAAACCTCAACAAAGAAAAAAACCAAATATTTTAACAACAACCTCAACTTTGAAAAACACCAACAAATTCAACAACCCCAACACTGAAAAACAGCAACAAATTCAACTGCATCATCAACTTTGAAAAATACAAAAAATTTGAACAATATAAATATTGATAACACCAACAAATTCCACAGCAACCTCAACTTTGAAAAACACCAACCAATTCAACAGCAACCTCAACTTTGAAAAACACCAACAAATTCAACTACCTCAACAGTGAAAAACACCAACAAATTCAACTGCATCATCAACTTTGAAAAATACTAAAAAGTTCAAAAAAAACCATCGATAACACTAAGAAATTCAACAACAAACTCAATATTGAAAATCACCAACAAATTCAACAACAATCTCAACATTCCAAAACACCAGCAAATTCAACAACAAACTCAACAATGAAATACACCAACAAATTCAACAACCTCAAAATTTAAAAACATCAACAAATTCAACAACAACAACCTCAACAATGAATAACACCAAAAAAATCAACATAAACATCAACAATGAAAAACATCAAAATGATCAACAACAACCTCAACAATGAAAAACAGCAAAAAGATCCACAGCAACCTCAACAATGAAAAACACCGTAAAATTCAACAACAAACTCAACTTTGAAAAACACCAACAAATTCAACAACTTCAACATTGAATAACACCAACAAATTCAACTGCAACCTCAACTTTGAAAATTACAAAAAATTTCAAAAAAAAACCATTGATAACACCAATAAATTCAACAACATCGTCAACATTGAAAATCAACAACAAATTCAACAACAACCTCAACAATGAAAATCACCAACAAATTCAACAACAGCAACTTCAACTTGAAAAACACCAAAAAAATTCAACAACAACCTCAGCATTCAAAAACACCATCAAATTCAAAAACAACCTCAGCAATGAAAATCGTCAAAAAATTCAACCACAACCTCAACAATGAAAAACACCAAAAAATTCAACAACAACATCAACATTGAAACAAACCCAAAAAATCAATAACAACCTCAACATTGAAAAACTCCAGCAAATTCAACAACAACCTCAACAATGAAAAGCACCAAAAAATTCAACAACAACCTCAACATTCAAAAACACCAACAATTTCAACAACAACTTCAGCAATGATTAACATCAAAAAATTCAACAACATCTTCAACAACGAAAAACACCAAAAAATTTCAACAACAACCTCAGCAATGAAAAACACAAATAAAAATCAGTAAACACCTCAACATTGAAAGACACAAAAAAATTACACAACCTCAACAATGAAACACACCATAAAATTCAACAACAACCTCAACATTGAAAAACACCAAAAAATAAATACAACAACCTCAACATTTAAGAACACCAAAATGATCAACAACAACATCAACAATGAAAAACATCAAAAAATTCAACAACAACAACAACCTCAACAATGAAAAAAACCAACAAATTCAATAACAACCTCAACATTCAAAAACACCAGCAAATTCAACACCAACCTCAACAATGAAAAACACGAAAAAATTCAACAACAACCTCAACTTTGAAAAGCACCATCAAACTCAACAACAACCTCAACTTTTAAAAATGCAAAAAATTTCAACAAAATAAATATTGATAAAACCAACTAATTCAACAACAACGTCTATATTGAATATAACCAACAAATTCAACAGCAACCTCAGCTTTGAAAAAGAATAACAAATTCAACAACCTCAACATTAAAAAACACCAACAAATTCAACGGCATCATCAACTTTGAAAAATACAAAAAAGTTCAAAAAATACCATTGATAACACCATCAAATTCAACAACAACCTCAACATTCAAAACCACCAACAAATTCAACAAAAACCTCAACAATGAAAAACACCAAAAAATGCAACAACAACCTCAACTTTGAAAAACACCAACAAATACAACAACAACCTCAACATTAAATAACTCCAACAAATTCAAAAACAACCTCAACAATGAAAAACACCAAAAAATTCAACAACAACCTCGATATTCAAAAACACCAACAAATTCAACAAAAAACTCAACAATGAAAAATAGGAAAAAAATTCAACAACAAACTCAACATTGAAAACCACCAACGAATTCAACTGCAACCTCAACTTTGAAAAATACAAAAAGTTACAAAAACCATTGATAGCACCAAAAGATTCAAGAACAACCTCAATATTGAAAATCACCAACAAATTCAACAAAAACCTCAACATTGCAAAACACCAACACATTCAACAACAAACTCAACATTGAAAATCACCAACAAATTCAACAACAACCTCAGCAAGGAAAGACATCAAAAAATTCAACATCTACAACCTGAACAATGCAAAACAGCATAAAATTCAACAATAACAACCACAACAATGAATAACACCAAAAAGATCAACAACAACCTCAACATTGAAAAACTCCAACAATTTGAACAACAACTGCAACAATCATAAACACCAAAAAATTCAACAACAAACTCAACATTGAAAATCACCACAAAATTCAAAAACAAACTCAACTATCAAAAACACCGACAAGTTCAACAACCTCATCATTGAAAAACACCGACAAATTCGAGTGCAACATCAACTATGAAAAATGCAAAAAAGTTCAAAAAAAACATTGATAACACCAATAAATTCAACAACAACCTCAACAATGAAAAACACCAAAAAATTCAACAACATTCCCAGCTTTGAATAACACCAACAAATTCAACAACCTCAACATTGAAAAACTCCAACAAATTCAACAACAACCTCAACAATTAAAAACACCAAAAAATTCAACAACAACCACAACATTGAAAAACACCAACAAATTCAACAACACCCTCAATACTGAAAAACACCAACAAATTCAACAACAACCTCAACATTCAAAAACACCAACAAATTCAACGACAACCTCAACAATGAAGAAAACCAAAAATTTCAACAACAACTTCAACTTTCAAAAACAGTAACAAATAAAACAACAACCTCAATGCTGAAAATCGCAAACAAATACAACAACAACCTCAACAATGAAAAACTCGAACAAATTCAACAACAATCTCAACAATGAAAAACACCAACAAATTCAACAAGAACCTCAACATTCAAAACCATCAACAAATTCAACAACAACCTCAATAAAGAAACACACCAAAAAATGCAACAACAACCTCAACTTTAAAAACATCAACAAATTCAACTGCAACCTCAACTTTCAAAAATACCAATAAATTCAACAACAACCTCAATATTGAAAATCACCGACAAATTCAACAACAACCTCAACAATAAAAACACCAACAAATTCAACAACAACTTCAACAATGAAAAACACCAAAAAATTCAGCAACAACCGCAACTTTGAAAAGCACCAAAAAATTCAGCAACAACCTCAACTTTGAAAAACACCAATAAATTCAACAACCTCATCATTGAAAAACACCGAAAAATTCGAGTTCAACATCAACTTTGAAAAATACAAAAAAATTCACAAAAACATTGATAACACCAATAAATTCAACAAAACCTCAACAATGAAAAACATAAAAAAATTGAACAACATCCCTAGCTTTGGAAAACACCAACAAATTCAACAACCTCAACATTGAAAAACACCAACAAATTCAACAACAACCTCAACAATTAAAAACACCAAAAAATTCAACAACAACCTCAACAATGTAAAACACCAAAAAATTCAACAACAACCTCAATATTCAAAAACACCAACAAATTCAACAACAACCTCAACAATGAAAAACACCAAAAAATTGAACAACATCCCTAGCTTTGAAAAACACCAACAAATTCAACTTCCTCAACATTGAAAAACTCCATCAAATTCAACAACAACCTCAACAATTAAAAACACCAAAAAATTCAACAACAACCTCAACAATGCAAAACACCAAAAAATTCAACAACAACCTCAATATTCAAAAACACCAACAAATTCAACAACAACCTCAATACTGAAAAACACCAACAAATTCAACAACAACCTCCACAATGAAAAACACCAAAAAATTCAATAAAAACCCCAACATTGAAAATCACCAACGAATTCAACAACAACCTCATCTTTGATAAACATCAACAAATTCAACAACCTCAACATTGAACAACACCAACAAATTCAACTGCAACCACAACTTTGAAAAATACAATAAAGTTTAAAAAAAAACATTGATAACACCAATAAATTCAACAACAACCTCAATATTGAAAATCACCGACAAATTCAACAACAACCTCAACTTTGAAAAACACCAACATATTCAACAACAACTTCAACAATGAAAAACACCAAAAAATTCAGCAACAACCGCAACTTTGAAAAACACCAAAAAATACAACAACCTCAACATTGAAAAACACCAACAAATTCAAGTGCAACATCAACTTTGAAAAATACAAAAGAGTTCAAAAAAAACCAATGATAACACCAATGAATTCAACAACAACCTCAACACTGAAAAACACCAAACAAATTCACCAACATCCTCAACTTTGATAAACACCAAAAATTCAACAACATCAACATTGAAAAACTCCAACTAATTCAACAAAAACCTCAACAATTAAAAACACCAAAAAATTCATCAACCACCACAACATTGAAAAACACCAACAAATTCAATAACAACCTCAATACTGAAAAACAAAAACAAATTCAACAACAACCTCAACATTCAAAAACACCAACAAATTCACCGACAACCTCAACAATGAAATACACCAAAAAATTCTACTACAACTTCAACTTTGAAAAACACCAAAAATTCAAAAAAAAGCTCAACAATGAAAAACATCAAAAATTCAACAACAACCTCAACTTGGAAAAACACCAACAAATTCAACTGCAACCTCAACTTTGAAAAATACAAAAAAGTTAAAAAATAACCATTGATAACACCAATAAATTCAACAACAACAACATTATTGAAAATTATCAACAAATTCATAAACAACCTCAACATTGCAAAACAACAACAAATTCACCGACAACCTCAACAATGAAAAACACCAAAAAATTGAACAACAACCTCAACATTGAAAAACTCCAACAAATTCAACAACAACCTCAACAAAGAAAAACACCAAAAAATTCGACAACAACCTCAATAGTCAAAAACACCAACAAATTCAACAACAACCTCAATACTGGAAAACACCAATAAATTCAACAACAACCTCAACAATGAAAAACACCAAAAAATTCAACAACAACCCCAACATTGAAAATCACCAACGAATTCGACAACAACCTCATCTTTGAAAAACACCAACAAATTCAACTGCAACCACAACTTTGAAAAATACAATCAAGTTTTAAAAAAAACATTGATAACACCAATAAATTCAACAACAACCTCAATATTGAAAATCACCGACAAATTCAACAACAACCTCAACAATGAAAAACACCAACAAATTCAACAACAACATCAACAATGAAATACACCAGAAAATTCAGCAACAACCTCAACTTTGAAAAACACCAACAAATTCAACAACTTCAACATTGAAGTACACCAAAAAATTCAAGTGCAACATCAACTTTGAAAAATACAAAAAAGGTCAAAAAAAACCATTGATAACACCAATGAATTCAACAAAAACCTCAACAATGAAAAATAACAAAAAATTCACCATCATCCTCAACTTTGATAAACACCAAAAAATTCAACAACCTCAACATTGATAAACTCCAACAAATTCAACAACAACCTCAACAATTAAAAACATCAAAAAATTCAACAACAACCACAACATTGAAAAACACCAACAAATTCAATAACAACATCAATACAGAAAACAACCAACAAATTCAAAAACAACCTCAACATTCAAAAACACCAACAAATTCAACGACAACCTCAACAATGAAAAACACAAAAAAAATTCAACAACAACTTCAACTTTGAAAAACAGCAACAAATAAAACAACAACCTCATTGCTGAAAATCACCAACAAATACAACAACAACCTCAACAATGAATAACTCCAACAAATTCAACAACAACTTCAACAATGAAAAACACCAACAAATTCAACAACAACCTCAACATTCAAAACCACCAACAAATTCAACAAAAACCCCAACAATGAAACATACCAAAAAATGCAACAACAACCTCAAATTTGAAAAACACGAACAAATTCAACTGCAACCTCAAGTTTGAAAAATACCAACAAATACAACAACAATCTCAACATTGAAAAACTCCAACAAATTCAACAACAACCTCAACAATGAAAAACACCAAAAAATTCAACAACAACCTCAATATTCAAAAGCACCAACAAATTCAACAACAACCTCAATACTGAAAAACAACAACAAATTCAACAACAACCTCAACAATGAAAAACACCAAAAAATTCAACAACAACCCCAACATTGAGAATCACCAACGAATTCAACAACAACCTCATCTTTGAAAAACACCAACAAATTCAACAACCTCAACATTGAAAAACACCAACAAATTCAACTGCAACCACAACTTTGAAACATACAAATAAGTTTTAAAGAAAACATTGATAACACCAATAAATTCAACAACAACCTCAATATTGAAAATCTCCGACAATTCAACAACAACCTCAACAATGAAATACACCAACAAATTCAACAACAACTTCTACAATGAAAATCATCAAAAATTCAGCAACAACCTCAACCTTGAAAAACACCAACAAATTCAACAACCTCAACATTGCAAAACACCAACAAATTCAACTGCAACCTCAACTTTCAAAAATACAAATAAGTTCAAAAAAAACCATTGATAACACCAATGAATTCAACAACAACCTCAACAATCAAAAACACCAAATAATTCACCAACAAATTCAACATTGATAACATTAATAAATTCAACAACAACCTCAATATTGAAAATAACCAACAAATTTAACAACAACCTCAACAATGAAAAACACCAAAAAATTCAACAACAACCCCAACATTGAAAATTACCAACGAATTCAACAACAACCTCATCTTTGAAAAACACCAACAAATTCAACTGCAACCACAACTTTGAAAAATACAAACAAGTTATAAAAAAAACATTGATAACACCAATAAATTCAACAACAACCTCAATATTGAAAATCACCGACAAATTCAACAACAACCTCAACAATGAAAAACACCAACAAATTCAACAACAACATCAACAATGAAATACACCATAAAATTCAGCAACAACCTCAACTTTGAAAAACACCAACAAATTCAACAACTTCAACATTGAAGTACACCAACAAATTCAAGTGCAACATCAACTTTGAAAAATACAAAAAAGGTCAAAAAAAACCATTGATAACACCAATGAATTCAACAAAAACCTCAACAATGAAAAATAACAAAAAATTCACCATCATCCTCAACTTTGATAAACACCAAAAAATTCAACAACCTCAACATTGATAAACTCCAACAAATTCAACAACAACCTCAACAATTAAAAACATCAAAAAATTCAACAACAACCACAACATTGAAAAACACCAACAAATTCAATAACAACATCAATACAGAAAACAACCAACAAATTCAAAAACAACCTCAACATTCAAAAACACCAACAAATTCAACGACAACCTCAACAATGAAAAACACAAAAAAAATTCAACAACAACTTCAACTTTGAAAAACAGCAACAAATAAAACAACAACCTCATTGCTGAAAATCACCAACAAATACAACAACAACCTCAACAATGAATAACTCCAACAAATTCAGCAACAACCTCAACAATGAAAAACACCAACAAATTCAACAACAACCTCAACATTCAAAACCACCAACAAATTCAACAAAAACCCCAACAATGAAACATACCAAAAAATGCAACAACAACCTCAAATTTCAAAAACACGAACAAATTCAACTCCAACCTCAAGTTTGAAAAATACCAACAAATACAACAACAATCTCAACATTGAAAAACTCCAACAAATTCAACAACAACCTCAACAATGAAAAACACCAAAAAATTCAACTGCAACCACAACTTTGAAAAATACAAATAAGTTTTAAAAAAGACATTGATAACACCAATAAATTCAACAACAACCTCAATATTGAAAATCACCGACAATTCAACAACAACCTCAACATTGAAAATCACCAACAAATTCAACAAAAACCTCAACAATGAAAAACACCGAAAAATTCATCAACAACCTCAACATTCAAAAACACCAAAAATTCAACAAAAACCTCAGCAATGAAAAACACCAAAAAATTCAACAACAACCTCAACTTTGAAAAACACCAACAACTTCAACAACCTCAACATTGAAAAACACCAACAAATTCAACAACAACCTCAACTTTTACAAAAACAAAAAGGTTCAACAAATGAAAAATTGATAACAACAACAAATTCAACAACAACCGCAAAATTGAAAATCACCAACTAATTTAACAACAACCACGACAATGAAAAACACCAACAAATTCAACAACAACCTCAATATTGAAAATCACCAACAAATTTAACAACAACCTCAACAATGAAAAACATCAAAAATTCAACAACAACAACCACAACAATGAAAAACACCAACAAATTCAACAAAAACCTCAACAATTAAAAACACCAAAAAATTCAACAACAACGTCAACTTTGAAAAATACCAACAAATTCAACAACCTCAACATGAAATAAACACCAACAAATTCAACAATAAACGCAACATTGAAAATCACCAAAAAATTCAACAACAACCTCAACATTGAAAAACTCCAACAAGTTCAACAACAACCTCAGCAATGAATAACATCAAAAAATTCAACAAGAAACTCAACATTGAAAATCACGAACAAATTCAACAAAAATCTCATCAATGAAAAACACCGAAAAATTCATCAACAACCTCAACATTCAAAAACACCAAAAAATTCAACAAAAACCTCAGCACTGAAAAACACCAAAAAATTCAACAACAACCTCAACTTTGAAAAACACCAACAACTTCAACAACCTCAACATTGTAAAACACCAACATATTCAACTGCACACTCAACATTGAAAAATACAAAAAAGATCAAAAAGAAACCATTGATAACACCAATAAATTCAACAGCCTCAACATTGAAAATCACCAACAAATTCAACAACAACCTCAGCAATGAAAAGCATCAAAAAATTCAACAACAACCTCAACTTTGAAAAACACCAAAAAATTCAACAACCTCAACATTGACAAACAGCAACAAATTCAACTGCAACCTCAACTTTGAAAAGTACAAAACGATTCAAAAAAAAAACATTGATACACCAATAAATTCAACAACAACCTCAATATTGAAAATCACCAACAAATTCAACAACAACCTCAACTTTGAAAAACACCAAAAAATTCCACAACCTCAACATTGAGAAACAGCAACAAATTCAACTGCAACCTCAACTTTGAAAAATACAATAAGATTCAAAAATAAACATTGAATACACCAATAAATTCAACAACAACATCAATATTGAAAATCAACAAAAAATTCAACAACAACCACAACATTGAAAAACTCCAACAATATCAACAACAACCTCAAAAATGAAAACCACCAAAAAATTCAAAAACAAACTCAACATTGAAAATCACCAATAAATTCAACAACAACCTCAACTTTGAAAAGCTCCAACAAATTCAAAAACCTGAACATGGAAAAACACCAACAAATTCAACCACAACCTCAATATTGAAAATCACCAACAAATCCAACAACAACCTCAACAGTGAAAAACACCAACAAATTCAACAAAAACCTCAACAATGAAAAACACCAAAAAATTCATCAACAACCTCAACATTCAAAAACAACAACAAATTCATCAGAAACCTCAACAATGAGAAACACCAAAATATTCATCAACAACCTCAACATTCAAAAACACCAAATAATTCAACAAAAACCTCAACAATGAAAAACAGCAAAAAATTCATCAACAACCTCAACTTTGAAAAACACCAACAAGTTCAACAACCTCAACATTGAAAATCATCAACTAATTCAACAACAACCTCAGCAATGAAAAACATCGAAAAATTCAACAACAACCTCAACTTTGAATATCACCAAAAAATTCAACAACCTTAACATTGAGAAACAGGAAGAAATTCATCTGCAACCATAGGTTTGAAAAATACAAAAAGATTCAAATAAAAACATTGAATACACCAATAAATTCAACAACAACTTCAACATTGAAAATCACCAACAAATTCAACAAAAATCTCAACAAAGAAAAACAACAAAAAATTTAACAACAACCTCAATTTGAAAAACATCAACAGATTTAACAACTTCAACATTCAAATACATCAACAAATTCGGCAACAAACGCAGCTTTGAAAAACACCTACATATCCAACAACCTCAACATTGAAAAACAACAACAAATTCAACAACAACCTCAACTTTGAAAAATACCAACTAATTCAACAACCTCAACATTGAAAAACACCAACAAATTCAACAACAAACGCAACATTGAAAATCACCAAAAAATTCAACAACAACCTCAACATCGAAAAACTCCAACAAGTTCAACAACAACCTCAACAATGAAAAACACGAAAAAATTCAACAAGAAACTCAACATTGAAAATACCAACAAATTCAACGAAAACCTCAACAATGAAAAACACCGAAAAATTCATCAACAACCTCAACATTCAAAAACACCAAAAAATTCAACAAAAACCTCAACAATGAAAAACATCAAAAAAATCAACAGCAACCTCAACATTGAAAATCACCAACAAATTCAACAAAAACCTCAACAATGAAAAACACCGAAAAATTCATCAACAACCTCAACATTCAAAAACACCAAAAAATTCAACAAAAACCTCAGCAATGAAAAACACCAAAAAATTCAACAACAACCTCAACTTTTACAAATACAAAAAGGTTCAACAAAAGAAAAATTGATAACATCAACCAATTCAACAACAACCTCAATATTGAAAATCACCAACAAATTTAACAACAACCTCAACAATTAAAAACATCTCAACCAGCAAGAATATCTTGGTGTTTTTCAATGTTGAGGTTGTTGAAGTTGTTGGTGTTTTTCAAAGTTGATGTTGTTGTTGATTTTTTTGGTTTTTTTCATTGTTGAGGTTTTTGTTGAATTTTTTGGTGTTTTTGAATGTTGAGGTAGTTGATGAATTTTTTGGTGTTTTTCATTGTTGAGGTTTTTGTTGAATTTGTTGGTGATTTTCAATGTTGAGGTTGTTGTTGAATTTTTTGGTGTTGTTCATTGTTGAGATTTTTGTTGAAATTGTTGGTGTTTTTGAATGTTGACGTTGTTGATGAATATTTTGGTGTTTTTCATTGTTGAGGTTGTTGTTGAACTTGTTGGAGTTTTTCAATGTCGAGGTTTTTGTTGAATTTTTTGGTGATTTTCAATGTTGAGGTTTTTGTTCAATTTTTTGGTGATTTTCAATGTTGAAGTTGTTGAATTTATTGGTGTTTTTCATTGCTGAGGTTTTTGTTCAATTTTTTTGTGATTTTCAATGTTAAGGTTGTTGTTGAATCTTTTTGTATTTTTCAAAGTTGAGGTTGCAGTTGAATTTGTTGCTGTTTCTCAATGTTGAGATTGTTGAATTTTTTGGTGTTTTTCAAAGCTGAGGTTGTTGTTGAATTTTTTGATGTTTTTCATAGCTGAGGTTGTTGCTGAATTTGTTGGTGATTTTTAATGTTGAGGTTGTTGAATTTATTGGTGTTATCAATGGTTTTTTTTGATCTTCTTTTTATTTTTCAAAGTTGTGGGTGCAGTTGAATATGTTGGTGTTTTTCAATGTTGAGGTTGTGGAAGTTGTTGGCGTTTTTCAAAGTTGAGGTTGTTGTTGAATTTTTTGGTGTTTTTCATTGTTGAGGTTTTTGTTGAATTTTTTGGTGTTTTTGAATTTTGAGGTTGTTGATGAATATTTTGGTGTTTTTCATTGTTGAGGTTTTTGTTGAATTTGTTGGTGATTTTCAATGTTGTGTTTCTTGTTGAATTTTTTGGTGTTTTTCATTGTTGAGGTTGTTGTTGAACTTGTTGGATTTTTTCAATGTCGAGGTTTTTGTTGAATTTGTTGATGTTTTTCATTGTTGTGGTTGTTGTTGTTGAATTTTTGTTGTTTTTCATTGATGAGGTTGTTGTTAAGTTTGTTGGTGATTTTGAGTATTGAGTTTGTTGTTGAATTTGTTGGTGTTTTTCATTGTTGTGGTTGTTGAATTTTTGATGTTTTTCATTATTGAGTTTGTTGTTAAATTTGTTGGTGATTTTCAATTTTGAGTTTGTTGTTGAATTTGTTGGTGTTGTCAATTTTTATTTTGTATTTTTAAAAGTTGAGGTTGTTGTTGAATTTGTTGGTGATTTTCAATGATGAGGTTGTTGTTGAATTTTTTGGTGTTTTTCATTGTTGAGATTTTTGTTGAATTTGTTGGTGTTTTTGAATGTTGAGGTTGTTGATGAATATTTTGGTGTTTTTCATTGTTGAGATTTTTGTTGAATTTCTTTTTGATTTTCAATGTTGTGTTTCTTGTTGAATTTTTTGGTGTTTTTCATTGTTGAGGTTGTTGTTGAACTTGTTGGAGTTTTTCAATGTCGAGGTTTTTGTTGAATTTGTTGATGTTTTTCATTGTTGTGCTTGTTGTTGTTGAATTTTTGTTGTTTTTCATTGATGAGGTTGTTGTTAAATTTGTTGGTGATTTTGAGTATTGAGTTTGTTGTTGAATTTGTTGGTGATTTTCAATTTTGAGTTTGTTGTTGAATTTGTTGGTGATTTTTAATGTTGAGGTTGTTGAATTTATTGGTGTTATCAATGGTTTTTTTTGATCTTCTTTTTATTTTTCAAAGTTGTGGGTGCAGTTGAATATGTTGGTGTTTTTCAATGTTGAGGTTGTGGAAGTTGTTGGCGTTTTTCAAAGTTGAGGTTGTTGTTGAATTTTTTGGTGTTTTTCATTGTTGAGGTTTTTGTTGAATTTTTTGGTGTTTTTGAATTTTGAGGTTGTTGATGAATATTTTGGTGTTTTTCATTGTTGAGGTTTTTGTTGAATTTGTTGGTGATTTTCAATGTTGTGTTTCTTGTTGAATTTTTTGGTGTTTTTCATTGTTGAGGTTGTTGTTGAACTTGTTGGATTTTTTCAATGTCGAGGTTTTTGTTGAATTTGTTGATGTTTTTCATTGTTGTGGTTGTTGTTGTTGAATTTTTGTTGTTTTTCATTGATGAGGTTGTTGTTAAGTTTGTTGGTGATTTTGAGTATTGAGTTTGTTGTTGAATTTGTTGGTGTTTTTCATTGTTGTGGTTGTTGAATTTTTGAAGTTTTTCATTATTGAGTTTGTTGTTAAATTTGTTGGTGATATTCAATTTTGAGTTTGTTGTTGAATTTGTTGGTGTTGTCAATTTTTATTTTGTATTTTTAAAAGTTGAGGTTGTTGTTGAATTTGTTGGTGATTTTCAATGATGAGGTTGTTGTTGAATTTTTTGGTGTTTTTCATTGTTGAGATTTTTGTTGAATTTGTTGGTGTTTTTGAATGTTGAGGTTGTTGATGAATATTTTGGTGTTTTTCATTGTTGAGGTTTTTGTTGAATTTGTTTTTGATTTTCAATGTTGTGTTTCTTGTTGAATTTTTTGGTGTTTTTCATTGTTGAGGTTGTTGTTGAACTTGTTGGAGTTTTTCAATGTCGAGGTTTTTGTTGAATTTGTTGATGTTTTTCATTGTTGTGGTTGTTGTTGTTGAATTTTTGTTGTTTTTCATTGATGAGGTTGTTGTTAAATTTGTTGGTGATTTTGAGTATTGAGTTTGTTGTTGAATTTGTTGGTGATTTTCAATTTTGAGTTTGTTGTTGAATTTGTTGGTGTTGTCAATTTTTATTTTGTTGAACATTTTTGTATTTTTAAAAGTTGAGGTTGTTGTTGAATTTGTTGGTCTTTTTCAATGTTTAGGTTGTTGAATTTATTGGTGTTTTTCAATGCTGAGTTTGTTGTTTAATTTGTTGGTGTATTTGAATGTTGAGGTTGTTAAATCTGTTGGTGTTTCTCAAATTGAGGTTGTTGTTGAATTTTTTGGTGTTTTTCATTGTTGAGGTTTTTTTTGAATTTGTTGGTGTTTTTCATAGATGAGGTTGTTGTTGAATTTGTTGGCGATTTTTAATATTGAGGTTGTAGTTGAATTTGTTGGTGTTTTTCCATGTTGAGGTTTTTGAATTTGTTGGACTTTTTCAAAGTTGAGGTTGTTGTTGAATTGTTTGGTGATTTTCAATATTGAGGTTGTTGTTGAATTTATTGGTGTATTCAATGTTTTTTTTTTGAATCTTTTTGTATTTTTCAAAGTTGAGGTTACAGTTGAATTTGTTGCTGTTTCTCAATGTTGAGGTTGTTGCTGTTGAATTTTTGATGTTTTTCATTGTTGAAGTTGTTGCTAAATTTGTTGGTGATTTTCAATTTTGCAATTGTTGTTGAATTTGTTGTTGTTATCAATTTTTCTTTTGTTGAACCTGTTTGTATTTGTAATAGTTGAGGTTGTTGTTGAATTTGTTGGTGTTTTTAAATATTGACGTTGTTGAATTTGTAGGTGTTATTCAAAGCTGCGTTTGTTGTTGAATTTGTTGATGTATTTGAATGTTGTGGTTGTTAAATCTGTTGATGTTTTTCAAATTGAGTTCGTTCTTGAATTTTTTGTTGTTTTTCATTGTTGAGGTTTTTGTTGAATTTGTTGGTGATTTTCAATATTGAGGTTGTAGTTGAATTTGTTGGAGATTTTCAATGTTGAAGATGTTGTTGAATTAATTTTTGTATTCAATGTTTTTATTTGAATCTTTTTGTATTTTTCAAACCTAATGTTGCAGTTGAATTTCTTGCTGTTGATTTTCAAAGTTGAATTGAAAACACCAACAACTTCAACAACCTCAACATTGAAAAACACCAACAAATTCAACAACAACCTCAACTTTTACAAATACAAATAGGTTCAACAAAAGAAAAATTGATAACAACAACAAATTCAACAACAACTGCAAAATTGAAAATCACGAACAAATTTAACAACAACTTCAAAAATGAAAAACATCAAACATTCAACAACAGCAACCACGACAATGAAAAACACCAACAAATTCAACAACAACCTCAATATTGAAAATCACCAACAAATTTAACAACAACCTCAACAATGAAAAACATCAAAAATTCAACAACAACAACCACAACAATGAAAAACACCAAAAAATTCAACAACAACGTCAACTTTGAAAAATACCAACAAATTCAACAACCTCAACATGGAATAAACACCAACAAATTCAACAACAAACGCAACATTGAAAATCACCAAAAAATTCAACAACAATCTCAACATTGAAAAACTCCAACAAGTTCAACAACAACCTCAGCAATGAAAAACATCAAAAAATTCAACAAGAAACTCAACATTGAAAATCACCAACAAATTCAACAAAAACCTCAACAATGAAAAACACCGAAAAATTCATCAACAACCTCAACATTCAAACACACCAAAAAATTCAACAAAAACCTCAGCAATGAAAAACACCAAAAAAATCAACAACAACCTCAACTTTGAAAAACACCAACAACTTCAACAACCTCAACATTGAAAAACACCAACATATTCAACTGCACACTCAACATTGAAAAATACAAAAAAGATCAAAAAAATACCCTTGATAATACCAATAAATTCAACAACCTCAACATTGAAAATCACCAACAAATTCAACAAAAACCTCAGCAATGAAAAACATCAAAAAATTCAACAACAACCTCAACTTTGAAAAAACACCAAAAAATTAAACAACCTCAACATTGAGAAACAGCAACAAATTCAACTGCAACCTCAACTTTGAAATGTACAAAAAGATTAAAAAAAAAACATTGAATACACCAATAAATTCAACAACAACCTCAACATTCAAAAACACCAAAAAATTCAACAACAACCTCAACTTTGAAAAACGCCAACAACTTCCACAACCTCAACATTGAAAAACACCAACATATTCAACTGCACCCACAAATTTGAAAAATAAAAAAAAGATCAAAAAAAACCATTGATAACACCAATAAATTCAACAACCTCAACATTAAAAATCACCAACAAATTCAGCAACAACCTCAGCAATGAAAAACATCAAAAAATTCAACAACAACCTCAGCTTTGAAAAACACCAAAAAATTCAACAATCTCAACATTGAGAAACAGCAACAAATTCAACTGCAACCTCAACTTTGAAAAATACAAAAAAGATTCAACAACAACCTTAACATTGAAAATCACAAAAAAATTGAACAAAAACCTCAGCAATGAAAAACACCAATAAATTCAACAACTTCAACATTGAAAATCACCAAAAAATTGAACAAAAACCTCAACATTGAAAATCACCAAAAAATTCAACAAAAACCTCGACATTGAAAAACTCCAACAAGTTCAACCACAACCTCAACAATGAAAAACACCAAAAAATTCAACAAGAAACACAACATTGAAAATCACTAAAAAAATTGAACAAAACCCTCAGCAATGAAAAACACCAATAAATTCAACAACCTCAACATTGAAAATCAACAAAAAATTGAACAAAAACCTCAACATTGAAAATTACCAAAAAATTCAACAAAAACCTCTACATTGAAAAACTCCAACAAGTTCAAAAACAACCTCAACAATGAAAAACACCAAAAAATTCAACAAGAAACACAACATTGAAAATCACCAACAAATTAAACAAAAACCTCAACAATGAAAAACACCAAAATATTCATCAACAACCTCAACATTCAAAAACACCAACAATTTCAACAAAATTCTCAATAATGAAAAACACCAAAAAATTCAACAACAACCTCAACATTGAAAATCACCAACAAATTCAACAAAAACCTCAACAATGAAAAACAACAAAAAATTCTTCAACAACCTCAACATTCAAAAACACCAAAAAATTCAACAAAAACCTCAACAATAAAAAACACCAAAAAATTCAACAACTTCAACATTGAGAAACAGCAACAAATTCAACTGCAACCTCAACTTTGAAAAATACAAAAAGATTTAAAAAAAAACATTGAATACACCAATAAATTCAACAACAACCTCAATATTGAATATCACCAACAAATTCAACAACAACCTCAACTTTCAAAAACACCAAAAAATTCAACAACCTCAACATTGACAAACAGCAACAAATTCAACTGCAACCTCAACTTTGAAAAACACCAAAAAATTCATCAACCTCAACATTGAGAAACAGCAACAAATTCAACTGCAACCTCAACTTTGAAAAATACAAAAAGATTCAACAACAACCTCAACATTGAAAATCACCAAAAAATTGAACAAAAACCTCAACAATGAAAAACACCAAAAAATTCAACAACAACCTCAACTTTGAAAAAACCAAAAAATTCAACAACCTCAACATTGAGAAACAGCAACAAATGCAACTGCAACCTCAACTTCGAAAAATACAAAAAGATTCAAATAAATACATTGAATACACCAATAAATTCAAGAACAACCTCAACATTGAAAATTACCAACAAATACAACAAAAACCTCAACAATGAAAAACATCAAAAAATACATCAACAACCTCAACATTCAAAAACACCAAAAAATTCAACAAAAACCTCAATAATGAAAAACACCAAATAATTCAACTACAACCTCAACTTTGAAAAACACCAACAACTTCAACAACCTCAACATTGACAAACACTAACAAATTCAACTGCGACCTCATCTTTGAAAAATACAAAAAAGATTAAATAAAACCACTGATAACACCAATAAATTCAACAACCTCAACATTGAAAATAACCAACAAATTCAACAACAACCTCAGCAATGAAAAACATCAAAAAATTCATCAACATCCTCAACTTTGAACCACACCAAAAAATTCAACAACCTCAACATTGAGAAACAGCAACAAATTCAACTGCAGCCACAACTTTGAAAAATACAAAAAGATTAAAAAAAAAATTGAATACACCAATAAATTCAACAGCAAACTCAATATTGAAAATCACGAAAAAATTTTACAACAACCTAAACAATGAAAAACATCAAAAATTCAACAACAACAACAACCTCAACAATGAAAAACACCAAACAATTCAACAACAAGCTCAACATTCAAAACACCAATAAATTCAACAACCTCAACATTGAAAATCACCAACAAATTCAACAACAACCTCAGCAATGAAAAACATCAAAAAATTCATCAACATCCTCAACTTTGAACCACACCAAAAAATTCAACAACCTCAACATTGAGAAACAGCAACAAATTCAACTGCAGCCACAACTTTGAAAAATACAAAAAGATTAAAAAAAAACATTGAATACACCAATAAATTCAACAGCAAACTCAATATTGAAAATCACCAAAAAATTTAACAACAACCTAAACAATGAAAAACATCAAAAATTCAACAACAAGCTCAACATTCAAAAACACCAACGAATTCAACAACAACCTCAACAATGAAAAACACCAAAAAATTCATCAACAACCTCAAAATTCAAAAACACCAACAAATTCAACAAAAACCTCAACAATTAATAACACCAAAAAATTCAATAACAAAGTCAACTTTGAAAAATACCAACAAATTCAACAACCTCACCATTGAAAAACACCAACAAATTCAACAACAAACTCAACATTGAAAATCACCAAAATATTCAACATCAACCTCAACATTGAAAAACTCCAACAATTTCAACAACCACCTCAAAAATGAAAAACACCAAAAAATTCAACAACATACTCAACATTGAAAATCACCAACAAATTCAAACACAACCTCAACATTGAAAATCAGCAACAAATTCAACAACAACCTCAACAATGAAAAACACCAACAAATTCAACAAAATCCTCAAAAATGAAAAATACCAAAAAATTCATCAACAACCTCAACATTCAAAAGCACCAACAAATTCAACAGAATCCTCAACAATGAAAGCACCAAAAAATTCAACAACAACCTCAACATGGAAAATCACCAAAAAATTCAACATAAACCTCATCAATGAAAATCACCAATAAATTCAACAACCTCAGCATTGAAAATCACCCAAAAATTGAACAAAAACCTCAACATTGAAAAACGCCAAAAAAATTCAACAACATCCTTAACTTTGAAAAACACCAAAAAATTCAACAACCTCAACAATGAGAATCAGCAACAAATTCAATTGCAACCTCAACTTTGAAAAATACAAAAACATTCAAATAAAAACATTGAATTCACCAATAAATTCAACAACAACCACAACGTTTAAAATCACCAACAAATTCAATAAAAACCTCAACAATGAAAAACATCAAAAAGTTCATCAACAACCTCAACATTCAAAAACATCAAAAAAATCAAAAAAAACCTCAACAATGAAAAATCCCAAAAATTTCAACAAAAACCTCAACAATGAAAAACACCAAAAAATTCAACAACAACCTCAACTTTGAAAAACACCAAAAAATTCAACAACCTCAACAATGAGAGACAGCAACAAATTCAATTGCAACCTCAACTTTGAAAAATACAAAAAGATTCAAATAAAAACATTGAATACATCAATAAATTCAAAAACAACCTCAACATTGAAAATCACCAACAAATTCAAGAGAATCCTCAACAATGAAAAACACCAAAAAATTCAACAACAACCTCCACAATGAAATACACCAAATAATTCAACAACAAACTGAACATTGCAAATCACCAACAAATTCAACATAAACCTCATCAATGAAAATCACCATTAAATTCAACAGCCTCAACATTGAAAATCACCCAAAAATTGAACAAAAACCTCAACATTGAAAAACTCCAAAAAATTCAACAACATCCTCAACTTTGAAAAACACCAAAAAATTCAACAACCTCAACAATGAGAATCAGCAACAAATTCAATAGCAACCTCAACTTTGAAAAATAAAAAAACATTCAAATAAAAACATTGAATACACCAATAAATTCAACAACAACCTCAACGTTGAAAATCACCAACAAATTCAACAAAAACCTCAACAATGAAAAACATCAAAAAGTTCATCAACAACCTCAACATTCAAAAACATCAAAAAAATCAAAAAAAACCTCAACAATGAAAAATCCCAAAAATTTCAACAACAACCTCAACAATGAAAAACACCAAATAATTCAACAACAAACTGAACATTGAAAATCACCAACAAATTCAACAGAATCCTCAACAATGAAAAACACCAAAAAATTCAACAACAACCTCAACATTGAAAATAACCAACAAATTCAACAGAATCCTCAACAATGAAAAACACCAAAAAATTCAACAACAACCTCAACATTGAAAATCACCAACAAATTCAACAAAAACCTCAAAAATGAACAACACCAAAAAATTCAACAACAACCTCAGCTTTGAAAAACACCAACAACTTCAACAACCTCAAAATTGAATATCACCAACAAATACAACAGCAACCTCAGCAATGAAAAACATCTAAAAATTCAAAAACAACCTCAACTTTGAAAACACCAAAAAATTCAACAACCTCAACATTGAGAAACAGCAACAAATTCAACTGCAACCTCAACTTTGAAAAATACAAAAAGATTCAACAACAACCTCAACATTGAAAAACTCCAAAAATTTCAACAACAACCTCAACAATGAAAAACACCAAAAATTCAACTACAAACTCAACATTGAAAATCACCAACAAATTCAACAACAACCTCAACAATGAAAAACACCAACAAATTCAAAAACCTCAACATGGAAAAACACCAACAAATTCAACAACAAACTCAACTTTTAAAAATACAAAAAGGTTCCACAAAATAAAAATTGATAACATCAACAAATTCAAAAACAACCTCAATATTGAAAATCACCAACAAATTCAAAAACTTCAACATGGAAAAACACCAACAAATTCAAACACAACCTCAACATTGAAAATCACCAACAAATTCAACAACAACCTCAGCAATGAAAAACATCTAAAAATTCAACAACAACCTCAACTTTGAAAAACACCAAAAAATTCAACAACCTCAACATTGAGAAACAGCAACAAATTCAACTGCATCCTCAACTTTGAAAAACACCAACAAATTCAAAAACCTCAACATGGAAAAACACCAACAAATTCAACCACAACCTCAACATTGAAAATCACCAACAAATTCAACAACAACCTCAACAAGGAAAATCACCAACAAATTCAACAAAAACCTCAACAAAGAAAAACACCAAAAAATTCATCATCAACCTCAACATGCAAAAGCACCAACATATTCAACAACAACCTCAACAATGAAAAACACCAAAAAATTCATCAACAACCTCAACATTCAACAACACCAACAAATTCAACAAAAACATCAACAATTAAAAAACACCAAAAAATTCGACAACAACGTCAACTTTGAAAAACACCAACAAATTCAACAACAAACTCAACATTGAAAATCACCAAAAAATTCAACATCAACATTAATATTGAAAAACTACAAAAATTTCAACAACAACCTCATAAATGAAATACACCAAAAAATTCAACAACAAACTCAACATTGAAAAACACCAACAAATTCAAGAACAACCTCAACTTTGAAAAGCACCAACAAATTCAAGAACCTCAACATGGAAAAACACTAACAAATTCAAACACAACCTCAACATTGAAAATCACCAACAAATTCAACAACAACCTCAACAATGAAAAACACAAACAAATTCAACAAAAACCTCATCCAATAAAAACACCAAAAAATTCATCAACAACCTCAACATTCAAAAACACCAAAAAATTGAACAAAAACCTCAACAATGAGATACACCATAAAATTCAACAACAACCTCAACTTTGAAAAACACCAAAACATTCAATAACCACAACAATGAGAAACACCAACAAATTCAATTGCAACCTCAACTTTGAAAAATACAAAAAGATTCAAATTAAAACATTGAATACACCAATAAATTCAACAACAACCTCAACATTGAAAATCACCAACAAATTCAACAGAAACCTCAACAATGAAAAACATCAAAAAGTTCATCAACAACCTCAACAATGAAAAACACCAATAAATTCAACAAAAACCTCAAAAATGAAAAACACCAAAAATTTCAACAACAACCTCAAAAATGAAAAACACCAAATAATTCAACAACAAACTCAACATTAAAAATCACCAACAAATTCAACAACAACGTCAACTTTGAAAAACACCAACAAATTCAAAAACCTCAACATGGAAAAACACCAACACATTCAAACACAACCTCAACATTGAAAATCACCTACAAATTCAACAACAACCTCAACAATGAAAAACACCAACAAATTCAACAAAAACCTCAAACAAGAAAAACACCAAAAAAATTCATCAACAACCTCAACATTCAAAAACACCAACAAATTCAACAGAATCCTCAACAATGAAAAACACCAATAAATTCAACAACCTTAACATTTAAAATCACCAAAAAATTGAACAAAAACATCAACAATGAAAAACACCAAAAAACTCAGCAACAACCTCAACTTTGAAAAACTCCAAAAAATTCAACAACCACAACAATGAGAAACAGCAACAAATTCAATTGCAACCACAACTTTGAAAAATTCAAAAAGATTCAAATAAAAACATTGGATACACCAATATATTCAACAACAACATCAACATTGAAAATCACCAACAAATTCAACAAAAACCTCAACAATGAAAAACATCAAAAAGTTGATCAACAACCTCAACATTCAAAAACACCAAAAAATTCAACAAAAACCTCAACAATGAAAAACACCAAAAATTTAAACAACAACCTCAAACATGAAAAACACCAAAAAATTCAACAACAAACTCAACATTGAAAATCACCAACAAATTCAACAACAACCTCAACTTTGAAAAACACCAACAAATTCAAAAACCTCAACATGGAAAAACACCAACAAATTCAAACACAACTTCAACATTGAAAATCACCAACAAATTCAACAACAACCTCAACAATGAAAAACACCAACAAATTCAACAAAAACCTCAAACAAGAAAAACACCAAAAAATTCATCAACAACCTCGACTTACAAAAACACCAACAGATTCAACAGAATCCTCAACAATGAAATGCACCAAAAAATTCAACAACAAACTCAACATTTAAAATCACCAACAAATTCAACAAAAACCTCAGCAATGAAAAACAACATTAAATTCAACAATCTCAACATTGAAAATCACCAACAAATTCAAAAAAACCCTCAACAATGAAAAACACCAAAAAATTCAACAACAACATCAACTTTGAAAAACACCAACACCTTCAACAACCGCAACATTGAAAAACACCAACAAATTCAACTGCAACCTCAACTTTGAAAAATACAAAAAAGATAAAAATACCACTGATAACACCAATAAATTCAACAACTTCAACATTGAAAATCACCAACAAATTCAACAACAACCTCAGCAATGAAAATCACCAACAAATTCAACAACAACCTCAACAATGAAAAACACCATCAAATTCAACAAAAACCTCAGGAAAGAAAAACATCAAAAAATTCATCAACAACCTCAACATTCAAAAACACCAAAAAATTCAACAGAATCATCAACAATGAAAAACACCAAAAAATTCAACAACAACCTCAACATTGAAAATCACCAACAAATTCTAACAAAAACCTCAACAATGAAAAACACCAATATATTCAACAACCTCAACATTGAAAATCACCAAAAAATTCCACAACCTCAACATTGAGAAACAGCAACAAATTCAACTGCAACCTCAACTTTGAAAAATACAAAAAGATTCAACAACAACCTCAACATTGAAAAACTGCAAAAATTTCAACAACAACCTCAACAATGAAAAACATCAAAAATTCAACAACAAACTCAACATTGAAAATCACCAACAAATTCAACAACAACCTCAACAATGAAAAATACCAACAAATTCAACAAAAACCTCAACAAAGAAATACATCAAAAAATTCATCAACAACCTCAACATGCAAAAACACCAACAAATTCAACAACAACCTCAACATTCAAAAACACCAACAAATTCAACAAAAACCTCAACAATTAAAAACACCAAAAAATTCAACATCAACGTCAACTTTGAAAAATACCAATAAATTCAACAACCTCAACATTGAAAAACGCCAACAAATTTAACAACAAACTCAACATTGAAAATCACAAAACAATTCAACATCAACCTCAACATTGAAAATCTCCAACAATTTCAACAACAACCTCAACAATGAAAAACACCAAAAAATTCAACAACATACTCAACATTGAAAATCACCAAGAAATTCAACAACAACCTCAACTTTGAGAGACAGCAACAAATTCAAAAACCTCAACATCGAAAAACACCAACAAATTCAACAACAACCTCAACAATGAAAAACACCAACAAATTCAACAAAAACCTCAAAAATGAAAAATACCAAAAAATTCATCAACAACCTCAACATTCAAAAAGACCAACAGATTCAACAAATCCTCAACAATGAAAAACACCAAAAAATTCAACAAAAACCTCAACAATGAAAAACACCAAAAAATTCAACAGCAACCTCAACTTTGAAAAACACCAAAAAATTCAACAACAGCAACAATGAGAAAAAGCAACAAATTCAATTGCAACCTCAACTTTGAAAAATACAAAAAGATTCAAATAAAAACATTGAATACACCAATAAATTCAAAAACAACCTCAACATTGAAAATCACAAACAAATTCAACAAAATCCTCAACAATGGAAAACATCAAAAAGTTCATCAACAACCTCAACATTCAAAAACACCAATAAATTCAACAAAAACCTCAACAAAGAAAAACACCAAAAATTTCAACAACGACCTCAACAATGAAAAACACCAAAAAATTCAACAACAAACTCAACATTGAAATTCACCAACAAATTCAACAACAACCTCAACTTTGAAAAACACCAACAAATTCAAAAACCTCAACATGGAAAAACACCAACAAATTCAAACACAACCTCAACATTGAAAATCACCAACAAATTCAACAACAACCTCAACAATGAAAAACACCAACAAATTCAACAAAAACCTCAACAAAGAAAAACACCAAAAAATTCATCAACAACCTCAACATTCAAAAACACCAACAAATTCAACAACAACTTCAACAATGAAAAACACCAAAAAAATTCATCAACAACCTCAACATTCAACAACACCAACAAATTCAACAAATACATCAACAATTAAAAAACACCAAAAAATTCGACAACAACGTCAACTTTGAAAAACACCAACAAATTCAACAACAAACTCAACATTGAAAATCACCAAAAAATTCAACATCAACCTTAACATTGAAAAACTACAAAAATTTCAACAACAACCTCAAAAATGAAATACACCAAAAAATTCAACAACAAACTCAACATTGAAAAACACCAACAAATTCAAGAACAACCTCAACTTTGAAAAGCACCAACAAAATCAAGAACCTCAACATGGAAAAACACTAACAAATTCAAACACAACCTCAACATTGAAAATCACCAATAAATTCAACAACAACCTCAACAATGAAAAACATCAAAAATACAACAACAAACTCAACATTGAAAATCACCAACAAATTCAACAACAACCTCAACAATGAAAAATACCAACAAATTCAACAAAAACCTCAACAAAGAAATACATCAAAAAATTCATCAACAACCTCAACATTCAAAAACACCAACAAATTCAACAAAAACCTCAACAATTAAAAACACCAAAAAATTCAACATCAACGTCAACTTTGAAAAATACCAATAAATTCAACAACCTCAACATTGAAAAACGCCAACAAATTTAACAACAAACTCAACATTGAAAATCACAAAACAATTCAACATCAACCTCAACATTGAAAATCTCCAACAATTTCAACAACAACCTCAACAATGAAAAACACCAAAAAATTCAACAACATACTCAACATTGAAAATCACCAAGAAATTCAACAACAACCTCAACTTTGAGAGACAGCAACAAATTCAAAAACCTCAACATCGAAAAACACCAACAAATTCAACAACAACCTCAACAATGAAAAACACCAACAAATTCAACAAAAACCTCAAAAATGAAAAATACCAAAAAATTCATCAACAACCTCAACATTCAAAAAGACCAACAGATTCAACAAATCCTCAACAATGAAAAACACCAAAAAATTCAACAAAAACCTCAACATTGAAAATCACCAAAAAATTCAACAAAAACCTCAACAATGAAAACCACCAATAAATTCAACAACCTCAACAATGAAAAACACCAAAAAATTCAACAGCAACCTCAACTTTGAAAAACACCAAAAAATTCAACAACAGCAACAATGAGAAAAAGCAACAAATTCAATTGCAACCTCAACTTTGAAAAATACAAAAAGATTCAAATAAAAACATTGAATACACCAATAAATTCAAAAACAACCTCAACATTGAAAATCACAAACAAATTCAACAAAATCCTCAACAATGGAAAACATCAAAAAGTTCATCAACAACCTCAACATTCAAAAACACCAATAAATTCAACAAAAACCTCAACAATGAAAAACACCAAAAATTTCAACAACGACCTCAACAATGAAAAACACCAAAAAATTCAACAACAAACTCAACATTGAAATTCACCAACAAATTCAACAACAACCTCAACTTTGAAAAACACCAACAAATTCAAAAACCTCAACATGGAAAAACACCAGCAAATTCAAACACAACCTCAACATTGAAAATCACCAACAAATTCAACAACAACCTCAACAATGAAAAACACCAACAAATTCAACAAAAACCTCAACAAAGAAAAACACCAAAAAATTCATCAACAACCTCAACATTCAAAAACACCAACAAATTCAACAACAACCTCAACAATGAAAAACACCAAAAAAATTCATCAACAACCTCAACATTCAACAACACCAACAAATTCAACAAAAATATCAACAATTAAAAAACACCAAAAAATTCGACAACAACGTCAACTTTGAAAAACACCAACAAATGCAACAACAAACTCAACATTGAAAATCACCAAAAAATTCAACATCAACCTTAACATTGAAAAACCACAAAAATTTCAACAACAACCTCAAAAATGAAATACACCAAAAAATTCAACAACAAACTCAACATTGAAAAACACCAACAAATTCAAGAACAACCTCAACTTTGAAAAGCACCAACAAATTCAAGAACCTCAACATGGAAAAACACTAACAAATTCAAACACAACCTCAACATTGAAAATCACCAATAAATTCAACAACAACCTCAACAATGAAAAACACCAACAAATTCAACAAAAACCTCAACCAAGAAAAACATCAAAAAATTCATCAACAACCTCAACATTCAAAAACACCAAAAAAATTCAACAACAACCTCAACTTTGAAAAACACCAAAAAATTCAACAACCTCAACAATGAGAGACAGCAACAAATTCAATTGCAACCTCAACTTTGAAAAATACAAAAAGATTCAAATAAAAACATTGAATACATCAATAAATTCAACAACAACCTCAACATTGAAAATCACCAACAAATTCAACAGAATCCTCAGCAATGAAAAACACCAAAAAATTGAACAACAACCTCCACAATGAAATACACCAAATATTTCAACAACAAACTGAACATTTCAAATCACCGACAAATTCTACATAAACCTCATCAATGAAAATCACCATTAAATTCAACAGCCTCAACATTGAAAATCACCCAAAAATTGAACAAAAACTTCAACATTGAAAAACGCCACAAAATTCAACAACATCCTCAACTTTGAAAAACACCAAAAATTCAACAACCTCAACAATGAGAATCAGCAACAAATTCAATAGCAACCTCAACTTTGAAAAATACAAAAACATTCAAATAAAAACATTGAATACACCAATAAATTCAACATCAACCTCAACGTTGAAAATCACCAACAAATTCAACAAAAACCTCAACAATGAAAAACATCAAAAAGTTCATCAACAACCTCAACATTCAAAAACATCAAAAAAATCAACAAAAACCTCAACAATGAAAAATCCCAAAAATTTCAACAACAACCTCAACAATGAAAAACACCAAATAATTCAACAACAAACTGAACATTGAAATCACCAACAAATTCAACAGAATCCTCAACAATGAAAAACACCAAAAAAATTCAACAACAACCTCAACATTGAAAATCACCAACAAATTCAACAGAATCGTCAACAATGAAAAACACCAAAAAATTCAACAACAACCTCAACATTGAAAATCACCAACAAATTCAACAAAAACCTCAAAAATGAACAACACCAAAAATTCAACAACAACCTCAGCTTTGAAAAACACCAACAACTTCAACAACCTCAAAATTGAATATCACCAACAAATTCAACAGCAACCTCATCAACGAAAAACATCTAAAAATTCAAAAACAACCTCAACTTTGAAAAACACCAAAAAATTCAACAACCTCAACATTGAGAAACAGCAACAAATTCAACTGCAACCTCAACTTTGAAAAATACAAAAAGATTCAACAACAACCTCAACATTGAAAAACTCCAAAAATTTCAACAACAACCTCAACAATGAAAAACACCAAAAATTCAACAACAAACTCAACATTGAAAATCACCAACAAATTCAACAACAACCTCAACAATGAAAAACACCAACAAATTCAAAAACCTCAACATGGAAAAACACCAACAAATTCAACAACAAACTCAACTTTTAAAAATAAAAAAAGGTTCCAGAAAATAAAAATAGATAACACCAACAAATTCAAAAACAACCTCAATATTGAAAATCACCAACAAATTCAAAAACTTCAACATGGAAAAACACCAACAAATTCAAACACAACCTCAACATTGAAAATCACCAACAAATTCAACAACAACCTCAGCAATGAAAAACATCTAAAAATTCAACAACAACCTCAACTTTGAAAAACACCAAAAAATTCAACAACCTCAACATTGAGAAACAGCAACAAATTCAACTGCATCCTCAACTTTGAAAAACACCAACAAATTCAAAAACCTCAACATTGAAAATCACCAACAAATTCAACAACAACCTCAACAATGAAAAACACCAACAAATTCAACAAAAACCTCAACAAAGAAAAACACCAAAAAATTCATCATCAACCTCAACATGCAAAAGCACCAACATATTCAACAACAACCTCAACAATGAAAAACACCAAAAAATTCATCAACAACCTCAACATTCAACAACACCAACAAATTCAACAAAAACATCAACAATTAAAAAACACCAAAAAATTCGACAACAACGTCAACTTGGAAAAACACCAACAAATTCAACAACAAACTCAACATTGAAAATCACCAAAAAATTCAACATCAACATTAACATTGAAAAACTACAAAAATTTCAACAACAACCTCATAAATGAAATACACCAAAAAAATTCAACAACAAACTCAACATTGAAAAACACCAACAAATTCAAGAACAACCTCAACTTTGAAAAGCACCAACAAATTCAAGAACCTCAACATGGAAAAACACTAACAAATTCAAACAAAACCTCAACATTGAAAATCACCAACAAATTCAACAACATCCTCAACAATGAAAAACACAAACAAATTCAACAAAAACCTCATCCAATAAAAACACCAAAAAATTCATCAACAACCTCAACATTCAAAAACACCAAAAAATTGAACAAAAACCTCAACAATGAGAAACACCAGAAAATTCAACAACAACCTCAACTTTGAAAAACACCAAAAATTTCAATAACCTCAACAATGAGAAACACCAACAAATTCAATTGCAACCTCAACTTTGAAAAATACAAAAAGATTCAAATTAAAACATTGAATACACCAATAAATTCAACAACAACCTCAACATTGAAAATCACCAACAAATTCAACAAAAACCTCAAACAAGAAAAACACCAAAAAAATTCATCAACAACCTCAACATTCAAAAACACCAACAAATTCAACAGAATCCTCAACAATGAAAAACACCAATAAATTCAACAACCTCAACATTTAAAATCACCAAAAAATTGAACAAAAACATCAACAATGAAAAACACCAAAGAACTCAGTAACAACCTCAACTTTGAAAAACTCCAAAAAATTCAACAACCACAACAATGAGAAACAGCAACAAATTCAATTGCAACCACAACTTTGAAAAATTCAAAAAGATTCAAATAAAAACATAGGATACACCAATAAATTCAACAACAACATCAACATTGAAAATCACCAACAAATTCAACAAAAAACTCAACAATGAAAAACATCAAAAAGTTGATCAACAACCTCAACATTCAAAAACACCAACAAATTCAACAAAAACCTCAACAATGAAAAACACCAAAAATTTAAACAACAACCTCAAACATGAAAAACACCAAAAAATTCAACAACAAACTCAACATTGAAAATCACCAACAAATTCAACAACAACCTCAACTTTGAAAAACACCAACAAATTCAAAAACCTCAACATGGAAAAACACCAACAAATTCAAACACAACTTCAACATTGAAAATCACCAACAAATTCAACAACAACCTCAACAATGAAAAACACCAACAAATTCAACAAAAACCTCAAACAAGAAAAACACCAAAAAATTCATCAACAACCTCGACTTACAAAAACACCAACAGATTCAACAGAATCCTCAACAATGAAATGCACCAAAAAATTCAACAACAAACTCAACATTTAAAATCACCAACAAATTCAACAAAAACCTCAACAATGAAAAACAACATTAAATTCAACAATCTCAATATTGAATATCACCAACAAATTCAACAACAACCTCAACTTTGAAAAACACCAACACCTTCAACAACCGCAACATTGAAAAACACCAACAAATTCAACTGCAACCTCAACTTTGAAAAATACAAAAAAGATAAAAATACCACTGATAACACCAATAAATTCAACAACTTCAACATTGAAAATCACCAACAAATTCAACAACAACCTCAGCAATGAAAATCACCAACAAATTCAACAGCAACCTCAACAATGAAAAACACCATCAAATTCAACAAAAACCTCAAGAAAGAAAAACATCAAAAAATTCATCAACAACCTCAACATTCAAAAACACCAAAAAATTCAACAGAATCCTCAACAATGAAAAACACCAAAAAATTCAACAACAACCTCAAAATTGAAAATCACCAACAAATTCTAACAAAAACCTCAACAATGAAAAACACCAATATATTCAACAATCTCAACATTGAAAATCACCAAAAAATTCCACAACCTCAACATTGAGAAACAGCAACAAATTCAACTGCAACCTCAACTTTGAAAAATACAAAAAGATTCAACAACAACCTCAACAATGAAAAACATCAAAAATTCAACAACAAACTCAACATTGAAAATCACCAACAAATTCAACAACAACCTCAACAATGAAAAATACCAACAAATTCAACAAAAACCTCAACAAAGAAATACATCAAAAAATTCATCAACAACCTCAACATGCAAAAACACCAACAAATTCAACAACAACCTCAACAAAGAAAAACACCAAAAAAATTCATCAACAACCTCAACATTCAAAAACACCAACAAATTCAACAAAAACCTCAACAATTAAAAACACCAAAAAATTCAACATCAACGTCAACTTTGAAAAATACCAATAAATTCAACAACCTCAAGATTGAAAAACGCCAACAAATTTAACAACAAACTCAACATTGAAAATCACAAAACAATTCAACATCAACCTCAACATTGAAAATCTCCAACAATTTCAACAACAACCTCAACAATGAAAAACACCAAAAAATTCAACAACATACTCAACATTGAAAATCACCAAGAAATTCAACAACAACATCAACTTTGAGAGACAGCAACAAATTCAAAAACCTCAACATCGAAAAACACCAACAAATTCAACAACAACCTCAACAATGAAAAACACCAACAAATTCAACAAAAACCTCAACAATGAAAACCACCAATAAATTCAACAACCTCAACAATGAAAAACACCAAAAAATTCAACAGCAACCTCAACTTTGAAAAACACCAAAAAATTCAACAACAGCAACAATGAGAATAAACAACAAATTCAATTGCAACCTCAACTTTGAAAAATACAAAAAGATTAAAATAAAAACATTGAATACACCAATAAATTCAAAAACAACCTCAACATTGAAAATCACAAACAAATTCAACAAAATCCTCAACAATGGAAAACACCAAAAAATTCATCAACAACCTCAACAATCAAAAACTCCAATAAATTCAACAAAAACCTCAACACAGAAAATCACCAAAAATTTCAGCAACGACCTCAACAATGAAAAACACCAAAAAATTCAACAACAAACTCAACATTGAAATTCACCAACAAATTCAACAACAACCTCAACTTTGAAAAACACCAACAAATTCAAAAACCTCAACATAGAAAAACACCAACAAATTCAAACACAACCTCAACATTGAAAATCACCAACAAATTCAACAACAACCTCAGCAATGAAAAACATCTAAAAATTCAACAACAACCTCAACTTTGAAAAACACCAAAAAATTCAACAACCTCAACATTGAGAAACAGCAACAAATTCAACTGCATCCTCAACTTTGAAAAACACCAACAAATTCAAAAACCTCAACATGGAAAAACACCAACAAATTCAACCACAACCTCATAAATGAAATACACCAAAAAATTCAACAACAAACTCAACATTGAAAAACACCAACAAATTCAACAAAAACCTCAACAAAGAAAAACACCAAAAAATTCATCAACAACCTCAACATTCAAAAACACCAACAAATTCAACAACAACCTCAACAATGAAAAACACCAAAAAATTCATCAACAACCTCAACATTCAACAACACCAACAAATTCAACAAAAACATCAACAATTAAAAAACACCAAAAAATTCGACAACAACGTCAACTTTGAATAACACCAACAAATTCAACAACAAACTCAACATTGAAAATCACCAAAAAATTCAACATCAACCTTAACATTGAAAAACTGCAAAAATTTCAACAACAACCTCAAAAATGAAATACACCAAAAAATTCAACAACAAACTCAACATTGAAAAACACCAACAAATTCAAGAACAACCTCAACTTTGAAAAGCACCAACAAATTCAAGAACCTCAACATGGAAAAACACTAACAAATTCAAAAACAACCTCAACATTGAAAATCACCAATAAATTCAACAACAACCTCAACAATGAAAAACACCAACAAATTCAACAAAAACCTCAACCAAGAAAAACATCAAAAAATTCATCAACAACCTCAACATTCAAAAACACCAAAAAATTGAACAAAAACCTCAACAATGATAAACACCAAAAAAGTCAACAACAACCTCAACTTTGAAAAACACCAACAAATTCAAAAACCTCAACATGGAAAAACACCAACAAATTCAAACACAACCTCAACATTGAAAATCACCAACAAATTCAACAACAACCTCAGGAATGATAAACATCTAAGAATTCAACAACAACCTCAACTTTGAAAAACACCCAAAAATTCAACAACCTCAACATTGAGCAGCAGCAACAAATTCAACTGCATCCTCAACTTTGAAAAACACCAACAAATTCAAAAACCTCAACATGGAAAAACACCAAAAAATTCATCAACAACCTCAACATTCAAAAACACCAACAAATTCAACAACAACCTCAACAATGAAAAACACCAAAAAAATTCATCAACAACCTCAACATTCAACAACACCAACAAATTCAACAAAAACATCAACAATTAAAAAACACCAAAAAATTCGACAACAACGTCAACTTTGAAAAACACCAACAAATTCAACAACAAACTCAACATTGAAAATCACCAAAAAATGCAACATCAACATTAACATTGAAAAACTACAATAATTTCAACAACAACCTCATAAATGAAATACACCAAAAAATTCAACAAAAAACTCAACATTGAAAAACACCAACAAATTCAAGAACAACCTCAACATTGAAAATCACCAAAAAATTCAACAACAACCTCAACAATGTAAAACACCAACAAATTCAACAAAAACCTCAAACAATAAAAACACCAAAAAATTCATCAACAACCTCAATATTCAAAAACACCAAAAAATTGAACACAAACTTCAACAATGATAAACAACAAAAAATTCAACAACAACCTCAACTCTTGAAAAACACCAAAAATTCAACAACCTCAACAATGAGAAACAGGAACAAATTCAATTGCAACCTCAACTTTGAAAAATAGAAAAAGATTCAAATTAAAACATTGAATACACCAATAAATTCAACAACAACCTCAACATTGAAAATCACCAACAAATTCAACAGAAACCTCAACAATGAAAAACATCAAAAAGTTCATCAACAACCTCAACAATGAAAAACACCAATAAATTCAACAAAAACCTCAAAAATGAAAAACACCAAAAATTTCAACAACAACCTCAAAAATGAAAACCTCCAAATAATTCAACCACAAACTCAACATTAAAAATCACCAACAAATTCAACAACAACCTCAACTTTGAAAATCACCAAAAAATTCAACAACAGCAACAATGAGAAAAAGCAACAAATTCAATTGCAAACCCAACTTTGAAAAATACAAAAAGATTCAAATAAAAACATTGAATACACCAATAAATTCAAAAACAACCTCAACATTGAAAATCACCAATAAATTCAACAAAATCCTCAACAATGGAAAACATCAAAAAGTTCATCAACAACCTCAACATTCAAAAACACCAATAAATTCAACATAAACCTCAACAAAGAAAAACACCAAAAATTTCAACAACGACCTCAACAATGAAAAACACCAAAAAATTCAACAACAAACTCAACATTGAAATTCACCAACAAATTCAACAACAACCTCAACTTTGAAAAACACCAACAAATTCAAAAACCTCAACATGGAAAAACACCAACAAATTCAAACACAACCTCAACATTGAAAATCACCAACAAATTCAACAACAACCTCAGCAATGAAAAACATCTAAAAATTCAACAAAAACCTCAACTTTGAAAAACACCAAAAAATTCAACAACCTCAACATTGAGAAACAGCAACAAATTCAACTGCATCCTCAACTTTGAAAAACACCAACAAATTCAAAAACCTCAACATGGAAAAACACCAACAAATTCAACCACAACCTCAACATTGAAAGTCACCAACAAATTCAACAACAACCTCAACAATGAAAAACACCAACAAATTCAACAAAAACCTCAACAAAGAAAAACACCAAAAAATTCATCAACAACCTCAACATTCAACAACACCAACAAATTCAACAAAAACATCAACAATTAAAAAACACCAAAAAATTCGACAACAACGTCAACTTTGAAAAACACCAACAAATTCAACAACAAACTCAACATTGAAAATCACCAAAAAATTCAACATCAACCTTAACATTGAAAAACTACAAAAATTTCAACAACAACCTCAAAAATGAAATACACCAAAAAATTCAACAACAAACTCAACATTGAAAAACACCAACAAATTCAAGAACAACCTCAACTTTGAAAAGCACCAACAAATTCAAGAACCTCAACATGGAAAAACACTAACAAATTCAAACACAACCTCAACATTGAAAATCACCAATAAATTCATCAACAACCTCAACAATCAAAAACACCAAAAAATTGAACAAAAACCTCAATAATGATAAACACCAAAAAATTCAACAACAACCTCAACTTTGAAAAACACCAACAAATTCAAAAACCTCAACATGGAAAAACACCAACAAATTCAAACACAACCTCAACATCGAAAATCACCAACAAATTCAACAACAACCTCAGCACTGATAAACATCTAAAAATTCAACAACAACCTCAACTTTGAAAAACACCAAAAAATTCAACAACCTCAACATTGAGAAACAGCAACAAATTCAACTGCATCCTCAACTTTGAAAAACACCAACAAATTCAAAAACCTCAGCATGGAAAAACACCAACAAATTCAACCACAACCTCAACATTGAAAATCACCAACAAATTCAACAACAACCTCAACAATGAAAAACACCAACAAATTCAACAAAAACCTCAACAAAGAAAAACACCAAAAAATTCATCATCAACCTCAACATGCAAAAACACCAACAAATTCAACAACAACCTCAACAATGAAAAACATCAAAAAGTTCATCAACAACCTCAACAATGAAAAACATCAATAAATTCAACAAAAACCTCAAAAATGAAAAACACCAAAAATTTCAACAACAACCTCAAAAATGAAAAACACCAAATAATTCAACAACAAACTCAACATTAAAAATCACCAACAAATTCAACAACAACCTCAACTTTGAAAATCACCAACAAATTCAACAACAACCTCAACAATGAAAAACACCAACAAATTCAACAAAAACCTCAACAAAGAAAAACACTAAAAAATTCATCAACAACCTCAACATTCAAAAACACCAACAAATTCAACAACAACCTCAACAATGAAAAACACCAAAAAATTCATCAACAACCTCAACATTCAACAACACCAACAAATTCAACAAAAACATCAACAATTAAAAAACACCAAAAAATTCGACAACAACGTCAACTTTGAAAAACACCAACAAATTCAACAACAAACTCAACATTGAAAAACACCAACAAATTCAAGAACAACCTCAACTTTGAACAGCACCAACAAATTCAAGAACCTCAACATGGAAAAACAGTAACAAATTCAAACACAACCTCAACATTGAAAATCACCAATAAATTCAACAACAAACTCAACAATGAAAATCACCAACAAATTCAACAAAAACCTCAACCAATAAAAACACCAAAAAATTCAACAACAACCTCAACATTCAAAAACACCAAAAAATTGAACAAAAACCTCAACAATGATAAACACCAAAAAATTCAACAACAACCTCAACTTTGAAAAACACCAAAAAATTCAACAACCTCAACAATGAGAAACAGGAACAAATTCAATTGCAACCTCAACTTTGAAAAATACAAAAAGATTCAAATTAAAACATTGAATACACCAATAAATTCAAAAACAACCTCAACATTGAAAATCACCAACAAATTCAACAGAAACCTCAACAATGAAAAACATCAAAAATTTCATCAACAACCTCAACAATGAAAATCACCAACAAATTCAACAAAAACCTCAACAATGAAAAACATCAAAAAATTGATCAACAACCTCAACATTCAAAGACACCAAAAAATTCAACAAAAACCTCAACAATGAAAAACACCAAAAATTTCAACAACAACCTCAAACATGAAAAACACCAAAAAATTCAACAACAAACTCAACATTGAAAATCACCAACAAATTCAACAACAACCTCAACTTTGAAAACACCAACAAATTCAAAAACCTCAACATGGAAAAACACCAACAAATTCAAACACAACCTCAACATTGTAAATAACCAACAAATTCAACAAAAACCTCAAACAAGAAAAACACCAAAAAATTCATCAACAACCTCGACTTACAAAAACACCAACAGATTCAACAGAATCCTCAACAATGAAATACACCAAAAAATTCAACAACAAACTCAGCATTTCAAATCTCCAACAAATTCAACAAAAACCTCAACAATGAAAAACAACATTAAATTCAACAATCTCAACATTGAAAATCACCAACAAATTCAACAACAGCCTCAACAATGAAAAACATCTAAAAATTCAACAACAACCTCAACTTTTAAAAACACCAAAAAATACAACAACCTCTACATTGAGAAACAGCAACAAATTCAACTGCAACCTCAACTTTGATAAAACCAAAATGATTAAAAAAAAAACATTGAATACACCAATAAATTCAACAACAACCTCAATATTGATAATCACCAAAAAATTCAACAACAACGTCAACTTTGAAAAACACCAACTAATTCAAAAACCTCAACATGGAAAAACACCAACAAATTAAACAACAACCACAACTTTTAAAAATACAAAAAGGTTCAACAAAATTAAAATTGATAACACCAACAAATTCAACAACAAACTCAATATTGAAAATCACCAACAAATTCAACATCAACCTCAACTTTGAAAAACAACAACAAATTCAAAAACCTCAACATGGAAAAACACCAACAAATTCAAACACAACCTCAACATTGAAAATCACCAACAAATTCAACAACAACCTCAACAATGAAAAACACCAACAAATTCAACAAAAACCTCAACCAAGAAAAGCACAAAAAAATTCATCAACAACCTCAACATTCAAAAACACCAACAAATTCAACAAAAACCTCAACAATGAAAAATACCAATAAATTCAACAACCTCAAGATTGAACATCACCAAATAAATTGAACAAAAACCTCAGCAATGAAAAACACCAAAAAATTCAACAACAACCTCAACTTTGAAAAACACCAAAAAATTCAACAACCTCAACAACAAGAAACAGCCACAAATTCAAATGCAACCTCAACTTTGAAAAATATAAAAAGATTCAAATAAAAACATTGAATACACCAATAAATTCAACAACAACCTCAACATTGAAAATCACCAACAAATTCAACAAAAACCTCAACAATGAAAAACACCGAGAATTTCATCAACAAACTCAACATTCAAAAACACCAAAAAATTCAACATCAACCTCAACAATGAAAAACACCAAAAAATTCAACAACAACCTCAACTTTGAAAAACACCAACAACTTCAACAACCTCAACATTGAAAATCACCAACAAATTCAACTGCAACCTGAACAGTGATAAACACCAACAAATTCAAGAAAAACCTCAACAATGAAAAATACCAGAAATTTAATGAACAATCTCAAAATTCAAAAACACCAACAAATTCAAGAGAAATCTCAACAATGAGAACCAACGAAAAATTCAACAACTACCTCAACATTCGAAAACACCAAATAATTCAACAAAAACCTCAACAATGAAAAACACCAAAAAATTCAACAACAATCTCAACTTTGAAGAACACCAGCAACTTCAACAACCTCAACATTGAAAAATACCAACAAATTTAATTGCAACCTCAACTTTGAAAAATACAAAAATGATTTTAAAAAACCACTGATAGCACCAATAAATTCAACAACCTCAAAATTGACAATCACCAACAAATTCAACAACAACCTCAGCAATGAAAAACTTCTAAAAATTCTACAACAATCTCATCTTTGAAAAACACCAAAAATTCAACAACATCAACATTGAGAAACAGCAACAAATTCAACTGCAACCTCAACTTTGAAAAATACAAAAAGATTCAACAACAACCTCAACTTTGAAAAACTCCAACAATTTTAACAACAACCTCAACAATGAAAAACACCAAAAAATTCAACAACAACCTCAACATTGAAAATCATCAACAAATTCAACAACAACCTCAACTTTGAAAAATACAAAAAGGTACATCAAAATAAAAATTGGTAACACCAACAAATTCAGCAACAACCTCAATATTGAAAATCACCAACAAATTTAACAACAACCTCAACAATGAAAAACATCAAAAATTCAACAACAATCACCAAAAGCACCAACAAAGTCAACAACAACCTCAACTTTGAAAAACACCAAAAAATTCAACAACCTCAACAATGAGAAACAGGAACAAATTCAATTGCAACCTCAACTTTGAAAAATACAAAAAGATTCAAATTAAAACATTGAATACACCAATAAATTCAAAAACAACCTCAACATTGAAAATCACCAACAAATTCAACAGAAACCTCAACAATGAAAAACATCAAAAATTTCATCAACAACCTCAACAATGAAAATCACCAACAAATTCAACAAAAACCTCAACAATGAAAAACATCAAAAAATTGATCAACAACCTCAACATTCAAAGACACCAAAAAATTCAACAAAAACCTCAACAATGAAAAACACCAAAAATTTCAACAACAACCTCAAACATGAAAAACACCAAAAAATTCAACAACAAACTCAACATTGAAAATCACCAACAAATTCAACAACAACCTCAACTTTGAAAACACCAACAAATTCAAAAACCTCAACATGGAAAAACACCAACAAATTCAAACACAACCTCAACATTGTAAATAACCAACAAATTCAACAAAAACCTCAAACAAGAAAAACACCAAAAAATTCATCAACAACCTCGACTTACAAAAACACCAACAGATTCAACAGAATCCTCAACAATGAAATACACCAAAAAATTCAACAACAAACTCAGCATTTCAAATCTCCAACAAATTCAACAAAAACCTCAACAATGAAAAACAACATTAAATTCAACAATCTCAACATTGAAAATCACCAACAAATTCAACAACAGCCTCAACAATGAAAAACATCTAAAAATTCAACAACAACCTCAACTTTTAAAAACACCAAAAAATACAACAACCTCTACATTGAGAAACAGCAACAAATTCAACTGCAACCTCAACTTTGATAAAACCAAAATGATTAAAAAAAAAACATTGAATACACCAATAAATTCAACAACAACCTCAATATTGATAATCACCAAAAAATTCAACAACAACGTCAACTTTGAAAAACACCAACTAATTCAAAAACCTCAACATGGAAAAACACCAACAAATTAAACAACAACCACAACTTTTAAAAATACAAAAAGGTTCAACAAAATTAAAATTGATAACACCAACAAATTCAACAACAAACTCAATATTGAAAATCACCAACAAATTCAACATCAACCTCAACTTTGAAAAACAACAACAAATTCAAAAACCTCAACATGGAAAAACACCAACAAATTCAAACACAACCTCAACATTGAAAATCACCAACAAATTCAACAACAACCTCAACAATGAAAAACACCAACAAATTCAACAAAAACCTCAACCAAGAAAAGCACAAAAAAATTCATCAACAACCTCAACATTCAAAAACACCAACAAATTCAACAAAAACCTCAACAATGAAAAATACCAATAAATTCAACAACCTCAAGATTGAACATCACCAAATAAATTGAACAAAAACCTCAGCAATGAAAAACACCAAAAAATTCAACAACAACCTCAACTTTGAAAAACACCAAAAAATTCAACAACCTCAACAACAAGAAACAGCCACAAATTCAAATGCAACCTCAACTTTGAAAAATATAAAAAGATTCAAATAAAAACATTGAATACACCAATAAATTCAACAACAACCTCAACATTGAAAATCACCAACAAATTCAACAAAAACCTCAACAATGAAAAACACCGAGAATTTCATCAACAAACTCAACATTCAAAAACACCAAAAAATTCAACATCAACCTCAACAATGAAAAACACCAAAAAATTCAACAACAACCTCAACTTTGAAAAACACCAACAACTTCAACAACCTCAACATTGAAAATCACCAACAAATTCAACTGCAACCTGAACAGTGATAAACACCAACAAATTCAAGAAAAACCTCAACAATGAAAAATACCAGAAATTTAATGAACAATCTCAAAATTCAAAAACACCAACAAATTCAAGAGAAATCTCAACAATGAGAACCAACGAAAAATTCAACAACTACCTCAACATTCGAAAACACCAAATAATTCAACAAAAACCTCAACAATGAAAAACACCAAAAAATTCAACAACAATCTCAACTTTGAAGAACACCAGCAACTTCAACAACCTCAACATTGAAAAATACCAACAAATTTAATTGCAACCTCAACTTTGAAAAATACAAAAATGATTTTAAAAAACCACTGATAGCACCAATAAATTCAACAACCTCAAAATTGACAATCACCAACAAATTCAACAACAACCTCAGCAATGAAAAACTTCTAAAAATTCTACAACAATCTCATCTTTGAAAAACACCAAAAATTCAACAACATCAACATTGAGAAACAGCAACAAATTCAACTGCAACCTCAACTTTGAAAAATACAAAAAGATTCAACAACAACCTCAACTTTGAAAAACTCCAACAATTTTAACAACAACCTCAACAATGAAAAACACCAAAAAATTCAACAACAACCTCAACATTGAAAATCATCAACAAATTCAACAACAACCTCAACTTTGAAAAATACAAAAAGGTACATCAAAATAAAAATTGGTAACACCAACAAATTCAGCAACAACCTCAATATTGAAAATCACCAACAAATTTAACAACAACCTCAACAATGAAAAACATCAAAAATTCAACAACAATCACCAAAAGCACCAACAAAGTCAACAACAACCTCAACAATGAAAAACACCTAAAAATTCAGCAACAACCTCAACATTCAAAAACACCAACAAATTCAACAAAAACCTCAACAATTAAAAACACCAAAAATTTCAACAACAACGTCAACTTTTAAAAATGCCAACAAATTCAACAACTTCCACATTGAAAAACTCCAACAATTTCAACATACAACCTCAACAATGAAAAACACAAAAAAATTCAACAACAAGATCAACTTTCAAAATCACCAACAAATTAAACAACAACCTCAACTTTGAAAAACAACAACAAATTCAAAAACCTCAACATGGAAAAACACCAACAAATTCAACCTCAACCTCAACATTGAAAATCACCAAGAAATTCAACAACAAGCACAACATTGCAATTAACCAACAAATTCAACAACAACCTCAACTTTGAAAAACACCAAAAAATTCAACAACATCAACATTGAGAAACAGCAACAAATTCAACTGTAACCTCAACTTTGAAAAATACAAAAAGATTCAAATAAAAACATTGATTACACCAATAAATTCAACAACAACCTCAACAATGAAAATCACCAACAAATTCAACATCAACCTCAACTTTGAAAAACACCAAAAAATTCAAAAACCTCAACATGGAAAAACACCAACAAATTCCACCCGAACCTCAACATTGAAAATCACCAACAAAGTCAACAACAACCTGAACAGTGATAAACACCAACAAATTCAAGAAAAAACTCAACAATGAAAAACACCAGAAATTTAATGAACAATCTCAAAATTCAAAAACACCAACAAATTCAAGAGAAATCTCAACAATGAAAAACAACGAAAAATTCAACAACTACCTCAACTTTGAAGAACACCAGCAACTTCAACAACCTCAAAATTGAAAATCACCAACAAATTCAACAACAACCTCAGCAATGAAAAACATCAAAAAGTTAAACATCAACCTCAACTTTGAATAACATCAAAAAATTCAACAACCTCAACAATGAGAAACAGCAACAAATTCAACTGCAACCTCAACTTTGAAAAATACAAAAAGATTCAAATAAATACATTGAATACACCAATAAATTCAACAACAACCTCAACATTGTAAATCACCAACAAATTCAACAAAAACCTCAACAATGAAAAACACCTAAAAATTCATCAACAACCTCAACATTCAAAAACACCAAAAAATTCAACAAAAACCTCAACAGTGAAAAACACCAATAAATTCAACAACAACCTCAACTTTGAAAAACAAAAATAACTTCAACAACCTCAATATTGAAAAACACCAACAAATTCAACAAAAACCTCAACTTTGAAAAATACGAAAAGATTCAAATAAAAACATTGAATACACCAATAAATTCAACAACAACCTCAACATTGAAAATCACCTACAAATTCAACATCAACCTCAACTTTAAAAAACACCAACAAATTCAAGAACCTCAACATGGAAAAACACCAACAACTTCAACCACAGCCTCAACATTGAAAATCACCAACAAATTCAACAACAACCTCAACAATGAAAAACACCAACAAATTCAACAAAAACCTCAACAATAAAAAACATCAAAAAATTCAAAAACCTCAACATGGAAAAACACCAACAAATTCAAACAGAACTTCAATATTGAAAATCACCAACAAAGTCAACAACAACCTGAACAGTGAAAAACACCAACAAATTCAAGAAAAGCCTGAACAATGAAAAACACCAGAAATTTAATCAACAATCTCAAAATTCAAAAACACCAACAAATTCAAGAGAAACCTCAACAATGAGAAACAACGAAAAATTCAACAACTACCTCAACATTGAAAATCACCAACAAATTGAACAAAAACATCAACAATGAAAAACACCAAAAAATTCATCAACAAGCTCAACATTCGAAAACACCAAATAATTCAACAAAAACCTCAACAATGAAAAACACCAAAAAATTCAACAACAATCTCAACTTTGAAGAACACCAGCAACTTCAACAACCTCAACATTGAAAATCACCAACAAATTCAACAACAAACTCAGCAATGAAAAACATCAAAAAATTAAACATCAACCTCAACTTTGAACAACATCAAAAAATTCAACAACGTCAACAATGAGAAAAAGCAACAAATTCAACTGCAACCTCAACTTTGAAAAATACAAAAAGATTCAAATAAAAACATTGAATACACCAATAAATTCAACAACAACCTCAACATTGTAAATCACCAACAAATTCAACAAAAACCTCAACAATGAAAAACACCCAAAAAATTCATCAACAACCTCAACATTCAAAAACACCAAAAAATTCAACAAAAAACCCAACAGTGAAAAACACCAATCAATTCAACAACAACCTCAACTTTGAAAAACAAAAACAACTTCCACAACCTCAACATTGAAAAACACCAACAAATTCAACTGCAACCTCAAATTGGAAAAATACAAAAAAGAACAAAAAAAACCATTGATAACACCAATAAATTCAACAACCTCAACAGTGAAAATCACCAACAAATTCAAGAACAACCTCAGCAATGAAGAACATCAAAAAATTCAACAACAACCTAAACTTTGAACAACACCATAAAATTCAACAACCTCAACATTGAGAAACAGATACAAATTCAACTGCAACCTCTACTTTGAAAAGTACATAAAGAACAAAAAAAACATTGAATACACCAATAAATTCAACAACAACCTCAATATTGAAAATCAGCAAAAAATTCAACATCAACCTCAACTTTGAAAAACACCAACAAATTCAAAAACCTCAACATGGAAAAACACCAACAAATTCAACTGCAACCTGAACAGTGATAAACACCAACAAATTCAAGAAAAACCTCAACAATGAAAAACACCAGAAATTTAATGAACAATCTCAAAATTCAAAAACACCAACAAATTCAAGAGAAATCTCAACAATGAGAACCAACGAAAAATTCAACAACTACCTCAACATTCGAAAACACCAAATAATTCAACAAAAACCTCAACAATGAAAAACACCAAAAAATTCAACAACAATCTCAACTTTGAAGAACACCAGCAACTTCAACAACCTCAACATTGAAAAATACCAACAAATTTAATTGCAACCTCAACTTTGAAAAATACAAAAATGATTTTAAAAAACCACTGATAGCACCAATAAATTCAACAACCTCAAAATTGACAATCACCAACAAATTCAACAACAACCTCAGCAATGAAAAACTTCTAAAAATTCTACAACAATCTCATCTTTGAAAAACACCAAAAATTCAACAACATCAACATTGAGAAACAGCAACAAATTCAACTGCAACCTCAACTTTGAAAAATACAAAAAGATTCAACAACAACCTCAACTTTGAAAAACTCCAACAATTTTAACAACAACCTCAACAATGAAAAACACCAAAAAATTCAACAACAACCTCAACATTGAAAATCATCAACAAATTCAACAACAACCTCAACTTTGAAAAATACAAAAAGGTACATCAAAATAAAAATTGGTAACACCAACAAATTCAGCAACAACCTCAATATTGAAAATCACCAACAAATTTAACAACAACCTCAACAATGAAAAACATCAAAAATTCAACAACAATCACCAAAAGCACCAACAAAGTCAACAACAACCTCAACAATGAAAAACACCTAAAAATTCAGCAACAACCTCAACATTCAAAAACACCAACAAATTCAACAAAAACCTCAACAATTAAAAACACCAAAAATTTCAACAACAACGTCAACTTTTAAAAATGCCAACAAATTCAACAACTTCCACATTGAAAAACTCCAACAATTTCAACATACAACCTCAACAATGAAAAACACAAAAAAATTCAACAACAAGATCAACTTTCAAAATCACCAACAAATTAAACAACAACCTCAACTTTGAAAAACAACAACAAATTCAAAAACCTCAACATGGAAAAACACCAACAAATTCAACCTCAACCTCAACATTGAAAATCACCAAGAAATTCAACAACAAGCACAACATTGCAATTAACCAACAAATTCAACAACAACCTCAACTTTGAAAAACACCAAAAAATTCAACAACATCAACATTGAGAAACAGCAACAAATTCAACTGTAACCTCAACTTTGAAAAATACAAAAAGATTCAAATAAAAACATTGATTACACCAATAAATTCAACAACAACCTCAACAATGAAAATCACCAACAAATTCAACATCAACCTCAACTTTGAAAAACACCAAAAAATTCAAAAACCTCAACATGGAAAAACACCAACAAATTCCACCCGAACCTCAACATTGAAAATCACCAACAAAGTCAACAACAACCTGAACAGTGATAAACACCAACAAATTCAAGAAAAAACTCAACAATGAAAAACACCAGAAATTTAATGAACAATCTCAAAATTCAAAAACACCAACAAATTCAAGAGAAATCTCAACAATGAAAAACAACGAAAAATTCAACAACTACCTCAACTTTGAAGAACACCAGCAACTTCAACAACCTCAAAATTGAAAATCACCAACAAATTCAACAACAACCTCAGCAATGAAAAACATCAAAAAGTTAAACATCAACCTCAACTTTGAATAACATCAAAAAATTCAACAACCTCAACAATGAGAAACAGCAACAAATTCAACTGCAACCTCAACTTTGAAAAATACAAAAAGATTCAAATAAATACATTGAATACACCAATAAATTCAACAACAACCTCAACATTGTAAATCACCAACAAATTCAACAAAAACCTCAACAATGAAAAACACCTAAAAATTCATCAACAACCTCAACATTCAAAAACACCAAAAAATTCAACAAAAACCTCAACAGTGAAAAACACCAATAAATTCAACAACAACCTCAACTTTGAAAAACAAAAATAACTTCAACAACCTCAATATTGAAAAACACCAACAAATTCAACAAAAACCTCAACTTTGAAAAATACGAAAAGATTCAAATAAAAACATTGAATACACCAATAAATTCAACAACAACCTCAACATTGAAAATCACCTACAAATTCAACATCAACCTCAACTTTAAAAAACACCAACAAATTCAAGAACCTCAACATGGAAAAACACCAACAACTTCAACCACAGCCTCAACATTGAAAATCACCAACAAATTCAACAACAACCTCAACAATGAAAAACACCAACAAATTCAACAAAAACCTCAACAATAAAAAACATCAAAAAATTCAAAAACCTCAACATGGAAAAACACCAACAAATTCAAACAGAACTTCAATATTGAAAATCACCAACAAAGTCAACAACAACCTGAACAGTGAAAAACACCAACAAATTCAAGAAAAGCCTGAACAATGAAAAACACCAGAAATTTAATCAACAATCTCAAAATTCAAAAACACCAACAAATTCAAGAGAAACCTCAACAATGAGAAACAACGAAAAATTCAACAACTACCTCAACATTGAAAATCACCAACAAATTGAACAAAAACATCAACAATGAAAAACACCAAAAAATTCATCAACAAGCTCAACATTCGAAAACACCAAATAATTCAACAAAAACCTCAACAATGAAAAACACCAAAAAATTCAACAACAATCTCAACTTTGAAGAACACCAGCAACTTCAACAACCTCAACATTGAAAATCACCAACAAATTCAACAACAAACTCAGCAATGAAAAACATCAAAAAATTAAACATCAACCTCAACTTTGAACAACATCAAAAAATTCAACAACGTCAACAATGAGAAAAAGCAACAAATTCAACTGCAACCTCAACTTTGAAAAATACAAAAAGATTCAAATAAAAACATTGAATACACCAATAAATTCAACAACAACCTCAACATTGTAAATCACCAACAAATTCAACAAAAACCTCAACAATGAAAAACACCCAAAAAATTCATCAACAACCTCAACATTCAAAAACACCAAAAAATTCAACAAAAAACCCAACAGTGAAAAACACCAATCAATTCAACAACAACCTCAACTTTGAAAAACAAAAACAACTTCCACAACCTCAACATTGAAAAACACCAACAAATTCAACTGCAACCTCAAATTGGAAAAATACAAAAAAGAACAAAAAAAACCATTGATAACACCAATAAATTCAACAACCTCAACAGTGAAAATCACCAACAAATTCAAGAACAACCTCAGCAATGAAGAACATCAAAAAATTCAACAACAACCTAAACTTTGAACAACACCATAAAATTCAACAACCTCAACATTGAGAAACAGATACAAATTCAACTGCAACCTCTACTTTGAAAAGTACATAAAGAACAAAAAAAACATTGAATACACCAATAAATTCAACAACAACCTCAATATTGAAAATCAGCAAAAAATTCAACATCAACCTCAACTTTGAAAAACACCAACAAATTCAAAAACCTCAACATGGAAAAACACCAACAAATTCAACTGCAACCTGAACAGTGATAAACACCAACAAATTCAAGAAAAACCTCAACAATGAAAAACACCAGAAATTTAATGAACAATCTCAAAATTCAAAAACACCAACAAATTCAAGAGAAATCTCAACAATGAGAACCAACGAAAAATTCAACAACTACCTCAACATTCGAAAACACCAAATAATTCAACAAAAACCTCAACAATGAAAAACACCAAAAAATTCAACAACAATCTCAACTTTGAAGAACACCAGCAACTTCAACAACCTCAACATTGAAAAATACCAACAAATTTAATTGCAACCTCAACTTTGAAAAATACAAAAATGATTTTAAAAAACCACTGATAGCACCAATAAATTCAACAACCTCAAAATTGACAATCACCAACAAATTCAACAACAACCTCAGCAATGAAAAACTTCTAAAAATTCTACAACAATCTCATCTTTGAAAAACACCAAAAATTCAACAACATCAACATTGAGAAACAGCAACAAATTCAACTGCAACCTCAACTTTGAAAAATACAAAAAGATTCAACAACAACCTCAACTTTGAAAAACTCCAACAATTTTAACAACAACCTCAACAATGAAAAACACCAAAAAATTCAACAACAACCTCAACATTGAAAATCATCAACAAATTCAACAACAACCTCAACTTTGAAAAATACAAAAAGGTACATCAAAATAAAAATTGGTAACACCAACAAATTCAGCAACAACCTCAATATTGAAAATCACCAACAAATTTAACAACAACCTCAACAATGAAAAACATCAAAAATTCAACAACAATCACCAAAAGCACCAACAAAGTCAACAACAACCTCAACAATGAAAAACACCTAAAAATTCAGCAACAACCTCAACATTCAAAAACACCAACAAATTCAACAAAAACCTCAACAATTAAAAACACCAAAAATTTCAACAACAACGTCAACTTTTAAAAATGCCAACAAATTCAACAACTTCCACATTGAAAAACTCCAACAATTTCAACATACAACCTCAACAATGAAAAACACAAAAAAATTCAACAACAAGATCAACTTTCAAAATCACCAACAAATTAAACAACAACCTCAACTTTGAAAAACAACAACAAATTCAAAAACCTCAACATGGAAAAACACCAACAAATTCAACCTCAACCTCAACATTGAAAATCACCAAGAAATTCAACAACAAGCACAACATTGCAATTAACCAACAAATTCAACAACAACCTCAACTTTGAAAAACACCAAAAAATTCAACAACATCAACATTGAGAAACAGCAACAAATTCAACTGTAACCTCAACTTTGAAAAATACAAAAAGATTCAAATAAAAACATTGATTACACCAATAAATTCAACAACAACCTCAACAATGAAAATCACCAACAAATTCAACATCAACCTCAACTTTGAAAAACACCAAAAAATTCAAAAACCTCAACATGGAAAAACACCAACAAATTCCACCCGAACCTCAACATTGAAAATCACCAACAAAGTCAACAACAACCTGAACAGTGATAAACACCAACAAATTCAAGAAAAAACTCAACAATGAAAAACACCAGAAATTTAATGAACAATCTCAAAATTCAAAAACACCAACAAATTCAAGAGAAATCTCAACAATGAAAAACAACGAAAAATTCAACAACTACCTCAACTTTGAAGAACACCAGCAACTTCAACAACCTCAAAATTGAAAATCACCAACAAATTCAACAACAACCTCAGCAATGAAAAACATCAAAAAGTTAAACATCAACCTCAACTTTGAATAACATCAAAAAATTCAACAACCTCAACAATGAGAAACAGCAACAAATTCAACTGCAACCTCAACTTTGAAAAATACAAAAAGATTCAAATAAATACATTGAATACACCAATAAATTCAACAACAACCTCAACATTGTAAATCACCAACAAATTCAACAAAAACCTCAACAATGAAAAACACCTAAAAATTCATCAACAACCTCAACATTCAAAAACACCAAAAAATTCAACAAAAACCTCAACAGTGAAAAACACCAATAAATTCAACAACAACCTCAACTTTGAAAAACAAAAATAACTTCAACAACCTCAATATTGAAAAACACCAACAAATTCAACAAAAACCTCAACTTTGAAAAATACGAAAAGATTCAAATAAAAACATTGAATACACCAATAAATTCAACAACAACCTCAACATTGAAAATCACCTACAAATTCAACATCAACCTCAACTTTAAAAAACACCAACAAATTCAAGAACCTCAACATGGAAAAACACCAACAACTTCAACCACAGCCTCAACATTGAAAATCACCAACAAATTCAACAACAACCTCAACAATGAAAAACACCAACAAATTCAACAAAAACCTCAACAATAAAAAACATCAAAAAATTCAAAAACCTCAACATGGAAAAACACCAACAAATTCAAACAGAACTTCAATATTGAAAATCACCAACAAAGTCAACAACAACCTGAACAGTGAAAAACACCAACAAATTCAAGAAAAGCCTGAACAATGAAAAACACCAGAAATTTAATCAACAATCTCAAAATTCAAAAACACCAACAAATTCAAGAGAAACCTCAACAATGAGAAACAACGAAAAATTCAACAACTACCTCAACATTGAAAATCACCAACAAATTGAACAAAAACATCAACAATGAAAAACACCAAAAAATTCATCAACAAGCTCAACATTCGAAAACACCAAATAATTCAACAAAAACCTCAACAATGAAAAACACCAAAAAATTCAACAACAATCTCAACTTTGAAGAACACCAGCAACTTCAACAACCTCAACATTGAAAATCACCAACAAATTCAACAACAAACTCAGCAATGAAAAACATCAAAAAATTAAACATCAACCTCAACTTTGAACAACATCAAAAAATTCAACAACGTCAACAATGAGAAAAAGCAACAAATTCAACTGCAACCTCAACTTTGAAAAATACAAAAAGATTCAAATAAAAACATTGAATACACCAATAAATTCAACAACAACCTCAACATTGTAAATCACCAACAAATTCAACAAAAACCTCAACAATGAAAAACACCCAAAAAATTCATCAACAACCTCAACATTCAAAAACACCAAAAAATTCAACAAAAACCTCAACAGTGAAAAACACCAATCAATTCAACAACAACCTCAACTTTGAAAAACAAAAACAACTTCCACAACCTCAACATTGAAAAACACCAACAAATTCAACTGCAACCTCAAATTGGAAAAATACAAAAAAGAACAAAAAAAACCATTGATAACACCAATAAATTCAACAACCTCAACAGTGAAAATCACCAACAAATTCAAGAACAACCTCAGCAATGAAGAACATCAAAAAATTCAACAACAACCTAAACTTTGAACAACACCATAAAATTCAACAACCTCAACATTGAGAAACAGATACAAATTCAACTGCAACCTCTACTTTGAAAAGTACATAAAGAACAAAAAAAAACATTGAATACACCAATAAATTCAACAACAACCTCAATATTGAAAATCAGCAAAAAATTCAACATCAACCTCAACTTTGAAAAACACCAACAAATTCAAAAACCTCAACATGGAAAAACACCAACAAATTCAACTACAACCTCAATATTGAAAATCACCAACAAATTCAACAACAACCTCAACTATGAAAATCACCAACAAATTCAACAAAAACCTCAACAATGAAAAACACCAACAGATTTAACAACCTCAACATTCAAATACACCAACAAATTCAACAACAAACGCAGCATTGAATAACACCAACAAATTCAACAACCACAACGTTGAAAAACACCAACAAATTCAACAACAACCTCAACTTTTAAAAATACAAAACGGTTGAACAGAATAAAAATTGATAACACCAACAAATTCAACAACAACCTCAAAATTGAAACTCACCAACAAATTTAACAACCTCAACAATGAAAAACATCAAAAATTCAAAAACAACAACCACAACAATGAAAAACACCAAACAATTCAACAACAAGCTCAACATTCAATAAAACCAACAAATTCAACAACAACCTCAACAATGAAAAACACCAAAAAATTCATCAACAAGCTCAACATTCAAAAACACCAACAAATTCAACAAAAACCACAACAATTAAAAACACCAAAAAATTCAACAACAACCTCAACTTTGAAACACACCAAAATATTCAACAACATTAACATTGAGAAACAGCAAGAAATTAAACTGGAACCTCAACTTTGAAACATGCAAAAAGATTCAAATAAAAACATTGATTACACCAATAAATTCAACAACAACCTCAACATTGAAAATCACCAACAAATTCAACATCAACCTCAACTTTGAAAAACACCAACAAATTCAAAAACCTCAACATGGAAAAACACCAACAAATTCAACAAGCACATCAACATTGAAAATCACCAACAAATTCAACAACAACCTCAACAATGAAAAACAATAACAATTTCAACAAAAACCTCAACAATGAAAAACACCAAAAAATTAATCAAAAACCTCAAAATTCAAAAACACCAAGAAATTCAACAGAAACCTCAACAATGAGAAACACCAAAAAATTCAACAACAACCTCAACATTGAAAATCACCAAAAAATTCAACATCAACCTCAACTTTGAAAAACAACAAAAAATTCATCAACAACCTCAACATTCGAAAAAACCAAATAATTCAACAAAAACCTCAACAATGAAAAACACCAAAAAATTCAACAACAACCTCACCTTTGAAATACACCAACAAATTCAACTGCAACCTCAACTTAGAAAAATACAAAAAAGATAAATAAAAAACCATTGATAACACCAATAAATTCAACAACCTCAACATTGAAAATCACAAACAAATTCAACAACAGCGACAGCAATGAAAAACATCAAAAAATTAAACAACAAACTGAACTTTGAATAACACCAAAAAATTCAACAACCTCAACATTGAGAAACAGCAACAAATTCAACTGCAACCTCAACTTTGAAAAATACATAAAGATTCAAATAAAAACATTGAATACACCAATAAATTCAACAACAACCTCAACATTCAAGAACGCCAACAAATTCAGCAAAAACGTCAACAATGAAAAACACCAAAAAATTCAACAACAACATCAACTTTGAAAAACACCAACAACTTCAATAACCTCAACATTGAAAAACATCAACAAATTCAACTGCAACCTCAACTTTGTAAAATACAAAAAAGATCAATAAAAATCATTCATAACACAAATACTTTCAACAACCTCAACATTGAAAATCACCAACAAATTCAACAACAACCTCAGCAATGAAAAAGATCAAAAAATTCAACAACAACCTCCAATTTGAAAAACACCAATAAATTCACCAACCTCAACATTCAGAAACAGCAACAAATTCAACTGCAACCTCAACTTTGAAAAATATCAAGAAGATTCAGAAAGAAACAATGAATACACCAATAAATTCAACAACAACCTCAACATTGAAAATCACCAATAAATTCAACATCAACCTCAACATTGAAAGTCACCAACAAATTCAAAATCCTCAACATGGAAAAACAGCAACTAATTCAATGACAACCTCAACATTGAAAATCACCAACAAATTCAACAACAACCTCAACAATGAAAAACACCAACAAATTCAACGAAAACCTCAACAATGAAAAACACCAAAAAATTCATCAACAACCTCAACATTCAAAAACACCAGCAAATTCAACTGAAACCTCAACAATGAAAAACACCATAAGATTCAACAACAACCTCAACATTGAAAATCACCAACAAATTCAACAAAAACCTCAACAATGAAACAGACCAAAAAATTCAACAAAAACCTCAACAATGAAAAACACAAAAAAAATCATAAACCTCAAGAAGGAAAAACACCAACAAATTCAAGCACAACTTCAATATTGAAAATCACCAACAAATTCAACAACAACCTCAACAGTGAAAAACACCAAAAAATTCAACAACAACCTCAACTATGCAAAACACAACCAACTTCAACAATATCAACATTGAAAAACACCAACAAATTCAACTGCAAACTCAAATTTGAAAAATACAAAAAAGATCAATAAAAACCATTGATAACACCAATAAATTCAACAACCTCAACATTGAAAATCACCAACAAATTCAACCAGAACCTCAGCAATGAAAAACATCAAAAAACTCAACAACAACCTCAACTTTGAAAAACACCAAATAATTCAACAACCTAAACATTGTGAATCAAATTCAACTGCAACCTCAACTTTAAAAAATACGAAAAGATTCAAATAAAAACATTGAATACACCAATAAATTCAACAACAACGTCAGCATTGAAAATCAACAACAAATTCAACATCACCCTCAACTTTGAAAAACACCAACAAATTCAACAAAAACTTCAACAATGAAAAACACCAAAAAATTAATCAACAACGTCAAAATTCAAAAACACCAAGAAATTGATCAGAAACCTCAGCAATGAGAAACACCAAAAATTCAACAACAACCTCAACATTGAAAATCACCAAAAAATTCAACAAAAACCACAACAATGAAAAACACCAAAAAATTCAACAACAACCTCAACTTTGAAAAATACAAAAAAGATCAAAAAAAAACCATTGATAACACCAATAAATTCAACAACCTCAACATTGAAAATCACCAACAAATTCAACAATAACCTCAGCAATGAAAAACATGAAAAAATTCAACAACAACCTCAACTATGAAAAACACCAACCAATTCAAAAACCTCAACATGGAAAAACACCAACAAATTCAACAACAACCTCAATATTGAAAATCATCAACAAATTCAACAACAACCTCAACTATGAAAAACACCAACAAATTCAACAAAAACCTCAACAATGAAAAACACCAAAAAATTCAACAGCAACCTCAATTTGAAAAACACCGACAGATTTAACAACCTCAACATTCAAATACACCAACAAATTCAACAACAAACGCAGCTTTGAAAAACACCAAAAAATTCAACAACCATAACATTGAAAAACATAAACAAATTCAACAACAACCTCAATTTATAAAAATACAAAAAGGTTCAACAGAATAAAAATTGATAACACCAACAAATTCAACAACAACCTCAAAATTGAAAAACACCAACAAATTTAACAACAACCTCAACAATGAAAAACATCAAAAATTCAACAACAACAACCCCAACAATGAATAACACCAAACAATTCAACGACAACCTCAACATTCAAAAACACCAACAAATTCAACAAAAACCTCAACAATTAAAAACACCAACAAATTCAACAACAACATCAACTTTGAAAAATACCAACAAATTCAACAACCTCAACATTGAAAAACACCAACAAATTCAACAACAACCTCACCATTGAAAAACTCCATTATTTCAACAAGAACCTCAACAATGAAAAACACCAAAAAATTCAATAACAAACACAACATTGAAAATCACCAACAAATTCAACAACAACCTCAACTTTGAAAAAACACCAACAAATTCAAAAACAGCAACATGGAAAAACACCAACAAATTGAACCACAACCTCAACATTGAAAATCATCAACAAATTCAACAACAACCTCAACAATGAAAAACATCAACAAATTCAACAAAAGCCTCAACTAAGAAAAACACCAAAAAATTCATCAACAACCTCAACATTCAAAAACACCAACAAGTTCAACAGAATCCTCAACAATGAAAAACACCAAAAGATTCAACAACAACAACCTCAACAATGAAAAACACCAATAAATTCAACAACCTCAACATTGAGAATCACCAAAAAATTCAACAAAAACCTCAACAATGAAAAATACCAAAAAATTCAACAACAACCTAAACTTTGAAAAACACCAACAAATTCAACAAAAACCTCAACAATGAAAAACATCAAAAATTCAACAACAACAACCTCAACAATGAATAACACCAAACAATTCAACAACAACCTCAACATTCAAAAACACCAACAAATTCAACAAAAACCTCAACAATTAAAAACACCAACAAATTCAACAACAACATCAACTTTGAAAAATACCAACAAATTCAACAACCTCAACATTGAGAAACAGCAACAAATTCAACTGCAACCTCAACTTTGAAAAATACAAAAAGATTCAAATAAAAACATTGAATACACCAATAAATTCAGCAACAACCTCAACATTGAAAATCACCAACAAATTCAACAAAAACCTCAGCAATGAAATACACCAAAAAAATTCATCAACAACCTCAACATTCAAAAACACCAAAAAATTCAACAAAAACTTCAACAATGAAAAGCACCAATAAATTCAACAACAACCTCAAATTTGAAAAACACCAACAACTTCAACAACCTCAACATTGAAAAACACCAACAAATTCAACTGGAACCTCAACTTTGAAAAATACAAAATGATACAAAAAAAAACATTGAATACACCAATAAATTCAACAACATCCTCAATATCGAAAATCACCAAAAAAATTCAAAAACAACCTCAACTTTGAAAAACACCAACAAATTCAAAAACCTCAACATGGAAAAATACCAACAAATTCAACGACAACCACAATATTGAAAATAACCAACAAATTCAACATCAACCTCAACAAAGAAAAACACCAACAAATTCAACTAAAACCTAAACAATGAAAAACACAAAAAATTCAACAACAACCTCAATTTGAAAAACACCAACTGATTTAACAACCTCAACATTCAAATACACCAAGAAATTCAACAACAAACGCAGCTCTGAAAAACACCAACAAATTAAACAACCTCAACATTGAAAAACACCAACAAATTCAACATCAACCTCAACTTTTAAAAATACAAAAAGGTTCAACAGAATAAAAATTGATAACAGCAACAAATTCAACAACAACCTCAAAATTGAAAATCACCAACAAATTTAACAACAACCTCAACAATGAAAAACATCAAAAATTCAACAACAACAGCAAAAACAATGAAAAACACCATAAAATTCAACAACAACCTCAACATTCAAAAACACCAACAAATTCAACAACAACCACAACAATGAAAAACGCCACAAAATTCATCAACAACCTAAACATTGAAAAACACCAACAAATTCAACAACAAACGCAGCTTTGAAAGGCACCAACAAATACCAACAACAAACTCAACATTGAAAAACTCCAACAATTTCAACAACAACCTCAACAATGAAAAAAACCAAAAAATTCAACAACAAACTCAACATTGAAATTCACCAACAAGTTCAACAACAACCTCAACTTTGAAAAACAACAACAAATTCAATAACCTCAACATGGAAAAACAACAACAAATTGAACAACAACCTCAACAATGAAAAACACCAACAAATTCAACAAAAACCTCAACGAAGAAAAACACCACAAAAATTCATCAACAACCTCAACATTCAAAAACACCAAGAAATTCAACAGAATCCTCAACAATGAAAAACACCAAAAAATTCAACACAAACCTCAACAATGAATAACACCATCAAATTCAACAAAAACCATACCAATGATTAACACCAATAAATTCAACAACCTCAACATTGAAAATCACCAAAAAATTCAACAATAACCTCAACAATGAAAAACGCCAACAAATTCAACAAAAACCTCAACTTTGAAAAACGCCAAAAAATTCGTCAACCTCAACATTGAGAAACAGCAACAAATTCAACTGGAACATCAACTATGAAAAATACAAAAAGATTCAAATGAAAACATTGAATACACCAATAAATTCAACAACAACCTCAACATTGAAATTCACCAACAAATTCATCAAAAACCTCAACAATGGAAAACACCAAAAAATTCATCAACAACCTCAACATTCGAAAGCACCAAATAATTCAACAAAAACCTCAACAATGAAAAACACCAAAAAATTCAACAACAATCTCAACTTTGAAAAATACCAACAACTTCAACAGCCTCAACATTGAAAAAGACCAACAAATTCAACTGCAACCTCAACTTTGAAAAATACAAAAAAGATCAAAAAAAACCATTGATAACACCAATAAATTCAACAACCTCAACACTGAAAATCACCAGCAAATTCATCAACAACCGCAGCAATGACAAACATCAAAAAATTAAACAACAACCTCAACTTTGAATAACATCAAAAAATTCAACAACCTCAACATTGAGAAATAGCAACAAATTCAACTGCAACCTCAACTTTGAAAAATACAAAAAGATTCAAATAAAAACATTGAATACACCAATAAATTCAACAACAACCTCATCTTTGAAAACACCAACAACTTCAACAACCTGAACTTTGAAAAAGACCAACAACTTCAACAACCTCAAAATTGAGAAACAGAAACAAATTCAACTGCAACCTCAACTTTGAAAAATACAAAAAGATTCAAATAAAAACATTGAATACACCAATAAATTCAACAACAACCTCAACATTGAAAATCACCAACAAATTCAACAAAAAACTCAACAATGAAAAACACCGAGAATTTCATCAACAACTTCAACATTCAAAAACACCAAAAAATTCAACAAAAATCTCAGCAATGAAAAACACCAAAAAATTCAACAACAACCTCAACTTTGAAAAACACCAACAACTTCATCAACCTCAACATTGAGAAACAGCAACAAAGTCAACTGCAAACTCAACTTTGAAAAATACAAAAACGATCAAAAAAAAGCATTGATAACGCCAATAAATTCAACAACCTCAACATTCAAAATCACCATCAAATTCAACAACAACCTCAGCAATGAATAACATCAAAAAATTCAACATTCAAAAACACCAAAAAATTCAACAAAAACCTCAACAATGAAAAACACCAACAACTTCAACAACCTGAACTTTGAAAAAGACCAACAACTTCAACAACCTCAACATTGAAAAACACCAACAAATTCAACTGCAAACTCAACTTTGAAAAATACAAAATGATTCAAAAAAAAACATTGAATACACCAATAAATGCAACAACATCCTCAATATTGAAAATCACCAAAAAATTCAAAAACAACCTCAACTTTAAAAAACACCAACAAATTCAAAAACTTCAACATGGAAAAATACCAACAAATTGAACGACAACATCAATATTGAAAATCACCAACAAATTCAACAACAACCTCAACTAAGAAAAACACCAACAAATTCAACAAAAACCTAAACAATGAAAAACAGCAAACAATTCAACAACAACCTCAATTTGAAAAACACCAACAGATTTAACAACCTCAACATTCAAATACACCAACAAATTCAACAACAAACGCAGCTCTGAAAAACACCAACAAATTCAACAACCTCAATATTGAAAAACATAAACAAATTCAACAACAACCTCAACTTTTAAAAATACAAATAGGTTCAACAGAATAAAAATTGATAACACCAACAAATTCAACAACAACCTCAAAATTGAAAATCACCAACGAATTTAACAACAACCTCAACAATGAAAAACATCAAAAATTCAACAACAACAGCCACAACAATGAAAAACATCATAAAATTCAACAACAACCTCAACATTCAAAAACACCAACAAATTCAACTGCAACCTCAACAATGAAAAACACAAAAAATTCATCAACAACCTAACATTCAAAAACACCAACAAATTCAGCAAAAATCTCAACAATTAAAACATCAAAAAATTCAACAACAACGTCAACTTTGATAAATACACACAAATTCAACAACCTCAACATTGAAAAACACCAACAAATTCAACAACAAACGCAGCTCTGAAAAGCACCAAAAATTCAACAACAAAATCAAAATTGAAAATCACCAACAAATTCAACAACAACCTCAACTTTGAAAAACAACAACAAATTCAAAAACATCAACATGGAAAAACACCAACAAATTGAACAACAACCTCAACAATGAAAAACACCAACAAATTCAACAAAAACCTCAACAAAGAAAAACAGAGAAAAATTCATCAACAAACTCAACATTCAAAAACAGCAACATATTCAACAGAATCCTCAACAATGAAAAACACCAAAAAATTCAACAACAACCTAAAAATTGAAAATCACCAACAAATTCAACAAAAACCTCAACAATGGAAAACACCAATAAATTCAACAACCTCAACATTGAAAATCACCAAACAATCCAACAATAACCTCAACAATGAAAAACACTAGCAAATTCAACAACAACCTCAACTTTGAAAAATAAAAAAAGATTCAAATAAAAACATTGAATACACCAATAAATTCAACAACAACCTCAACATTGAAAATCATAACAAATTCAACATCAACCTCAACTTTGAAAAACACCAAAAAAATTCATCAACAACCTCAACATTCAAAAACACCAAAAAATACAACAAAAACCTCAACAATGAAAAACACCAAAAAATTCAACAACAACCTCAAATTTGAAAAACACCAACAACTTCAACAACCTCAACATCGTAAAACACCAAGAAATTCAACTGGAACCTCAACTTTGAAAAATACAAAATGATACATAAAAAAACATTGAATACACCAATAAATTCAACAACATCCTCAATATTGAAAATCACCAAAAAATTCAACAACAACCTCAACTTTGAAAAACACCAACAAATGCAAAAACCTCAACATGGAAAAATACCAACAAATTCAACGACAACCTCAATATTGAAAATCACCAACAAATTCAACAACAACCTCAACTAAGAAAAACACCAACAAATTCAACAAAAACATAAACAATGAAAAACACCAAAAAATTCAACAACAACCTCAATTTGAAAAACACCAACAGATTTAACAACTTCAACATTCAAATACACCAACAAATTCAACAACAAACGCAGCTCTGAAAACACCAACAAATTAAACAACCTCAACATTGAAAAACACCAACAAATTCAACATCAACCTCAACTTTTAAAAATACAAAAAGGTTCAACAGAATAAAAATTGATAACACCAACAAATTCCACAACAACCTCAAAATTGAAAATCACCAACAAATTTAACAACAACCTCAACAATGAAAAACATGAAAAATTCAACAACAGCCAAAACAATTAAAAACACCATAAAATTCAACAACAACCTCAACATTCAATAACACCAACAAATTCAACAACAACCACAACAACGAAAAACACCACAAAATTCATCAACAACCTCACCATTGAAAACCACCAACAATTTCAACAACAAACGCAGCTTTGAAAGGCACCAACAAATTCAACAACAACCTCAACATTGAAAAACTCCAACAATTTCAACAACAACCTCAACAATGAAAAACACCAAAAAATTCAACAACAATCTCAACATTGAAATTCACCAACAAGTTCAACAACAACCTCAACTTTGAAAAACAACAACAAATTCAAAAACATCAACATGGAAAAACACCAACAATTTGAACAACTACCTCAACAATGAAAAACACCAACAAATTCAACAAAATCCTCAACAAAGAAAAACACCAAAAAATTCATCAACAACCTCAACATTCAAAAACACCAACAAATTCAACAGAATCCTCATCAATGAAAAATACCAAAAAATTCAACAACAACCTCAACATTGAAAATAACCATCAAATTCAACAAAAACCTCAACAATGAATAACACCAACAAATTCAACAACCTCAACATTGAAAATCACCAAAAAATTCAACAATAACCTCAACAATGAAAAACGCCAACAAATTCAACAACAACCTCAACTTTGAAAAACACCAATAAATTCGTCAACAACAACATTGAGAAACAGCAACAAATTCAACTGGAACCTCAACTTTGAAAAATACAAAAAGATTCAAATAGAAACATTGAATACACCAATAAATTCAACAACAACCTCAACATTGAAAATCATCAACAAATTCAACATCAACCTCAACTTTGAAAAACACCAACAAATTCAAAAACCTCAACATGGAAAAAGACCAACAAATTCAACCACAACATCAACATTGAAAATCACCAAAAAATTCATCAAAAACCTCAACAATGGAAAACACCAAAAAATTGATCAACAACCTCAACATTCGAAAACACCAACAAAATCAACAAAAACCTCAACAACTTTGAAAAACACCAACAACTTCAACAACCTAAACATTGAAAAAGACCAACAAATTCAACTGCAACCTCAACTTTGAAAAATACAAAAAAGATAAAAAAAAACCATTGATAACACCAATAAATTCAACAACCTCAACACTGAAAATCACCAGCAAATTCAACAACAACCGCAGCAATGACAAACATCAAAAAATTAAACAACAACCTCAACTTTGAATAACATCAAAAAATTCAACAACATCAACATTGAGAAACAGCAACAAATTCAACTGCAACCTCAACTTTGAAAAACACAAAAAGATTCAAATAAAAACATTGAATACAACAATAAATTCAACAACAACCTCAACATTGAAAATCACCAACAAATTCAACAAAATCCTCAACAATGAAAAACACCGAGAATTTCATCAACAACCTCAACATTCAAAATCACCAAAAAATTCAACAACAACCTCAACTTTGAAAAACACCAACAACTTCAACAACCTCAACATTGAGAAACAGCAACAAATTCAACTGCAATCTCAACTTTGAAAAATACAAAAACTATCAAAAAAAACCATTGATAACAGCAATAAATTCAAAAACCTCAGCATGGAAAAATACCAACAAATTCAACGACAACTTCAATATTGAAAATCACCAACAAATTCAACAACAACCTCAACTAAGAAAAACACCAACAAATTCAACAACAACCTCAACAATGAAAATCACCAAAAAATTCAACAACAACCTCAACTTTGAAAAACACCAACAACTTCATCAACCTCAACATTGAGAAACAGCAACAAATTCAACTGCAAACTCAACTTTGAAAAATACAAAAACGATCAAAAAATAGCATTGATAACACCAATAAATTCAACAACCTCAACATTCAAAATCACCATCAAATTCAACAACAACCTCAGCAATGAATAACAACAAAAAATTCAACATTCAAAAACACCAAAAAATTCAACAAAAACCTCAACAATGAAAAACACCAACAACTTCAACAACCTGAACTTTGAAAAAGACCAACAACTTCAACAACCTCAACATTGAAAAACACCAACAAATTCAACTGCAACCTCAACTTTGAAAAATACAAAATGATTCAAAAAAAAACATTGAATACACCAATAAATTCAACAACATCCTCAATATTGAAAATCACCAAAAAATTCAAAAACAACCTCAACTTTAAAAAACACCAACAAATTCAAAAACCTCAACATGGAAAAATACCAACAAATTGAACGACAACCTCAATATTGAAAATCACCAACAAATTCAACAACAACCTCAACTAAGAAAAACATCAACAAATTCAACAAAAACCTAAACAATGAAAAACAGCAAACAATTCAACAACAACCTCAATTTGAAAAACACCAACAGATTTAACAACCTCAACATTCAAATACACCAACAAATTCAACAACAAACGCAGCTCTGAAAAACACCAACAAATTCAACAACCTCAATATTGAAAAACATAAACAAATTCAACAACAACCTCAACTTTTAAAAATACAAATAGGTTCAACAGAATAAAAATTGATAACACCAACAAATTCAACAACAACCTCAAAATTGAAAATCACCAACAAATTTAACAACAACCTCAACAATGAAAAACATCAAAAATTCAACAACAACAGCTTCAACAATGAAAAAGACCAACAAATTCAACTGCAACCTCAACTTTGAAAAATTCAAAAAAGATCAAAAAAAAACCATTGATAACACCAATAAATTCAACAACCTCAACACTGATAATCACCAGCAAATTCAACAACAACCGCAGCAATGACAAACATCAAAGAATTCAACAACCTCAACATTGAAAAACAGCAACAAATTCAACTGCAACCTCAACTTTGAAAAATACAAAAAGATTCAAATAAAAACATTGAATACACCAATAAATTCAACAACAACCTCAACATTGAAAAACACCGAGAATTTCATCAACAACCTCAACATTCAAAAACACCAAAAAATTCAACAAAAACCTCAACAATGAAAAACACCAAAAAATTCAACAACAACCTCAACTTTGAAAAACACCAACAACTTGAATAACCTCAACATTGAGAAACAGCAACAAATTCAACTGCAAACTCAACTTTGAAAAATGCAAAAAGATTCAAATAAAAACATTGAATACACCAATAAATTCAACAAAAACCTCAACAATGAAAAACACCGAGAATTTCATCAACAACCTCAACATTGAAAAACACCAAAAAATTCAACAACAACCTCAAATTTGAAAAACACCAACAACTTCAACAACCTCAACATTGAAAAACACCAACAAATTCAACTGGAACCTCAACTTTGAAAAATACAAAATGATTCAAAAAAAAACATTGAATACATCAATAAATTCAACAACATCCTCAATATTGAAAATCACCAAAAAATTCAAAAACAACCTCAACATTAAAAAACACCAACAAATTCAAAAACCTCAACATGGAAAAATACCAACAAATTCAACGACAACCTCAATATTGAAAATCACCAACAAATTCAACAACAACCTAAACTAAGAAAAACACCAACAAATTCAACAAACTTGATAAATACCAACAAATTCAACAAACTCAACATTGAAAAACACCAACAAATTCAACAAAAACCTAAACAATGAAAAACAGCAAACAATTCAACAACAACCTCAATTTGAAAAACACCAACAGATTTAACAACCTCAACATTCAAATACACCAACAAATTCAACAACAAACGCAGCTCTGAAAAACACCAACAAATTCAACAACCTCAACATTGAAAAACATAAACAAATTCAACAACAACCTCAACTTTTAAAAATACAACAAGGTTCAACAGAATAAAAATTGATAACAACAACAAATTCAACAACAACCTCAAAATTGAAAATCACCAACAAATTTCACAACAACCTCAACAATGAAATACATCAATAATTCAACAACAACAGCCACAACAATGAAAAACACCATAAAATTCAACAACAACCTCAACATTCAAAAACACCAACAAATTCAACAACAACCTCAACAATGAAAAACACCAAAAAATTCATCAAAACCTCAACATTCAAAAACACCAACAAATTCAACAAAAATCTCAACAAAAAAAACATCAAAAAATTCACCAACAACGTCAACTTTGATAAATACCAACAAATTCAACAAACTCAACATTGAAAAACACCAACAAATTCAACAAAAACGTAAACAATGAAAAACAGAAAACAATTCAACAACAACCTCAATTTGAAAAACACCAACAGATTTAACAACCTCAACATTCAAATACACCAACAAATTCAACAACAAACGCAGCTCTGAAAAACACCAACAAATTCAACAACCTCAACATTGAAAAACATAAACAAATTCAACAACAACCTCAACTTTTAAAAATACAACAAGGTTCAACAGAATAAAAATTGATTACAACAACAAATTCAACAACAACCTCAAAATTGAAAATCACCAACAAATTTCACAACAACCTCAACAATGAAATACATCAATAATTCAACAACAAGAGCCACAACAATGAAAAACACCAAAAAATTCATCAAAACCTCAACATTCAAAAACACCAACAAATTCAACAAAAATCTCAACAATTAAAAACATCAAAAAATTCACCAACAACGTCAACTTTGATAAACACCAAAAAATTCAACAAACTCAACATTGAAAAACACCAACAAATTCAACAACAACCTCAGCAATGAAAAACACCAACAAATTCAACAAAAACCTCAACAAAGAAAAACACAGAAAAATTCATCAACAAACTCAACATTCAAAAACACCAACAAATTCAACAGAATCCTCAACAATGAAAAACACCAAAAAATTCAACAACAACCTCAACATTGAAAATAACCAACAAATTCAACAAAAACCTCAACAATGGATAACACCAATAAATTCAACAACCTCAACATTGAAAATCACCAAACAATTCAACAAAAACCTCAACAATGAAAAACACCAACAAATTCAACAACAACCTCAACTTTGAAAAACACCAAAAAAATCAACAACCTCAACATTGAGAAACAACAACAAACTGAACTGGAACCTCAACTTTGAAAAATACAAAAAGATTCAAATAAAAACGTTGAATAAATTCAACAACAACCTCAACATTGAAAATCATAACAAATTCAACATCAACCTCAAATTTGAAAAACACCAACAAATTCAAAAACCTCAACATGGAAAAAGACCAACAAATTCAACCACAACCTCAACATTCAAAATCACCAACAAATTCATCAAAAGCCTCAACAATGAAAAACACCAAAATATTCATCAACAACCTCAACATTCGAAAACACCAAATAATTCAACAAAAACCTCAACAATGAAAAACACCAAAAAATTCAACAACAATCTCAACTTTGAAAAACACCAACAACTTCAACAACCTCAACATTGAAAAAGAACAACAAATTCAACTGCAACCTCAACTTTGAAAAATACAAAAAAGATCAAAAAATAACCATTGATAACACCATTAAATTCAACAAACTCAACACTGAAAATCACCAGCAAATTCAACAACAACCGCAGCAATGAAAAACATCAAAAAATTAAACAACCACCTCAACTTTGAATAACATCAAAAAATTCAACAACATCAACATTGAGAAACAGCATCAAATTCAACTGCAACCTCAACTTTGAAAAATACAAAAAGATTCAAATAAAAACATTGAATACAATAATAAATTCAACAACAACCTCAACAATGAAAATCACCAACAAATTCAACAAAAACCTCAACAATGAAAAACACCGAGAATTTCATCGACAACCTCAACATTCAAAAACACCAAAAAATTCAACAAAAACCTCAACAATGAAAAACACCAAAAAATTCAACAACAACCTCAACTTTGAAAAACACCAACAACTTCAACAATCTCAACATTGAGAAACAGCAACAAATTCAACTGCAAACTCAACTTTGAAAAATACAAAAACGATTAAAAGAAGCATTGATAACACCAATAAATTCAACAACCTCAACATTGAAAATCACCAACAAATTCAACAACAACCGCAGCAATGAAAAACATCAAAAAATTAAACAACCACCTCAACTTTGAATAACATCAAAAAATTCAACAACCTCAACATTGAGAAACAGCAACAAATTCAACTGCAACCTCAACTTTGAAAAATACAAAAAGATTCAAATAAAAACATTGAATACACCAATAAATTCAACAACAACCTCAACAATGAAAATCACCAACAAATTCAACAAAAACCTCAATAATGAAAAACACCGAGAATTTCATCGACAACCTCAACATTCACAAACACCAAAAAATACAACAACAACCTCAACTTTGAAAAACACCAACAACTTCAACAATCTCAACATTGAGAAACAGCAACAAATTCAACTGCAAACACAACTTTGAAAAATACAAAAACGATCAAAAAAAAGCATTGATAACACCAGTCAATTCAACAACCTCAACATTGAAAATCACCAACAAATTCAACAACAACCTCAGCAATGAATAACGTCAAAAAATTCAACATTCAAAAACACCAAAAAATTCATCAAAAACCTCAACAATGAAAAGCACCAACAAATTCAACAAAAACCTCAACAATGAAAAACACGAAAAAATTCAACAACAACCTCAATTTGAAAAACACCGAAAGATTTAACAACCTCAACATTCAAATACACCAACAAATTCAACAACAAACGCAGCTTTGAAAAACACCAGCAAATTCAACAACCTCAACATTGAAAAACATAAACAAATTCAACAACAACCTCAACTTTTTAAAATGCAAAAAGGTTCAACAGAATAAAAATTGATAACACCAACAAATTCAACAACAACCTCAAAATTGAAAATCACCAACAAATTTAACAACAACCTCAACAATGAAAAACATCAAAAATTCAACAACAACAACCACAACAATGAATACAAACAAACAATTCAACAACAACCTCAACATTCAAAAACACCAACAAATTCAACAAAAACCTCAACAATTAAAAACACCAACAAATTCAACAACAACGTCAACTTTGAAAAATACCAACAAATTCAACAACCTCAACATTGAAAAACACAAACAAATTCAACAACAAACTCAACATTGAAAATCACCAAAAAATTCAACAACAACCTCACCATTGAAAAACTCCATTATTTCAACAACAACATCAACAATGAAAAACACAAAAAATTTCAACAACAAACACAACATTGAAAATCACCAACAAATTCAACAACAACCTCAACTTTGAAAAACACCAACAAATTCAAAAACAACAACATGGAAAAACACCAACAAATTGAACCACAACCTCAACATTGAAAATCACCAACAAATTCAACAACAACCTCAACAATGAAAAACACCAACAAATTCAACAACAACCTCAACTTTGAAAAACACCAAAAAATTCAACAACCTCAACATTGAGAAACAGCAACAAATTCAACTGGAACCTCAACTTTGAAAAATACAAAATGATTCAACTAAAAACATTGAATACACCAATAAATTCAACAACAACCTCAATATTGAAAATCACCAACAAAGTGAACAACAACCTCAACATTGCAAAACACCAACAAATTCAACAACAACCTCAACAATGAATAACATCAAAAAATTCAACAACAACAACCTCAACAATGAAAATCACCAAAAAATTCAACAATAACCTTTACATTAAAAAACACCAACAAATTCAACTGCAACCTCAACTTTTGAAAAATACAATAAAGTTTAAAAAAAAACATTGCTAACACAAATAAATTCAACAACAACCTCAATATTCAAAATCACCAACAAATTAATCAACAACCTCAACAATGAAAAACATCGAAAAATTTAACAGCAACGACCACAACAATGAAAAACACCAAAAAATTCAACAACAACCTCATCATTGAAAATCTCCAACAATTTCAACAACAACCTCCAAAATGAAAAACACTAAAACATTCAACAACAAACTCAACATTGAAAATCACCAACAAATTCAACAACAACCTCAACAATGAAAATCACCAAAAAATTCAACAATAACCTTTACATTAAAAAACACCAACAAATTCAACTGCAACCTCAACTTTTGAAAAATACAATAAAGTTTAAAAAAAATTGCTAACACAAATAAATTCAACAACAACCTCAATATTCAAAATCACCAACAAATTAATCAACAACCTCAACAATGAAAAACATCGAAAAATTTAACAGCAACGACCACAACAATGAAAAACACCAAAAAATTCAACAACAACCTCATCATTGAAAATCTCCAACAATTTCAACAACAACCTCCAAAATGAAAAACACTAAAACATTCAACAACAAACTCAACATTGAAAATCACCAACAAATTCAACAACAACCTCAACAATGAAAAACCTCAAAAAATTCAACAACAACCTCAATATTCAAATACAACAACAAATTCAACAAAAACCTCAACTATGAAAAACACAAAAAAATTCAACATCCTCAACTTTGAAAAACACCAACAATTTCAACAACCTCAATATTGCAAAACACCAACAAATTCAACTGCAAACTCAACTTTGAAAAATACAAAAAAGTTTTAAAAAAAACATTGATAACACCAAAGAAATCCAACAACAACCTCAACTTTGAAAAATACCAACTAATTCAACAACAACCACAACAATGAAAAACACCAAAAAATTCAACAACAACCTCAACTTTCAAAGACACGAACAAATTCAATCAAAGCTTCCTCAATGAAAAATACCAAAAAATTCATCAACAACCTCAACTTTGAAAAACACCAACTAATTCAACAACAACCACAACAATGAAAAACACCAAAAAATTCAACAACAACCTCAACAATGAAAAACACCAAAAAAATCCAACAGCAACCTCAACTTTGAAAAACACCAACAAATTCAACAACAACCTCAACAATGAAAAATATCAAAAAATTCAACAACAACCTCAACTTTGAAAAACAACAACAGATTCAACAACCTCAACATTCAAAAACACCAACAAAGTCAACAAAACCCTAAACAATGAAAAGTACCAAAAAATTCAACAACAAGTTCAGCATTGAAAAGCACCAACAGATTCAGCAACAACCTCAATGTTGAAAATCACCAACAAATTCAACAACAACCTCAACAATCAAAAACACCAACAAATTCAACAACAACCTCAACTTTGAAACACACCAACAAATTCAACAACCTCAACATTGAAAAACACCAACAAAATCAACTACAACATCAACTTTTCAAAATACAAAAAAGTTCAACAAAATAAAAATTGATAACACCAACAAATTCAACAAAACCTCAATATTGAATATCACCAACAAATTCAACAACAACCTCAACTTTGAAAAACACCAAAAAATTGAACCAGCTCAACATTGAAAAAAGTAGCATATTCAACAACAACCTCAACAATGAAAAATAACAAAGAATTCAACAACAACCTCAAATTTCAAAAACACCAACAAATCCAACAACAACCTCAACTTTGCAAAACACCAACAGATTCAACAACAACCAGAACAATGAAAAACACCAAAAAATTCAACAACAACCTCAATTTTCAAAGACACGAACAAATTCAATCAAAACTTCCTCAATGAAAAATACCAACAAATTCAACAACAACCTCAACTTTGAAAAACACAAACAAATTCAACAACCTCAACATTGAAAAACACCAACAAATTCAACTGCAACCTCAACTTTGAAAAATACAAAAAAGTTCAATAAACACCATTGATAACACCAATAAATTCAACAACAACCTCAATATTGAAAGTCACCAACATATTCAACAACAACCTCAACATTGCAAAACAACAACAAATTCAACAACAATCTCAACAATGCAAAACACCAAAAAATTCAACAACAATCTCAACATTGAAAAACTCCAACAATTTCAAAAACAACCGAAGAAATTAAAAACACCAAAAAATTCAACTACAATCTCAACATTGAAAATCACCAAGAAATTCAACAACAATCTCAACATTCAAAAACACCAAGAGATTCAACAAATTCAACATTCAAAAGCACAAACAAATTCAACAACAATCTCAACAATGAAAAAAACCAACAAATTCAACAAGAAACTGAATATTGAAAATCACCAACAAATTCAACAACAGCCTCAATATTCAAAAACACCTACAAATTCAACAAAAACCTCAACATTGAAAAACACCAACAAATTCAACAACAACCTCAACATTCAAAAACACCAACAAATTCAACGAAAACCTCAACAATGAAAAACACCAAAAAATTCAACAACAACCTTTGCTTTGAAAAAAACCAACAGATTCAAGAATCTCAACATTCAATGGCACCATCAAATTCAACAACAACCTCAACAATGAAAAACACCAACAAATTCAACAACAACCTCATCATTGAAATTCACCAACAAATTCAACAACAACCTCCAAAAATGAAAAACATCAAAAAATTCAACAAAAACCTCAACATTCAAAAACACCAACGAATTCATCAAAAACCTCAACAATGAAAAACACCAACAAATTCAACAACCTCAACATTGAAAAATTCCAACAAATTCAACTGCAAATACAATTTTGAAAAATACAATCAAGTACAAAAAAACCATTGATAACACCAATAAATTCAACAACAACCTCAATACTGAAAATCACAAACAAATTCAACAACAACCTCAAAAATGAATAACATCAAAAAAATCATCAACAACAAACTCAACAATGAAGAACACCAATAAATTCAACAACAAAGTCAACATTGAAAAGCTCCAACAGTTTCAACAACAACCTCAACTATGAAAAACAAACAAAAATTCAACAACAAACTCAACATTGAAAATTACCGAAAAATTCAACAACAACCCCAACATTGAAAAATACCAACAGATTCAGCAACAACCTCAATGTGGAAAATCACCAACAAATTCAACATCAACCTCAACATTCAAAAACACCAACAAATTCAACAACAAACTCAACTGTGAAAAACACCAACAAATTCAACAACCTCAACATTGAAAAACACCAACAAATTCAACAACAACCTCAACTTTTAAAAATACAAAAAAGTTCAACAAAATAAAAATTGATAACACCTACAAATTCAACAAAACCTCAATATTGAATATCACCAACAAATTCAACAACAACCTCAACTTTGAAGAACACCAAAAAATTCAACAACCTCAACATTGAAAAAGAGCAGCATATTCAACAACAAACTGAACAATGCAAAATAACAACAAATTCAACAACATCCTCAACTTTGAAAATCAACAACATATTAAACAACCTCAACATTTTAAAACTCCAAGAAATTCAACAACAACATCAACAATGAAATGCACCAAAAAATTCAACAACAACACCAACATTTCAAAAACACAAACCAATTCAACAACAACCTCAATATTGAAAATCACCAACAAATTCAACAACAACCTCAACATTGAAAAACACCAACAAATTCAATAACAACTTCAACTTTTAAAAATACAAAAACTTCTACAATATAAAAATTGATTACACCAACAAATTCAACAACAACCTCAATATTGAATATCACCAAAAAATTCAACAACAACTTCAACTTTCAAAAACACCAACAAATTCAACAACATCAACATTGAAAATGAGCATCAAATTCAACAACAATCTCAACAATGAAAAACATTCAAAAATTCTACAACAACCTCAGCAATGATTAACACCAAAAAATTCAATAACAACCTCAACATTGAAAAACACCAACAAATTCAACTGCAACCTCAACTTTGAAAAATACAAAAAAGTTCAGAAAAAACCATTGATAACACCAACAAATTCAACAACAACCTCAATATTGAAAATCATCAACAAATTCAACAACAACCTCAACAATGAAAAACAGCTAAAAATTCAACAACAAACTCAACATTGAATATCACCAACAAATTCAACAACATCCTCAGAGAGGAAAAACATCAAAAAATTCAACAACAACCTCAACAATCAAAAACAACAACAAATTCAACAAAAACCTCAACAATGAAAAACACCAAAAAAATAAATAACAACCTCAACTTTGAAAAACACCAACAAATTCAACAACCTCGACATTGAAAAACTCCAACAATTTTGAACATCAACCTCCACAATGAATAACACCAAAAAATTCAATAACAAACTCAACTTTGAAAATCACCAACACATATAACAAAAACCTCAACAATGAAAAACACCAAAAAATTCAACAACAACCTCAACATTGCAAAATACCAACAAATTCATCAACAACCACAACAATGAAAAACATCAAAAAATTCAACAATAACCTCAACATTGAAAAACTCCAGCAATTTCAACAACAACCTCAACAATGATAAACAGCAAAAAATTCAACAACAAACTCAACATTCAAAATCACCAACAAATTCAACAACAACCTCAAAAATGAAAAACATCAAAAGATTCAACAAAAACCTCATCATTCAAAAACACCCACGAATTCAACTGCAACCTCAATTTGGAAAAATACAATAAATTACAAAAAAACCATTGATAACAACAATAAATTCAACAACAAACTCAATTTTGAAAATCACCAACAAATTCAACAACAACTTCAAAAATGAATAACATCAAAAAAATCATCAACAACAAACTCAACAATGTGAAGCGCCAAAAAATGCAACAACAACGTCAACATTGAAAAGCTCCAACAATTTCAACAACAACCTCAACTATGAAAAACAAACAAGAATTCAACAACAAACTCAACATTGAAAATCACCAACAACTTCAACAATGAAAAACACGAACAAATTCAACAAAAACCTCAGCAATGAAAAATACAAAAAAATTCAACAACAACCGCAACTTTGAAAATCACCAACGGATTCAACAACCTCAACATTCAAAAAAACCATCAAAGTCAACAAAAACCTCAACAATGAAAAATACCAAAAAATTCAGCAACAAACTCAATGTTGAAAATGACCAACATATTCAACAGCAACCTCAACATTCAAAATCACCAACAGATTCAACAACAACCTCATCTTTTCAATATACAAAAAAGATCAACAAAATAAAAATTGATAACACCAACAAATTCAACAAAACCTCCATATTGAATATCACCAAGAAATTCAACAACAACTACGACAATGAAAAACACCAAAATTCAACAACAGCATCAACATTCAAAAACACCAACAAATTCAACAAAACCTCAATATTGAAAGTTACCAACATATTCAACAACAACCTCAACATTGCAAAACACCAACATATTCAACAAAAACCTCAACAATGAAAAACAACAAAAAATTCAACAATAACCTCAACTTTGATAAACACTGACAAATTCAACAACCTCAACATTGAAAAACACCAACAAATTCATCTGCAACTTCAACTTTGAAAAATAAAAAAAAATTTTAAAAAAACATTGATAACAACAATAAATTCAACAACAACCTCAATATTGAAAATCATCAACCAATTCATCAAGAACCTCAACAATGATAAACATCAAATAATTCAACATAAACAACCACAGCAATGAAAAACACAAAAAATTCAACAACAAACGCAATATTGAAAATTACCAACAAATTAAACAACGACCTCAACAATGAAAAACATCAAAAAAATTCAGCAACAACCTCAACATTCAAAAACATCAACAAATTCAACAAAAACCTCTACAATGAAAAACAGCAAAAAATTCATCAACAATATCAACTTTGAAAAACTCCAACAATTTCAACAACCTCAACATTGAAAAAGACCAACAAATTCAACTGCCACCTCAACTTTGAAAAATACAAAAAGTTTAAAAAAAAACCATTGATACCACCAATAAATGCAACAACAACCTCAATATTGAAAATCACCAACAAATTCAACAACAACCTCAACAATGAATAACATCAAAAAAGTCAACAACAACCTCAACAATGCAAAACACCAAAAAATTCAACAACAACCTCAACTTTGAAAAACATCAACAAATTCAGCAACAACCTCAACAATGAAAAACACCAAAAAATTCAACAACAACTTCAACATTAAAAAACACCAACAAATTTAACTGCAGCCTCAACTATTGAAAAATACAATAAAGTTCAAAAAAAACCATTGATAACAGTAATAAATTCAACAACGTCAATATTGAAAATTACCAACAAATTCAACAACAACCTCAACATTGCAAAGCACCAACAAATTCAATAAAAAACTCAACAATGAAAAACACCAAAAAATTCAGCAACAACCTCATCTTTATAAAACGCCAACAAATTCAACTGCAACCGCAACTTTGAAAAAAACCAACAAATTCACAACAACCTCAACAATGAAAAACACCAAAAAATCCAACAACAACCTCAACATTAAAAAACACCAACAAATTTAACTGCAGCCTCAACTTTTGAAAAATACAATAAAGTTCAAAAAAAACCATTGATAACAGTAATAAATTCAACAACGTCAATATTGAAAATTACCAACAAATTCAACAACAACCTCAACATTGCAAAGCACCAACAAATTCAATAAAAAACTCAACAATGAAAAACACCAAAAAATTCAGCAACAACCTCATCTTTATAAAACGCCAACAAATTCAACTGCAACCGCAACTTTGAAAAAAACCAACAAATTCACAACAACCTCAACAATGAAAAACACCAAAAAATTCAACAACAACCTCAACAATGAAAATCACCCAAAAAATCAAAAACAAAATCAAATTTGAAAATCACTAACAAATTCAACAACTACCTCAACAATGAAAAACATTAAAAAATTCAACAATAACCTCAACTTTGATAAACACTAACAACTTCAACAACCTCAACATTGAAAAACACCAACAAATTCATCTGCAACATCAACATTGAAAAATAAAAAAAAGTTTTTAAAAAAACATTGATAACACCAATAAATTCAACAACAACCTCAATATTGAAAATCATCAACCAATTCATCAAGAACCTCAACAATGATAAACATCAAATAATTCAACAAAACAACCACAACAATGACAAACACAAAAAATTGAACAACAAAAGCAATATTGAAAATTACCAACAAATTAAACAACGACCTCAACAATGAAAAACATCAAAAAAATTCAGCAACAGCCTCAACATTCAAAAACATCAACAAATTCAACAAAAACCTCAACTATGAAAAACACCAAAAAATTCAACATCCTCAACTTTGAAAAACACCAACAATTTCAACAACCACAACATTGCAAAACACCAACAAATTCAACTGCAACCTCAACTTTGAAAAATACAAAAAAGTTTAAAAAAAAACATTGATAACACCAATAAATTAAACAACAACCTCAATATTGAAAATCACCAACAAATTCAACAACAACCTCAACAATGAATAACATCAAAAAAGTCAACAACAACCTCAACAATGCAAAACACCAAAAAAATCAACAACAACCTCAACATTGAAAAACTCCAACAAGTTCAACAACCTCAACATTGAAAAACACCAACAAATTCAACTGGCACCTCAACTTTGAAAAATACAAAAAGTTTAAAAAAAACCATTGATACCACCAATAAATTCAACAACAACCTCAATATTGAAAATCACCGACAAATTCAACAACAACCTCAACATTGCAAAGCACCAACAAATTCAACAAAAACTTCCACAATGGAAAACACCAAAAAATTCAACAACAACCTCAACTTTGAAAAACATCAACAAATTCAACAACAACCTCAACAATGAAAAACACCAAAAAATTCAACAACAACCTCAACATTAAAAAAAACCAACAAATTTAACTGCAACCTCAACTTTTGAAAAATACAATAAAGTTAAAAAAAAACCATTGATAACAGTAATAAATTCAACAACGTCAATATTTAAAATTACCAACAAATTCAACAACAACCTCGACATTGCAAAGCACCAACAAATTGAATAAAAAACTCAACAATGAAAAACACCAAAAAATTCAGCAACAACCTCATCTTTGAAAAACACCGACAAATTCAACACCCTCCACATTGAAAAACACCAACAAATTCAACTGCATCCTCAACTTTGAAAAATACAAAAAAGTAAAAAAAAAACATTGATAACACCAATAAATTCAACAACAACCTCAATATTTAAAATCACCTACAAATTCAACATCATCCTCAACATTGCAAAACACCAACAAATTGAACAAAAACCTCAACAAGGAAAAACATCCAAAAATTCAACATCAACCTCAACAATGAAAAACACCAAAAAATTCAACAACAACCTCATCTTTGAAAAACGCCAACAAATTCAACTGCAAACTCAACTTTGAAAAAAACCAACAGATTCAACAACAACCTCAACAATGAAAACCACCAATAAAATTGAACAACAACTTCATCAATGAAAAACATCAAAAAATTCAACAACAACCTCAACATTCAAAAACACCAGAAATTCAACAAAAACCTCAACAATGAAAAACACCAAAAATTATAACAACAACCTCAACTTTGAAAAACACCAGCCAATTCAACTGCAACCTCAACTTTGAAAAACACAAAAAAGTTTAAAAAAAAACATTGATAACAACAATAAATTCAACAACAACCTCAATATTGAAAACACCAAAATTTTCAACAACAACCTGATCATTCAAAAACTCCAACAATTTCAACAACAACCTCCAAAATGAAAAACAGTAAAAAATTCAACGACAAACTCAACATTGAAAATCACAAACAAATTCAACAACAACCTCAACAATGAAAAACATCAAAAAATTCAACAACAACCTCAACATTCAAATACAACAACAAATTTAACAAAAACCTCAACTATGAAAAACACCAAAAAATTCAACATCCTGAACTTTGAAAAACACCAACAATTTCAACAACCTCAACATTGCAAAACAACAACAAATTCAACTGCAACCTCACCTTTGAAAAATACAAAAAAGTTTTAAAAAGAACATTGATAACACCAATACATACAACAACAACCTCAATATTGAAAATCACCAACACATTCAACAACAACCTCAACAATGAATAACATCAAAAAAGTCAACAACAACCTCAACAATGCAAAACACCAAAAAATTCAACAACAACCTCAACATTGAAAAACTCCAACAATTTCAACAACAACCGCAGAAATGAAAAACATCAAAAAATTCAACAACAATCTCAACATTGAAGATAACCAACAAATTCAGCAACAAACTTAACATTCAAAAACATCAAGAGATTCAACAGTCTCAACATTCAAAAGCACAAACAAATTCAACAACAACCTCAACAATGAAAAAAAACAACAAATTCAACAACAACCTCAATATTGAAAATCACCAACAAATTCAACAACAACCTCAATATTCAAAAACACCTACAAATTCAACAAAAACCTCAGCATTGAAAAATACCAACAAATTCAACAACAACCTCAACATTCAAAAAGACCAACAAATTCAACGAAAACCTCAACAATGAAAAACACCAAAAAATTCAACAACATCCTCAGCTTTGAAAAATAACAACAGATTCAAGAACCTCCACATTCAATAGCACCAACAAATTCAACAACAACCTCAAAAATGAAAAACACCAACAAATTCAAATACCTCAACATTCAAAAGTACCAACAAATTCAACATAAACCTCAACAATGATAGACACCAAAATATTCAACAAAATCCCGAACATTGAAAAACACCAACAGATTCAACAACAACCTCAATATTGAAACACACCAACAAATTCAACAACAACCTCAACATTCAAAAACACAAACAAATTCAACAACAATCTCAACTTTGAAAAACACCAACAAATTCAACAACCTCAACATTGAAAAACACCAACAAATTCAACAACAACCGCAACTTTTCAAAATACAAAAAGGCTCAACAAAATAAAAATTGATAACATCAACAAATTCAACAACAACCTCAATATTGAATATCACCAAAAAATTCAACAACAACCTCAACTTTCAATAACACCAACAAATTAACTGCAACCTCAACTTTGAAAAATAGAAAAGGGTTAAAAAGAAACCAGCGATAATACCAATAAATTCAACAACAACCTCAATATTGCAAATCACCAATAAAGTCAACAACAACCTTAACATTGCAAAACACCAACAAATTCAACAACAACCTCAAAAATGAATAACATCAAAAAATTCAACAACAACAACCTCAACAATGAAAAACACCAAAAAATTCAATAACAACCTCAACAATGAAAAACACCAAAAAAATCCAACAACAACCTCAACAATGAAAAATACCAAAAAATTCAACAACAACCTCAACTTTGAAAAACACCAACAGATTCAACAACCTCAACATTCAAAAACACAAGCAAAGTCAACAAATCCCTCAACAATGCAAAGTACCAAAAAATTCAACATGCCCAGCATTGAAAAATACCAACAGATTAAGCAACAACCACAATGTTGAAAATCACCAACAAATTCAACAACAACCTCAACATTCAAAAACACCACCAAATTCAACAACAACCTCAACTTTGAAAAACACCAACAAATTCAACAACAACCACAATATTGTTAATCACCAACAAATTCAACAACAACCTCAACAATGAATAACATCAAAAAATTCAACAACCTCAACAATGCAAAAAACCAAAAAATTCAACAACAATCCCAACATTGAAAAACTCCAACAATTTCAACAACAACCGCAGAAATGAAAACACCAAGAAATTCAACAACAACCTGAATATTGAAAATCACCAACAAATTCAACAACAGCCTCAATATTCAAAAACACCTACAAATTCAACAAAAACCTCAACATTGAAAAACACCAACAAATTCAACAACAACCTCAACATTCAAAAACACCAACAAATTCAACAACAACCTCAACATTGAAATAAACCAACAAATTCAACAACAACCTCAATATTGAAAATCACCAACAAGTTCATCAACAACCTCAATATTCAAAATCACCAACAAATTAATCAACAACCTCAACAATGAAATACATCAAAAAATTCAACAACAACGACCTCAACAATGAAAAACACCAAAAAATTCAACAACAACCTCATCATTGAAAAACGCCAACAATTTCAACAACAACATCCAAAATGAAAAACACTAAAAAATTCAACAACAAACTCAACTTTGAAAAGCTCCAACAATTTCAACAACAACCTCAACTATGAAAATAAGCAACATATTCAACAACAACCTCAACATTGAAAAACACCAACAAATTCAACAAAAACCTCAAGAATGAAAAACAACAACAAATTCAAACACCTCAACATTCAAAAGCACCAACAAATTCAACAAAAACCTCAACAATGAAAAATACCAAAAAAAATAAACAACAACCCCAACATTGAAAAACACCAATAGATTCAACAACAACCTCAATATTGAAACTCACCAACAAATTTAACAACAACCTGAACATTCAAAAACACCAATAAATTCAACAACAACCTCAATTTTGAAAAACACCAACAAATTCAACAACCTCAACATTGAAAAACACCAACAAATTCAACAACAACCTCAACTTTTCAAAATACAAAAAGGTTCAACAAAATAAAAATTGATAACACCAACAAATTCAACAACAACCTCAATATTGAATATCACCAAAAAAATTCAACAACAACCTCAACATTGAAAAACACCAACAAATTCAACAAAAACCTCAAGAATGAAAAACAACAACAAATTCAAACACCTCAACATTCAAAAGCACCAACAAATTCAACAAAAACCTCAACAATGAAAAATACCAAAAAAAATAAACAACAACCCCAACATTGAAAAACACCAATAGATTCAACAACAACCTCAATATTGAAACTCACCAACAAATTTAACAACAACCTGAACATTCAAAAACACCAATAAATTCAACAACAACCTCAATTTTGAAAAACACCAACAAATTCAACAACCTCAACATTGAAAACCACCAACAAATTCAACAACAACCTCAACTTTTCAAAATACAAAAAGGTTCAACAAAATAAAAATTGATAACACCAACACATTCAACAACAACCTCAACAATGAATATCACCAAAAAAGTCAACAACAACCTCAACAATGCAAAACACCAAAAAATTCAACAACAACCTCAACATTGAAAAACTCCAACAATTTCAACAACAACCGCAGAAATGAAAAACATCAAAAAATTCAACAACAATCTCAACATTGAAGATAACCAACAAATTCAGCAACAAACTTAACATTCAAAAACATCAAGAGATTCAACAGTCTCAACATTCAAAAGCACAAACAAATTCAACAACAACCTCAACAATGAAAAAAAACAACAAATTCAACAACAACCTCAATATTGAAAATCACCAACAAATTCAACAACAACCTCAATATTCAAAAACACCTACAAATTCAACAAAAACCTCAGCATTGAAAAATACCAACAAATTCAACAACAACCTCAACATTCAAAAAGACCAACAAATTCAACGAAAACCTCAACAATGAAAAACACCAAAAAATTCAACAACATCCTCAGCTTTGAAAAATAACAACAGATTCAAGAACCTCCACATTCAATAGCACCAACAAATTCAACAACAACCTCAAAAATGAAAAACACCAACAAATTCAAATACCTCAACATTCAAAAGTACCAACAAATTCAACATAAACCTCAACAATGATAGACACCAAAATATTCAACAAAATCCCGAACATTGAAAAACACCAACAGATTCAACAACAACCTCAATATTGAAACACACCAACAAATTCAACAACAACCTCAACATTCAAAAACACAAACAAATTCAACAACAATCTCAACTTTGAAAAACACCAACAAATTCAACAACCTCAACATTGAAAAACACCAACAAATTCAACAACAACCGCAACTTTTCAAAATACAAAAAGGCTCAACAAAATAAAAATTGATAACATCAACAAATTCAACAACAACCTCAATATTGAATATCACCAAAAAATTCAACAACAACCTCAACTTTCAATAACACCAACAAATTAACTGCAACCTCAACTTTGAAAAATAGAAAAGGGTTAAAAAGAAACCAGCGATAATACCAATAAATTCAACAACAACCTCAATATTGCAAATCACCAATAAAGTCAACAACAACCTTAACATTGCAAAACACCAACAAATTCAACAACAACCTCAAAATGAATAACATCAAAAAATTCAACAACAACAACCTCAACAATGAAAAACACCAAAAAATTCAATAACAACCTCAACAATGAAAAACACCAAAAAAATCCAACAACAACCTCAACAATGAAAAATACCAAAAAATTCAACAACAACCTCAACTTTGAAAAACACCAACAGATTCAACAACCTCAACATTCAAAAACACAAGCAAAGTCAACAAATCCCTCAACAATGCAAAGTACCAAAAAATTCAACATGCCCAGCATTGAAAAATACCAACAGATTAAGCAACAACCACAATGTTGAAAATCACCAACAAATTCAACAACAACCTCAACATTCAAAAACACCACCAAATTCAACAACAACCTCAACTTTGAAAAACACCAACAAATTCAACAACAACCACAATATTGTTAATCACCAACAAATTCAACAACAACCTCAACAATGAATAACATCAAAAAATTCAACAACCTCAACAATGCAAAAAACCAAAAAATTCAACAACAATCCCAACATTGAAAAACTCCAACAATTTCAACAACAACCGCAGAAATGAAAACACCAAGAAATTCAACAACAACCTGAATATTGAAAATCACCAACAAATTCAACAACAGCCTCAATATTCAAAAACACCTACAAATTCAACAAAAACCTCAACATTGAAAAACACCAACAAATTCAACAACAACCTCAACATTCAAAAACACCAACAAATTCAACAACAACCTCAACATTGAAATAAACCAACAAATTCAACAACAACCTCAATATTGAAAATCACCAACAAGTTCATCAACAACCTCAATATTCAAAATCACCAACAAATTAATCAACAACCTCAACAATGAAATACATCAAAAAATTCAACAACAACGACCTCAACAATGAAAAACACCAAAAAATTCAACAACAACCTCATCATTGAAAAACGCCAACAATTTCAACAACAACATCCAAAATGAAAAACACTAAAAAATTCAACAACAAACTCAACTTTGAAAAGCTCCAACAATTTCAACAACAACCTCAACTATGAAAATAAGCAACATATTCAACAACAACCTCAACATTGAAAAACACCAACAAATTCAACAAAAACCTCAAGAATGAAAAACAACAACAAATTCAAACACCTCAACATTCAAAAGCACCAACAAATTCAACAAAAACCTCAACAATGAAAAATACCAAAAAAAATAAACAACAACCCCAACATTGAAAAACACCAATAGATTCAACAACAACCTCAATATTGAAACTCACCAACAAATTTAACAACAACCTGAACATTCAAAAACACCAATAAATTCAACAACAACCTCAATTTTGAAAAACACCAACAAATTCAACAACCTCAACATTGAAAAACACCAACAAATTCAACAACAACCTCAACTTTTCAAAATACAAAAAGGTTCAACAAAATAAAAATTGATAACACCAACAAATTCAACAACAACCTCAATATTGAATATCACCAAAAAAATTCAACAACAACCTCAACATTGAAAAACACCAACAAATTCAACAAAAACCTCAAGAATGAAAAACAACAACAAATTCAAACACCTCAACATTCAAAAGCACCAACAAATTCAACAAAAACCTCAACAATGAAAAATACCAAAAAAAATAAACAACAACCCCAACATTGAAAAACACCAATAGATTCAACAACAACCTCAATATTGAAACTCACCAACAAATTTAACAACAACCTGAACATTCAAAAACACCAATAAATTCAACAACAACCTCAATTTTGAAAAACACCAACAAATTCAACAACCTCAACATTGAAAACCACCAACAAATTCAACAACAACCTCAACTTTTCAAAATACAAAAAGGTTCAACAAAATAAAAATTGATAACACCAACAAATTCAACAACAACCTCAATATTGAATATCACCAAAAAAATTCAACAACAACCTCAACATTCAAAAACACCAACAAATTCAATAACCTCAACATTGAATAAGAGCAGCAAATTCAACAACAACCTCAACAATGAAAAACATCAAAAAATTCAACAACAACCTCAACTTTCAAAAACACCAACAAATTAACTGCAACCTCAACTTTGAAAAATAGAAAAGGGTTAAAAAAAAACCATTGATAACACCAATAAAGTCAACAACAACCTCAATATTGAAAATCACCAACATAGTCAACAACAACCTTAACATTGCAAAACAACAACAAATTCAACAACAACCTTAACAATGAATAACATCAAAAAATTAAACAACAACAACCTCAAAAGTGAAAAACACCAAAAAATTCAACAACAACCTCAACAATGAAAAAGACCAAAAAATCCAACAGTAACCTCAACTTTGAAAAAGAGCAACAAATTCAACAACAACCTCAACAATGAAAAATACCAACAGATTCAACAACCTCAACATTCAAAAACACCAACAAAGTCAACAAAACCCTCAACAATTAAAAGTACCAACAAATTCAAGAACAAGTCCAGCATTGAAAACACCAACAGATTCAGCAACAACCTCAATGTTGAAAATCACCAACAAATTCAACAACAACCTCAACATTCAAAAACACCAACAAATTCAACAACAACCTCAACGTTGAAAGACACCAACAAATTCAACAATCTCAACTTTTCAAAATACAAAAAAGTTCAACAAAATAAAAATTGATAACACCAACAAATACAACAAAACCTCAGTATTGAATATCACCAACAAATTCAACAACAACCTCAACTTTGAAAAACACCAAAAAATTCAACAAGCTCAACATTGAACAAGAGTAGCATATTCAACAACAACCTGAACAATGAAAAATAACAAAGAATTCAACAACAACGTCAACTTTCAAAAACACCAACAAATTCAAATGCAACCTCAACTTTGAAAAATACAAAAGGGTTAAAAAAAAACATTGATAACACCAATAAATGCAACAACAACCTCAATATTGAAAATCACCAACAAAGTGAACAACAACCTCAACATTGCAAAACACCAACAAATTCAACAACAACCTCAACAATGAATAACATCAAAAAATTCAACAACAACAACCTCAACAATGAAAATCACCAAAAAATTCAACAATAACCTTTACATTAAAAAACACCAACAAATTCAACTGCAACCTCAACTTTTGAAAAATACAATAAAGTTTAAAAAAAAACATTGCCAACACAAATAAATTCAACAACAACCTCAATATTCAAAATCACCAACAAATTAATCAACAACCTCAACAATGAAAAACATCGAAAAATTTAACAGCAACGACCACAACAATGAAAAACACCAAAAAATTCAACAACAACCTCATCATTGAAAATCTCCAACAATTTCAACAACAACCTCCAAAATGAAAAACACTAAAACATTCAACAACAAACTCAACATTGAAAATCACCAACAAATTCAACAACAACCTCAACAATGAAAATCACCAAAAAATTCAACAATAACCTTTACATTAAAAAACACCAACACATTCAACTGCAACCTCAACTTTTGAAAAATACAATAAAGTTTAAAAAAAAACATTGCTAACACAAATAAATTCAACAACAACCTCAATATTCAAAATCACCAACAAATTAATCAACAACCTCAACAATGAAAAACATCGAAAAATTGAACAGCAACGACCACAACAATGAAAAACACCAAAGAATTCAACAACAACCTCATCATTGAAAATCTCCAACAATTTCAACAACAACCTCCAAAACGAAAAACACTAAAACATTCAACAACAAACTCAACATTGAAAATCACCAACAAATTCAACAACAACCTCAACAATGAAAAACCTCAAAAAATTCAACAACAACCTCAATATTCAAATACAACAACAAATTCAACAAAAACCTCAACTATGAAAAACACAAAAAAATTCAACATCCTCAACTTTGAAAAACACCAACAATTTCAACAACCTCAATATTGCAAAACACCAACAAATTCAACTGCAACCTCAACTTTGAAAAATACAAAAAAGTTTTAAAAAAAACATTGATAACACCAAAGAAATCCAACAACAACCTCAACTTTGAAAAACACCAACTAATTCAACAACAACCACAACAATGAAAAACACCAAAAAATTCAACAACAACCTCAACTTTCAAAGACACGAACAAATTCAATCAAAGCTTCCTCAATGAAAAATACCAAAAAATTCATCAACAACCTCAACTTTGAAAAACACCAACAAATTCAACAACAACCACAACAATGAAAAACACCAACAAATTCAACAACAACCTCAACAATGAAAAATATCAAAAAATTCAACAACAACCTCAACTTTGAAAAACAACAACAGATTCAACAACCTCAACATTCAAAAACACCAACAAAGTCAACAAAACCCTAAACAATGAAAAGTACCAAAAAATTCAACAACAAGTTCAGCATTGAAAAGCACCAACAGATTCAGCAACAACCTCAATGTTGAAAATCACCAACAAATTCAACAACAACCTCAACAATCAAAAACACCAACAAATTCAACAACAACCTCAACTTTGAAACACACCAACAAATTCAACAACCTCAACATTGAAAAACACCAACAAATTCAACTACAACATCAACTTTTCAAAATACAAAAAAGTTCAACAAAATAAAAATTGATAACACCAACAAATTCAACAAAACCTCAATATTGAATATCACCAACAAATTCAACAACAACCTCAACTTTGAAAAACACCAAAAAATTGAACCAGCTCAACATTGAAAAAAGTAGCATATTCAACAACAACCTCAACAATGAAAAATAACAAAGATTTCAACAACAACCTCAAATTTCAAAAACACCAACAAATTCAACTGCAACCTCAACTTTGAAAAATACAAAAAAGTTTAAAAGAAAACATTGAAAACACCAAAGAAATCCAACAACAACCTCAACTTTGCAAAACACCAACAGATTCAACAACAACCACAACAATGAAAAATATCAAAAAATTCAACAACAACCTCAACTTTCAAAGGCACGAACAAATTCAATCAAAACTTCCTCAATGAAAAATACCAACAAATTCAACAACAACCTCAACTTTGAAAAACACAAACAAATTCAACAACCTCAACATTGAAAAACACCAACAAATTCAACTGCAACCTCAACTTTGAAAAATACAAAAAAGTTCAATAAACACCATTGATAACACCAATAAATTCAACAACAACCTCAACAATGCAAAACACCAAAAAATTCAACAACAATCTCAACATTGAAAAACTCCAACAATTTCAAAAACAACTGAAGAAATTAAAAACACCAAAAAATTCAACTACAATCTCAACATTGAAAATCACCAACAAATTCAACAACAATCTCAACATTCAAAGACACCAAGAGATTCAACAAATTCAACATTCAAAAGCACAAACAAATTCAACAACAATCTCAACAATGAAAAAAACCAACAAATTCAACAAGAAACTGAATATTGAAAATCACCAACAAATTCAACAACAGCCTCAATATTCAAAAACACCTACAAATTCAACAAAAACCTCAACATTGAAAAACACCAACAAATTCAACAACAACCTCAACATTCAAAAACACCAACAAATTCAACGAAAACCTCAACAATGAAAAACACCAAAAAATTCAACAACAACCTTTGCTTTGAAAAAAACCAACAGATTCAAGAATCTCAACATTCAATGGCACCATCAAATTCAACAACAACCTCAACAATGAAAAACACCAAAAAATTCAACAACAACCTCATCATTGAAAAACGCCAACAATTTCAACAACAACATCCAAAATGAAAAACACTTAAACATTCAACAACAACCTCAACATTGAAAAACACCAACAAATTCAACAAAAACCTCAAGAATGAAAAAAACCAACAAATTCAAACGCCTCAACATTCAAAAGCACCAACAAATTCAACAAAAACCTCAACAATGAAAAATACCAAAAAGTTCAACAACAACCCCAACATTGAAAAACACCAATAGATTCAACAACAACCTCAATATTGAAACTCACCAACAAATTCAACAACAACCTCAACATTCAATAACACCAACAAATTCAACAACAACCTCAATTTTGAAAAACACCAACAAATTCAACAACCTCAACATTGAAAAACACCAACAAATTCAACAACAACCTCAACTTTTCAAAATACAAAAAGGTTCAACAAAATAAAAATTGATAACACCAACAAATTCAACAACAACCTCAACATTAAAAAACACCAACAAATTCAACTGCAACCACAACTTTTGAAAAATACAATAAAGTTTAAAAAATCATTAATAACACCAATAAATTCAACAACAACCTCAATAATGAAAATCACCAACAAATTAATCAACAACCTCAACAATGAAAAACATCGAAAAATTTAATAGCAACGACCACAACAATGAAAAACCCCAAAAAATTCAACAACAACCTCATCATTGAAAATCTCCAACAATTTCAACAACAACCTCCAAAATGAAAAACACTAAAAAATTCAACAACAACCTCAACATTCAAATACAACAACAAATTCAACAAAAACCTCAACTATGAAAAACACAAAAAAATTCGACATCCTCAACTTTGCAAAACACCAACAAATTCAACTGCAACCTCAACTTTGAAAAATACAAAAAAGTTTAAAAAAAAACATTGATAACACCAAAGAAATCCAACAGCAACCTCAACTTTGAAAAACACCAACAAATTCAACAACAACCACAACATTGAAAAAAACCAAAAAATTCAACAACAACCTCAACAATCAAAGACACGAACAAATTCAATCAAAACTCCCTCAATGAATAATACCAAAAAATTCAACAACAACCTCAACTTTGAAAAACGCCAACAAATTCAAAAACCTCAACATTGAAAAACACCAACAAATTCAACTGCAACCTCAACTTTGAAAAATACAAAAAAGTTCAATAAAAACCATTGATAACACCAATAAATTCAACAACAACCTCAATATTGAAAGTCACCAACATATTCAACAACAACCTCAACATTGCAAAACACCAACAAAATCAACAAAACCCTCAAAAATGAAAAACAACAAAAAATTCAACAACAACCTCAACTTTGAAAAACACTAACAAATTCAACAACCACAACATTGAAAAAAACCAACAAATTCATGTGCAACCTCAACTTTGAAAAATAAAAAAAACTTTAAAAAAAAAAATTAATAACACCAATAAATTCAACAACAATCTCAATATTGAAAATCATCAACCAATTCAACAACAACCTCAACAATAAAAAACATCAGAAAATTCAACAACAACAACCACAATAATGTAAAACACCAAAAAATTCAACAACAAACGCAATATTGAAAATTACCAACTACATCATTAACGAAAAACAGCATCAAATTAAACAAAAACCTCAACAATGAAAAATCACAAAAAAATTCATCAACATCCTCAACATTCAAAATCACCAACAAATTCCACAATAACCTCAAAAATGAAAAACACCAAACAATTCAACAACAATATCAACATTGAAAAACATCAACAAATTCAACAACAACCTCAACATTCAAAAACATCAACAAATTCAACAAAAACCTCAACATTGAATAACACCAAAAAATTCAACAACAACCTCTACTTTGAAAAACACCAAAAACTTCAACAACCTCAACATTGAGAAACAGCAACAAATTCTACTGCAACCTCAACTTTGAAAAATACAAAAAGATTAAAATAAAACATTGAATACACCAATAAATTCAACAACAACCTCAATATTGAAAAACACCAAAATATTCAACAACAACCTCAACTATGAAAAACACAAACAAATTCAAAAACCTCAACATGGAAAAACACCAACAAATTAAAGTACAACCTCAATATTGAAAATCACCAACAAATTCAACAACAACATCATTAACGAAAAACACCAACAAATTCAACAAAAACCTCAACAATGAAAAACACCAAAAAATTCAACAATAAGCTCAACTTTGAAAAACACCAACAAATTCAACAACCTCAACATTGAAAAACACCAACAAATTCAGGAACAACCTCAACACTGAAAAACTCCAAAAAATTCAAGAACAACCTCAACAATGAAAAACACCAAAAAATTCAACAACAACCTCAACATTGAAAAACACCAACAAATTCAACAACAAGCTCAACTTTGAAAAACACCAACAAATTCAACAACCTCAACATTGAAAAACACCAACAAATTCAGGAACAAACTCAACATTGAAAAACTCCAACAAATTCAAGAACAACCTCAACAATGAAAAACACCAAAAAAATTCAACTACAACCTCAACATTGAAAAACACCAACAAATTCAACAACAACCTCAATATTGAAAAACAACAACAAATTCAACAACAACCTCAATATTGAAAATCACCAACAAATTCAAAAACACCCTCAACTTTCAAAAACTCCAGCAAATATAACAACAACCTCAACAATGAAAAACGCCATAAAATTAAACAACAACCTCAACATTTTAAAACACCATCAAATTTAACTAAAACCTCAACAATTAAAAACTCCGGAAAATTCAACAACAACCTCAACTTTGAAAAACACTAACAAATTCAACAACCTCAACATTGAAAAACACCAACAAATTCAACAACAACCTCAACATTTAAAAACTCCAACAAATTCAACAACAACCTCAACAATGAAATACACCAAAACATTTAACAACAACCTCAACATTCAAAAACACCAACAAATTCAACAAAAACCTCAAAAATGATAAACATCAAAAAATTCAACAACAACCTCAACTTTGAAAAACACCAACAAATTCAACAACAACCTCAGCAATGATAAATATCAAAAAATTCAACATCAACCTCAACAATGATAAACATCAAAAAATTCAACAACAACCTCAACAATGAAAAGCAGCGAAATAATCAATAAAAACCTCAACATTTAAATACTCCAACAATTTCAACAACTAATGCAACAATGAAAATCCCCATAAAAATTCAACAACAAACTCAAAATTGATAATCAGCATTCAAATTCAACAAAAATATCAACAATGATAAACATCAATAAATTCAAAATCAGCCACAACATTCCATAACAATAACAAATTAAACAAAAACCTCAACAATGAAAACACCAAAAAATTCAACAACAACCACAACTTTGAATAACATCAACAAATTCCACAACCTCAATATTGAAAATCACCAACAAATTCATCAACAACTTCAACAATGAAAAACAGCAAAAAAATTCAACAGCAACCTCAACATGTAAAAACTCCAACAATTTCAACAACAACCTCAAGAATGAAAAACACCAAAATATTCAACAACAAACTTAACATTGAAAATCACCAACAAATTCAACAACAACCTCAACAATGAATAACAGCAAATATTAAAACAACAACCTCAACATTCCAAAACAACAACAAATTCAACAACAACCTCAGCAATGAAAAGCATCAAAAAATTCAACAACAACCTCAACAATGAAAAACACCAAAAAATTCAACAACGACCTCAACTTTGAAAAACACCAACAAATTCAACAACCTCAACATTGAAAAACACCAACAAATTCAACAACAACCTTAACATTGAAAAACTCCAACCAAATCAACAACAACCTCAACAAGGAAAAACACAAATAATTCAATAACAACCTCAACATTCAAAATCACCAACAAATACAACAACAACCTCAGCAATGAAAAACACCAAAAAATTCATCAACATCCTCGACATTCAAAAACACCAACAAATTCAACAAAAACCTCAACAATGAAAAACACATCAAAAATTCAACAACAACATCAACAATGAAAAACACCAACAAATTCAACAGCAACCACAACATTGAAAAACACCAAAAAATTCAACAAAAACCTCAACATTGAAAAACACCAAAAAATTCCACAACAACCTCAACAATGAAAGACATCAAAAAATTCAACAACAACCTTTACATTCAAAAACACCAAAAAGAGACCAAAAAAGTCAACAACAACATTCAAAAATAAAACCAACAACCTCAACATTCAAATACACCAACAAATTCAACCAAAACCTCAACAATGAAAAACGACAAAAAATTCAACAACAAGCTCAACTTTGGAAAAAACCAACAAATTCAACAACCTCAACATTGAAAAACACCAACAAATTCAGGAACAACCTCAATATTGAAAATCACCAACAAATACAACAACAACCTCAGCATTGAAAATCACCAACAAATTCAACAACCTGAACATTGAAAAACACCAACAAATTCAACAATAACCTCAAATTTTTAAAAGCCAAAAAGGTTCAACAAAATAAAAATTGATAACACCAACAAATTCAACAACAACCTCAATATTGAAAATCACCAACAAATTCAACAACACCCTCAACTTGCAAAAACTCCAGCAAATTCAACAACAACCTCAACAATGAAAAACACCAAAAAATTCAACAGCAACCTCAACGTTCAAAAACACCATCAAATTTAACTAAAACCTCAACAATTAAAAACACCGGAAAATTCAACAACAACCTCAACTTTGAAAAACACCAACAAATTCCACAACCTCAACATTGAAAAACACCAACAAATTCAACAACAACCTCAACATTTAAAAACTCCAACAAATTCAACAACAACCTCAACAATGAAATACGCCAAAAAATTTAACAACAACCTCAACATTCAAAAACAACAGCAAATTCAACAAAAACATCAACAATGATAAACACCAAAGAATTCAACAACAAACTCACCATTGAAAATCAGCATCAAATTCAACAAAAATATCAACAATGATAAACATCAATAAATTCAAAATCAACCACAACATTCTAAAACAATAACAAATTCAACAAAAACCTCAACAACGAAAAATACCAACAAATTCAACAACAACCACAACAATGAAAAACACCAAAAAATTCAACAACAACCTCAACTATCAAAGACACGAACAAATTCAATCAAAACTTCCTCAATGAAAAATACCAAAAAATTCAACAACAACCTCTACTTTGAAAAACACCAAAAAATTCTACAACCTCAACATTGAGAAACAGCAACAAATTCAACTGCAACCACAACTTTGAAAAATACAAAAAGATTAAAAAAAAAACATTGAATGCACCAATATTTTCAACAACAACCTCAAGATTGAAAAATACCATAAAATTCAACACCAACCTCAACATTGAAAAACACCAAAATATTCAACAACAACCTCAACTTTGAAAAACACCAACAAATTCAAAATCCTCAACATGGAAAAACACCAACAAATTCAACTACAACCTCAATATTGAAAATCACCAACAAATTCAACAACAACCTCATTAATGAAAAACACCAACAAATTCAACAACAACCTCAACGATGAAAAATCCCAAAAAATTCATCAACATCCTCAACATTCAAAAACACCAACAAATTTCACAAAAATCTCAACAATGAAAAACACCAAATAATTCAACAAAACCATCAACATTGAAAAACATCAACAAATTCAACAGTAACCTCAACACTCAAAAACACCAACGAATTCAACAAAATCCTCAACATTGAATAACAACAAAAAATTCAACAACAACCTCAACAATGAAAAACACCAAAAAATTCAACAACAACCTCAACATTCTTAAACACCAAAAAATAAAAAAAACAACCACAACATTCAAAAACACCAACAAACTTTGAAAAACACCAAAAGATTCAAAAACCACGACACTGATAAACAGCAACCTCAACAATGAAAAACATCAACAAATTCAACAAATACCGCAACAATGAAAAACACCAAAAAATTCAACAACAAACTCAACATTGAAAATCATCAACAAAATCAACATCAACCTCAACAATGATAAACATCAAAAAATTCAACAACAACCTCAACATTCAAAAACAACAACAAATTCAACAAAAAAACTCAACAATGAACAATACCAAAAAAATAAACAACAACCTCTACTTTGAAAAACACCAAAAAATTCAACAACCTCAACATTGAGAAACAGCAACAAATTCAACTGCAACCTCAACTTTGAAAAATACAAAAAGATTCAAAAAAAAACATTGAATGCACCAATATGTTCAACAACAACCTCAATATTGAAAATTACCAAAAAATTCAACAACAACCTCAACATTGAAAAACACCAAAATATTCAACAACAACCTCAACTTTTAAAAAAACCAACAAATTCAAAATCCTCAAGATGGAAAAACACCAACAAATTCAACTACAACCTCAATATTGAAAATCACCAACAAATTCAACAACAACCTCATTAATGAAAAACACCAACAAATTCAACAAAAACCTCAACAATGAAAAATCCCAAAAAATTCATCAACATCCTCAACATTCAAAAACACGAACAAATTTCACAAAAATCTCAACAATGAAAAACACCAAAAAATTCAACAACACCATCAACATTGAAAAACATCAACAAATTCAACAGTAACCTCAACACTCAAAAACACCAACGAATTCAACAAAAACCTCAACATTGAATAACAACAAAAAATTCAACAACAACCTCAACAATGAAAAACACCAAAAAATTCAACAACAACCTCAACATTCAAAAACCCCAACAAATTCAACCAAAATCTCAGCAATGAAAAACAGCAAAAAATTCAACAACAACGTCAACTTTGAAAAACACCAACAATATCAACATCCTCAACATTGAAAAACACCAACAAATTCAACAACAACCTCAACATTGAAAAAACCCAACCAATTCAACAACAACCTCAACAATGAAAAACATCAACAAATTCAACAACAACCTCAACATTCAAAAATACCAACAATTTCAACAACAACCTGAGCAATGATAAATATCAAAAAATTCAACAACAACAACCTCAACAATGATAAACACCAAAAAATTCAACAACAACCTCATCAATGAAAAGCAGCGAAATAATCAATAAAAACCTCAACATTTAAAAACTCCAACAATTTCAACAACTACCGCAACAATGAAAAAACCAAGGAAATCAACAACAAACTCAACAACAACCTGAGCAATGAAAAACATCAAAAAATTCAACATCAACCTGAACATTCCAAAACACCAACAAATACAACAAAAACCTCAACAATGAAAACACCAAAAAATTCAACAACAACCACAACTTTGAAAAACACCGACAAATTCATCAACAACCTCAACAATGAAAAACAGCAAAAAATTCAACAACAACGACCACAACAATGAAAAACACCATAAAATTCAACAACAACCACAACATTGAAAAACTACAACAATTTCAAAAACAACCTCAACAATTAAAAACACCAAAATTTTGAACAACAAACTCAACATTGAAAATCCCCAACAAATTCAACAACAACCTCAACAATAAAAAACATCAAAAAATTCAACAACAACTTCAACATTCAAAAACAGCAACAAATTCAACATAAACCTCAACAATGAAAAACAACAATAAATTCAACAACAACCTCAACTTTGAAAAACACCAACAAATTCAACAACAACCTCAGCAATGATAAATATCAAAAAATTCAACAACAACAACAACCTCAACAATGATAAACACCAAAAAATTCAACAACAACCTCAACAATCAAAAGCAGCGAAATAATCAATAAAAACCTCAACATTTAAAAACTCCAACAATTTCAACAACTACCGCAACAATGAAAATCCCCAAAGAATTCAACAACAAACTCAACATTGAAAATCAGCATCAAATTCAACAAAAATATCAACAATGATAAACATCAATAAATTCAAAATCAACCACAACATTCCAAAACAATAACAAATTCAACAAAAACCTCAACAATGAAAACACCAAAAAATTCAACAACAACCTCAACATTCAAAAACAACAACAAATTCAACAAAAAAACTCAACAATGAAAATCACCAAAAAATTCAACATAAACCTTAACTTTGAAAAACAACTTTGAAAAACACCAAAAGATTCAAAAACCACGACACTGATAAACAGCAACCTCAACAATGAAAAACATCAACAAATTCAACAAATATCGCAACAATGAAAAACACCAAAAAATTCAACAACAAACTCAACATTGAAAATCATCAACAAAATCAACATCAACCTCAACAATGAAAAACATCAAAAAATTCAACAACAACCTCAACATTCAAAAACAACAACAAATTCAACAAAAAAACTCAACAAATAGAAACAGCAACAAATTCAACTGCAACCTCAACTTTGAAAAATACAAAAAGATTCAAAAAAAAACATTGAATGCACCAATATGTTCAACAACAACCTCAATATTGAAAATCACCAAAAAATTCAACAACAACCTCAACATTTGAAAAACACCAAAATATTCAACAACAACCTCAACTTTTAAAAACACCAACAAATTCAAAATCCTCAAGATGGAAAAACACCAACAAATTCAACTACAACCTCAATATTGAAAATCACCAACAAATTCAACAACAACCTCATTAATGAAAAACACCAACAAATTCAACAAAAACCTCAACAATGAAAAATCCCAAAAAATTCATCAACATCCTCAACATTCAAAAACACGAACAAATTTCACAAAAATCTCAACAATGAAAAACACCAAAAAATTCAACAACACCATCAACATTGAAAAACATCAACAAATTCAACAGCAACCTCAACACTCAAAAACACCAACGAATTCAACAAAAACCTCAACATTGAATAACAACAAAAAATTCAACAACAACCTCAACAATGAAAAACACCAAAAAATTCAACAACAACCTCAACATTCAAAAACCCCAACAAATTCAACCAAAATCTCAGCAATGAAAAACAGCAAAAAATTCAACAACAACGTCAGCTTTGAAAAACACCAACAATATCAACATCCTCAACATTGAAAAACACCAACAAATTCAACAACAACCTCAACATTGAAAAAACCCAACCAATTCAACAACAACCTCAACAATGAAAAACATCAACAAATTCAACAACAACCTCAACATTCAAAAACACCAACAAATACAACAAAAACCTCAACAATGAAAACACCAAAAAATTCAACAACAACCACAACTTTGAAAAACACCGACAAATTCATCAACAACCTCAACAATGAAAAACAGCAAAAAATTCAACAACAACGACCACAACAATGAAAAACACCATAAAATTCAACAACAACCTCAACATTGAAAAACTACAACAATTTCAAAAACAACCTCAACAATTAAAAACACCAAAATTTTGAACAACAAACTCAACATTGAAAATCCCCAACAAATTCAACAACAACCTCAACAATAAAAAACATCAAAAAATTCAACAACAACTTCAACATTCAAAAACAGCAACAAATTCAACATAAACCTCAACAATGAAAAACAACAATAAATTCAACAACAACCTCAACTTTGAAAAACACCAACAAATTCAACAACAACCTCAGCAATGATAAATATCAAAAAATTCAACAACAACAACAACCTCAACAATGATAAACACCAAAAAATTCAACAACAACCTCAACAATCAAAAGCAGCGAAATAATCAATAAAAACCTCAACATTTAAAAACTCCAACAATTTCAACAACTACCGCAACAATGAAAATCCCCAAAGAATTCAACAACAAACTCAACATTGAAAATCAGCATCAAATTCAACAAAAATATCAACAATGATAAACATCAATAAATTCAAAATCAACCACAACATTCCAAAACAATAACAAATTCAACAAAAACCTCAACAATGAAAACACCAAAAAATTCAACAACAACCTCAACATTCAAAAACAACAACAAATTCAACAAAAAAACTCAACAATGAAAATCACCAAAAAATTCAACATAAACCTTAACTTTGAAAAACAACTTTGAAAAACACCAAAAGATTCAAAAACCACGACACTGATAAACAGCAACCTCAACAATGAAAAACATCAACAAATTCAACAAATATCGCAACAATGAAAAACACCAAAAAATTCAACAACAAACTCAACATTGAAAATCATCAACAAAATCAACATCAACCTCAACAATGAAAAACATCAAAAAATTCAACAACAACCTCAACATTCAAAAACAACAACAAATTCAACAAAAAAACTCAACAAATAGAAACAGCAACAAATTCAACTGCAACCTCAACTTTGAAAAATACAAAAAGATTCAAAAAAAAACATTGAATGCACCAATATGTTCAACAACAACCTCAATATTGAAAATCACCAAAAAATTCAACAACAACCTCAACATTTGAAAAACACCAAAATATTCAACAACAACCTCAACTTTTAAAAACACCAACAAATTCAAAATCCTCAAGATGGAAAAACACCAACAAATTCAACTACAACCTCAATATTGAAAATCACCAACAAATTCAACAACAACCCCATTAATGAAAAACACCAACAAATTCAACAAAAACCTCAACAATGAAAAATCCCAAAAAATTCATCAACATCCTCAACATTCAAAAACACGAACAAATTTCACAAAAATCTCAACAATGAAAAACACCAAAAAATTCAACAACACCATCAACATTGAAAAACATCAACAAATTCAACAACAACCTCAACACTCAAAAACACCAACGAATTCAACAAAAACCTCAACATTGAATAACAACAAAAAATTCAACAACAACCTCAACAATGAAAAACACCAAAAAATTCAACAACAACCTCAACATTCAAAAACCCCAACAAATTCAACCAAAATCTCAGCAATGAAAAACAGCAAAAAATTCAACAACAACGTCAGCTTTGAAAAACACCAACAATATCAACATCCTCAACATTGAAAAACACCAACAAATTCAACAACAACCTCAACATTGAAAAAACCCAACCAATTCAACAACAACCTCAACAATGAAAAACATCAACAAATTCAACAACAACCTCAACATTCAAAAATACCAACAATTTCAACAACAACCTGAGCAATGATAATTATCAAAAAATTCAACAACAACAACCTCAACAATGATAAACACCAAAAAATTCAACAACAACCTCATCAATGAAAAGCAGCGAAATAATCAATAAAAACCTCAACATTTAAAAACTCCAACAATTTCAACAACTACCGCAACAATGAAAAAACCAAAGAAATCAACAACAAACTCAACAACAACCTGAGCAATGAAAAACATCAAAAAATTCAACATCAACCTGAACATTCCAAAACACCAACAAATACAACAAAAACCTCAACAATGAAAACACCAAAAAATTCAACAACAACCACAACTTTGAAAAACACCAACAAATTCATCAACAACCTCAACAATGAAAAACAGCAAAACATTCAACAACAACGACCACAACAATGAAAAACACCATAAAATTCAACAACAACCTCAACATTGAAAAACTCCAACAATTTCAAAAACAACCTCAACAATTAAAAACACCAAAATATTGAACAACAAACTCAACATTGAAAATCACCAACAAATTCAACAACAACCTCAACAATAAAACACATCAAAAAATACAACAACAACTTCAACATTCAAAAACAGCAACAAATTCAACATAAACCTCAACAATGAAAAACAACAATAAATTCAACAACAACCTCAACTTTGAAAAACACCAACAAATTCAACAACAACCTCAGCAATGATAAATATCAAAAAATTCAACAACAACAACAACCTCAACAATGATAAACACCAAAAAATTCAACAACAACCTCAACAATGAAAAGCAGCGAAATAATCAATAAAAACCTCAACATTTAAAAACTCCAACAATTTCAACAACTACCGCAACAATGAAAATCCCCAAAGAATTCAACAACAAACTCAACATTGAAAATCAGCATCAAATTCAACAAAAATATCAACAATGATAAACATCAATAAATTCAAAATCAACCACAACATTCCAAAACAATAACAAATTCAACAAAAACCTCAACAATGAAAACACCAAAAAATTCAACAACAACCACAACTTTGAATAATACCAACAAATTCAACAACCTCAATATTGAAAATCACCAACAAATTCATCAACAACCTCAACAATGAAAAACAGCAAAAAATTCAACAACAACCTCACCATGTAAAAACTCCAACAATTTCAACCACAACCTCAAAAATGAAAAACACCACAATATTCCAGAACAAACTCAACATTGAAAATCACCAACAAATTCAACAACAACCACAACAATGAATAACATCAAAAAATTCAACAACAACCCAAACATTCAAAAACAACAACAAACTCAACAACAACCTGAGCAATGAAAAACATCAAAAAATTCAACATCAACCTGAACATTCCAAAACACCAACAAATACAACAAAAACCTCAACAATGAAAACACCAAAAAATTCAACAACAACCACAACTTGGAAAAACACCAACAAATTCAACAAACTCAATGTTGAAAGTCACCAACAAATTCATCAACAACCTTAACAATGAAAAACAGCAAAAAATTCAACAACAACGACCTCAACAATGAAAAACACCATAAATTTCAACAACAACCTCAACAATTAAAAACACCAAAATATTGAACAACAAACTCAACATTGAAAATCACCAACAAATACAACAACAACCTCAACAATGAAAAACATGAAAAAAATTAAACAACAACCTCAACATTCAAAAACTACAACAAATTCAACATAAACCTCAACAATGAAAAACAACAATAAATTCAACAACAACCTCAACTTTCAAAAACTTCAACAAATTCAACAACCTCAAGAATGAAAAACTCCAACAAATTCAACAACAACCTCAACAATGAAAATCACCAAATATTTCAACGACAACCTCAACATTCAAAAACACCAACAAATTCAACAAAAACCTCAACTTTCAAAAACACCAACAAATTCACCAACCTCAACATTGAAACACTACAACAAATGCAACAACAACCTCAACAATGAAAATCGCCAAATAATTCAACGACAACCTCAACATTCAAAAACACCAAAAAAATTCAACAAAAACCTCAACAATTAAAAACACGAAAAAAATTAAACAACAACCTCAACATTCAAAAACTACAACAAATTGAACATAAACCTCAACAATGAAAAACAACAATAAATTCAACAACAACCTCAACTTTGAAAAACATCAAAAAATTCAACAACAACCTCAACTTTGAAAAACATCAAAAAATTCAACAACAACCTCAACATTCAAAAACAACAACAAATTCAACAAAAAAACTCAACAATGAAAATCACCAAAAAATTCACCATAAACCTTAACTTTGAAAAACAACTTTGAAAATCACCAAAAGATTCAAAAACCACGACACTGATAAACAGCAACCTCAACAATGAAAAACATCAACAAATTCAACAAATATCGCAACAATGAAAAACACCAAAAAATTCAACAACAAACTCAACATTGAAAATCATCAACAAAATCAACATCAACCTCAACAATGAAAAACATCAAAAAATTCAACAACAACCTCAACATTCAAAAACAACAACAAATTCAACTGCAACCTCAACTTTGAAAAATACAAAAAGATTCAAAAAAAAACATTGAATGCACCAATATGTTCAACAACAACCTCAATATTGAAAATCACCAAAAAATCCAACAACAACCTCAACATTGAAAAACACCAAAATATTCAACAACAACCTCAACTTATAGAAACACCATCAAATTCAAAATCCTCAAGATGGAAAAACACCAACAAATTCAACTACAACCTCAATATTGAAAATCACCAACAAATTCAACAACAAACTCATTAATGAAAAACACCAACAAATTCAACAAAAACCTCAACAATGAAAAATCCCAAAAAATTCATCAACATCCTCAACATTCAAAAACACGAACAAATTTCACAAAAATCTCAACAATGAAAAACACCAAAAAATTCAACAACACCATCAACATTGAAAAACATCAACAAATTCAACAGTAACCTCAACACTCAAAAACACCAACGAATTCAACAAAAACGTCAACATTGAATAACAACAAAAAATTCAACAACAACCTCAACAATGAAAAACACCAAAAAATTCAACAACAACCTCAACATTCAAAAACAACAAAAAATAAAAAAAACAACCTCAACATTCAAAAACCCCAACAAATTCAACCAAAATCTCAGCAATGAAAAACACCAAAAAATTCAACAACAACCTCAACTTTGAAAAACACCAACCATTTCAACATCCTCAACATTGAAAAACACCAACAAATTCAACAACAACCTCAACATTGAAAAAACCCAACCAATTCAACAACAACCTCAACAATGAAAAACACCAACAAATTCAACAACAACCTCAACATTCAAAAATACCAACAATTTCAACAACAACCTGAGCAATGAAAAACATCAAAAAATTCAACATCAACCTGAACATTCCAAAACACCAACAAATACAACAAAAACCTCAACAATGAAAACACCAAAAAATTCAACAACAACCACAACTTTGAAAAACACCAACAAATTCATCAACAACCTCAACAATGAAAAACAGCAAAACATTCAACAACAACGACCACAACAATGAAAAACACCATAAAATTCAACAACAACCTCAACATTGAAAAACTCCAACAATTTCAAAAACAACCTCAACAATTAAAAACACCAAAATATTGAACAACAAACTCAACATTGAAAATCACCAACAAATTCAACATAAACCTCAACAATGAAAAACAACAATAAATTCAACAACAACCTCAACTTTGAAAAACACCAACAAATTCAACAACAACCTCAGCAATGATAAATATCAAAAAATTCAACAACAACAACAACCTCAACAATGATAAACACCAAAAAATTCAACAACAACCTCAACAATGAAAAGCAGCGAAATAATCAATAAAAACCTCAACATTTAAAAACTCCAACAATTTCAACAACTACCGCAACAATGAAAATCCCCAAAGAATTCAACAACAAACTCATCATTGAAAATCAGCATCAAATTCAACAAAAATATCAACAATGATAAACATCAATAAATTCAAAATCAACCACAACATTCCCAAACAATAACAAATTCAACAAAAACCTCAACAATGAAAACACCAAAAAATTCAACAACAACCACACCTTTGAATAATACCAACAAATTCAACAACCTCAATATTGAAAATCACCAACAAATTCATCAACAACCTCAACAATGAAAAACAGCAAAAAATTCAACAACAACCTCACCATGTAAAAACTCCAACAATTTCAACCACAACCTCAAAAATGAAAAACACCACAATATTCCAGAACAAACTCAACATTGAAAATCACCAACAAATTCAACAACAACCACAACAATGAATAACATCAAAAAATTCAACAACAACCCAAACATTCAAAAACAACAACAAATTCAACAAAAATCTCAACAATGAAAAACATCAAAAAATTCAACATCAACCTGAACATTCCAAAGCACCAACAAATACAACAAAAACCTCAACAATGAAAACACCAAAAAATTCAACAACAACCACAACTTGGAAAAACACCAACAAATTCAACAAACTCAATGTTGAAAGTCACCAACAAATTCATCAACAACCTTATCAATGAAAAACAGCAAAAAATTCAACAACAACGACCTCAACAATGAAAAACACCATAAATTTCAACAACAACCTCAACAATTAAAAACACCAAAATATTGAACAACAAACTCAACATTGAAAATCACCAACAAATTCAACAACAACCTCAACAATGAAAAACATGCAAAAAATTAAACAACAACCTCAACATTCAAAAACTACAACAAATTCAACATAAACCTCAACAATGAAAAACAAAAATAAATTCAACAATAACCTCAACTTTCAAAAACTTCAACAAATTCAACAACCTCAAGAATGAAAAACTTCAACAAATTCAACAACAACCTCAACAATGAAAATCACCAAATATTTCAACGACAACCTCAACAATCAAAAACACCAACAAATTCAACAAAAACCTCAACTTTCAAAAATAGCAACAAATTCACCAACCTCAACATTGAAACACTCCAACAAATTCAACAACAACCTCAACAATGAAAATCGCCAAATAATTCAACGACAACCTCAACATTCAAAAACACCAAAAAAATTCAACAAAAACCTCAACAATTAAAAACACGAAAAAATTCAACAACAACATCAACTTTGAAAAACACCAGCAAATTCAACAACCTCAACTTTGAAAAACACCAGCAAATTGAACTGCAACCTCAACTTTGAAAAATATAAAAAAGATCAAAGAAAACCATTGATAACACCAATAAATGCAACAACCTCAACATTCAAAAGCACCAACAAATTCAACAGCAACCTCAGCAATGAAAAGCATCAAAAAATTCAACAACAACCTCAACAATGAAAAACACCCACAAATTCAAGAAGTACCGCAACAATGAAAAACACCAAATAATTTAACAACAACCTCAACAATGAAAAACACCAAAAAATTCAACAACAAACTCAACATTGAAATTCATCAACAAAATCAACATCAACCTCAACAATGAAAAACATCAAAAAATTCAACAACAACCTCAACATTCAAAAACAACAACAAATTCATAAAAAAAGTCAACATTGAAAAACACCGAAAAATTCAACAACCACCTCAACTTTGAAAAACACCAAAAAATTTAACAACCTCAACATTGAGAAACAGCAACAAATTCAACTGCAACCTCAACTTTGAAAAATACAAAAAGATTCAAAAAAAAACATTGAATGCACCAATGTTTTCAACAACAACCTCAATATTGAAAATCACCAAAAAATTCAACAACAACCTCAACATTGAAAAACACCAACAAATTCAACAACAACCTCAACTATGAAAAATATCAAAAAATTCAACAACAACCTCAACTTTGAAAAACAACAACAGATTCAACAACCTCAACATTCAAAAACACCAACAAAGTCAACAAAACCCTAAACAATGAAAAGTACCAAAAAATTCAACAACAAGTTCAGCATTGAAAAGCACCAACAGATTCAGCAACAACCTCAATGTTGAAAATCACCAACAAATTCAACAACAACCTCAACAATCAAAAACACCAACAAATTCAACAACAACCTCAACTTTGAAACACACCAACAAATTCAACAACCTCAACATTGAAAAACACCAACAAATTCAACTACAACATCAACTTTTCAAAATACAAAAAAGTTCAACAAAATAAAAATTGATAACACCAACAAATTCAACAAAACCTCAATATTGAATATCACCAACAAATTCAACAACAACCTCAACTTTGAAAAACACCAAAAAATTGAACCAGCTCAACATTGAAAAAAGTAGCATATTCAACAACAACCTCAACAATGAAAAATAACAAAGATTTCAACAACAACCTCAAATTTCAAAAACACCAACAAATTCAACTGCAACCTCAACTTTGAAAAATACAAAAAAGTTTAAAAGAAAACATTGAAAACACCAAAGAAATCCAACAACAACCTCAACTTTGCAAAACACCAACAGATTCAACAACAACCACAACAATGAAAAATATCAAAAAATTCAACAACAACCTCAACTTTCAAAGGCACGAACAAATTCAATCAAAACTTCCTCAATGAAAAATACCAACAAATTCAACAACAACCTCAACTTTGAAAAACACAAACAAATTCAACAACCTCAACATTGAAAAACACCAACAAATTCAACTGCAACCTCAACTTTGAAAAATACAAAAAAGTTCAATAAACACCATTGATAACACCAATAAATTCAACAACAACCTCAACAATGCAAAACACCAAAAAATTCAACAACAATCTCAACATTGAAAAACTCCAACAATTTCAAAAACAACTGAAGAAATTAAAAACACCAAAAAATTCAACTACAATCTCAACATTGAAAATCACCAACAAATTCAACAACAATCTCAACATTCAAAGACACCAAGAGATTCAACAAATTCAACATTCAAAAGCACAAACAAATTCAACAACAATCTCAACAATGAAAAAAACCAACAAATTCAACAAGAAACTGAATATTGAAAATCACCAACAAATTCAACAACAGCCTCAATATTCAAAAACACCTACAAATTCAACAAAAACCTCAACATTGAAACACTCCAACAAATTCAACAACAACCTCAACAATGAAAATCGCCAAATAATTCAACGACAACCTCAACATTCAAAAACACCAAAAAAATTCAACAAAAACCTCAACAATTAAAAACACGAAAAAATTCAACAACAACATCAACTTTGAAAAACACCAGCAAATTCAACAACCTCAACTTTGAAAAACACCAGCAAATTGAACTGCAACCTCAACTTTGAAAAATATAAAAAAGATCAAAGAAAACCATTGATAACACCAATAAATGCAACAACCTCAACATTCAAAAGCACCAACAAATTCAACAGCAACCTCAGCAATGAAAAGCATCAAAAAATTCAACAACAACCTCAACAATGAAAAACACCCACAAATTCAAGAAGTACCGCAACAATGAAAAACACCAAATAATTTAACAACAACCTCAACAATGAAAAACACCAAAAAATTCAACAACAAACTCAACATTGAAATTCATCAACAAAATCAACATCAACCTCAACAATGAAAAACATCAAAAAATTCAACAACAACCTCAACATTCAAAAACAACAACAAATTCAACAAAAAAAGTCAACATTGAAAAACACCGAAAAATTCAACAACCACCTCAACTTTGAAAAACACCAAAAAATTTAACAACCTCAACATTGAGAAACAGCAACAAATTCAACTGCAACCTCAACTTTGAAAAATACAAAAAGATTCAAAAAAAAACATTGAATGCACCAATGTTTTCAACAACAACCTCAATATTGAAAATCACCAAAAAATTCAACAACAACCTCAACATTGAAAAACACCAACAAATTCAACAACAACCTCAACTATGAAAAATATCAAAAAATTCAACAACAACCTCAACTTTGAAAAACAACAACAGATTCAACAACCTCAACATTCAAAAACACCAACAAAGTCAACAAAACCCTAAACAATGAAAAGTACCAAAAAATTCAACAACAAGTTCAGCATTGAAAAGCACCAACAGATTCAGCAACAACCTCAATGTTGAAAATCACCAACAAATTCAACAACAACCTCAACAATCAAAAACACCAACAAATTCAACAACAACCTCAACTTTGAAACACACCAACAAATTCAACAACCTCAACATTGAAAAACACCAACAAATTCAACTACAACATCAACTTTTCAAAATACAAAAAAGTTCAACAAAATAAAAATTGATAACACCAACAAATTCAACAAAACCTCAATATTGAATATCACCAACAAATTCAACAACAACCTCAACTTTGAAAAACACCAAAAAATTGAACCAGCTCAACATTGAAAAAAGTAGCATATTCAACAACAACCTCAACAATGAAAAATAACAAAGATTTCAACAACAACCTCAAATTTCAAAAACACCAACAAATTCAACTGCAACCTCAACTTTGAAAAATACAAAAAAGTTTAAAAGAAAACATTGAAAACACCAAAGAAATCCAACAACAACCTCAACTTTGCAAAACACCAACAGATTCAACAACAACCACAACAATGAAAAATATCAAAAAATTCAACAACAACCTCAACTTTCAAAGGCACGAACAAATTCAATCAAAACTTCCTCAATGAAAAATACCAACAAATTCAACAACAACCTCAACTTTGAAAAACACAAACAAATTCAACAACCTCAACATTGAAAAACACCAACAAATTCAACTGCAACCTCAACTTTGAAAAATACAAAAAAGTTCAATAAACACCATTGATAACACCAATAAATTCAACAACAACCTCAACAATGCAAAACACCAAAAAATTCAACAACAATCTCAACATTGAAAAACTCCAACAATTTCAAAAACAACTGAAGAAATTAAAAACACCAAAAAATTCAACTACAATCTCAACATTGAAAATCACCAACAAATTCAACAACAATCTCAACATTCAAAGACACCAAGAGATTCAACAAATTCAACATTCAAAAGCACAAACAAATTCAACAACAATCTCAACAATGAAAAAAACCAACAAATTCAACAAGAAACTGAATATTGAAAATCACCAACAAATTCAACAACAGCCTCAATATTCAAAAACACCTACAAATTCAACAAAAACCTCAACATTGAAAAACACCAACAAATTCAACAACAACCTCAACATTCAAAAACACCAACAAATTCAACGAAAACCTCAACAATGAAAAACACCAAAAAATTCAACAACAACCTTTGCTTTGAAAAAAACCAACAGATTCAAGAATCTCAACATTCAATGGCACCATCAAATTCAACAACAACCTCAACAATGAAAAACACCAAAAAATTCAACAACAACCTCATCATTGAAAAACGCCAACAATTTCAACAACAACATCCAAAATGAAAAACACTTAAACATTCAACAACAACCTCAACATTGAAAAACACCAACAAATTCAACAAAAACCTCAAGAATGAAAAAAACCAACAAATTCAAACGCCTCAACATTCAAAAGCACCAACAAATTCAACAAAAACCTCAACAATGAAAAATACCAAAAAGTTCAACAACAACCCCAACATTGAAAAACACCAATAGATTCAACAACAACCTCAATATTGAAACTCACCAACAAATTCAACAACAACCTCAACATTCAATAACACCAACAAATTCAACAACAACCTCAATTTTGAAAAACACCAACAAATTCAACAACCTCAACATTGAAAAACACCAACAAATTCAACAACAACCTCAACTTTTCAAAATACAAAAAGGTTCAACAAAATAAAAATTGATAACACCAACAAATTCAACAACAACCTCAACATTAAAAAACACCAACAAATTCAACTGCAACCACAACTTTTGAAAAATACAATAAAGTTTAAAAAATCATTAATAACACCAATAAATTCAACAACAACCTCAATAATGAAAATCACCAACAAATTAATCAACAACCTCAACAATGAAAAACATCGAAAAATTTAATAGCAACGACCACAACAATGAAAAACCCCAAAAAATTCAACAACAACCTCATCATTGAAAATCTCCAACAATTTCAACAACAACCTCCAAAATGAAAAACACTAAAAAATTCAACAACAACCTCAACATTCAAATACAACAACAAATTCAACAAAAACCTCAACTATGAAAAACACAAAAAAATTCGACATCCTCAACTTTGCAAAACACCAACAAATTCAACTGCAACCTCAACTTTGAAAAATACAAAAAAGTTTAAAAAAAAACATTGATAACACCAAAGAAATCCAACAGCAACCTCAACTTTGAAAAACACCAACAAATTCAACAACAACCACAACATTGAAAAAAACCAAAAAATTCAACAACAACCTCAACAATCAAAGACACGAACAAATTCAATCAAAACTCCCTCAATGAATAATACCAAAAAATTCAACAACAACCTCAACTTTGAAAAACGCCAACAAATTCAAAAACCTCAACATTGAAAAACACCAACAAATTCAACTGCAACCTCAACTTTGAAAAATACAAAAAAGTTCAATAAAAACCATTGATAACACCAATAAATTCAACAACAACCTCAATATTGAAAGTCACCAACATATTCAACAACAACCTCAACATTGCAAAACACCAACAAAATCAACAAAACCCTCAAAAATGAAAAACAACAAAAAATTCAACAACAACCTCAACTTTGAAAAACACTAACAAATTCAACAACCACAACATTGAAAAAAACCAACAAATTCATGTGCAACCTCAACTTTGAAAAATAAAAAAAACTTTAAAAAAAAATTAATAACACCAATAAATTCAACAACAATCTCAATATTGAAAATCATCAACCAATTCAACAACAACCTCAACAATAAAAAACATCAGAAAATTCAACAACAACAACCACAATAATGTAAAACACCAAAAAATTCAACAACAAACGCAATATTGAAAATTACCAACTACATCATTAACGAAAAACAGCATCAAATTAAACAAAAACCTCAACAATGAAAAATCACAAAAAAATTCATCAACATCCTCAACATTCAAAATCACCAACAAATTCCACAATAACCTCAAAAATGAAAAACACCAAACAATTCAACAACAATATCAACATTGAAAAACATCAACAAATTCAACAACAACCTCAACATTCAAAAACATCAACAAATTCAACAAAAACCTCAACATTGAATAACACCAAAAAATTCAACAACAACCTCTACTTTGAAAAACACCAAAAACTTCAACAACCTCAACATTGAGAAACAGCAACAAATTCTACTGCAACCTCAACTTTGAAAAATACAAAAAGATTAAAATAAAACATTGAATACACCAATAAATTCAACAACAACCTCAATATTGAAAAACACCAAAATATTCAACAACAACCTCAACTATGAAAAACACAAACAAATTCAAAAACCTCAACATGGAAAAACACCAACAAATTAAAGTACAACCTCAATATTGAAAATCACCAACAAATTCAACAACAACATCATTAACGAAAAACACCAACAAATTCAACAAAAACCTCAACAATGAAAAACACCAAAAAATTCAACAATAAGCTCAACTTTGAAAAACACCAACAAATTCAACAACCTCAACATTGAAAAACACCAACAAATTCAGGAACAACCTCAACACTGAAAAACTCCAAAAAATTCAAGAACAACCTCAACAATGAAAAACACCAAAAAATTCAACAACAACCTCAACATTGAAAAACACCAACAAATTCAACAACAAGCTCAACTTTGAAAAACACCAACAAATTCAACAACCTCAACAATGAAAAACACCAAAAAATTCAACAACAACCTCAACATTGAAAAACACCAACAAATTCAACAACAAGCTCAACTTTGAAAAACACCAACAAATTCAACAACCTCAACATTGAAAAACACCAACAAATTCAGGAACAAACTCAACATTGAAAAACTCCAACAAATTCAAGAACAACCTCAACAATGAAAAACACCAAAAAAATTCAACTACAACCTCAACATTGAAAAACACCAACAAATTCAACAACAACCTCAATATTGAAAAACAACAACAAATTCAACAACAACCTCAATATTGAAAATCACCAACAAATTCAAAAACACCCTCAACTTTCAAAAACTCCAGCAAATATAACAACAACCTCAACAATGAAAAACGCCATAAAATTAAACAACAACCTCAACATTTTAAAACACCATCAAATTTAACTAAAACCTCAACAATTAAAAACTCCGGAAAATTCAACAACAACCTCAACTTTGAAAAACACTAACAAATTCAACAACCTCAACATTGAAAAACACCAACAAATTCAACAACAACCTCAACATTTAAAAACTCCAACAAATTCAACAACAACCTCAACAATGAAATACACCAAAACATTTAACAACAACCTCAACATTCAAAAACACCAACAAATTCAACAAAAACCTCAAAAATGATAAACATCAAAAAATTCAACAACAACCTCAACTTTGAAAAACACCAACAAATTCAACAACAACCTCAGCAATGATAAATATCAAAAAATTCAACATCAACCTCAACAATGATAAACATCAAAAAATTCAACAACAACCTCAACAATGAAAAGCAGCGAAATAATCAATAAAAACCTCAACATTTAAATACTCCAACAATTTCAACAACTAATGCAACAATGAAAATCCCCATAAAAATTCAACAACAAACTCAAAATTGATAATCAGCATTCAAATTCAACAAAAATATCAACAATGATAAACATCAATAAATTCAAAATCAGCCACAACATTCCATAACAATAACAAATTAAACAAAAACCTCAACAATGAAAACACCAAAAAATTCAACAACAACCACAACTTTGAATAACATCAACAAATTCCACAACCTCAATATTGAAAATCACCAACAAATTCATCAACAACTTCAACAATGAAAAACAGCAAAAAAATTCAACAGCAACCTCAACATGTAAAAACTCCAACAATTTCAACAACAACCTCAAGAATGAAAAACACCAAAATATTCAACAACAAACTTAACATTGAAAATCACCAACAAATTCAACAACAACCTCAACAATGAATAACAGCAAATATTAAAACAACAACCTCAACATTCCAAAACAACAACAAATTCAACAACAACCTCAGCAATGAAAAGCATCAAAAAATTCAACAACAACCTCAACAATGAAAAACACCAAAAAATTCAACAACGACCTCAACTTTGAAAAACACCAACAAATTCAACAACCTCAACATTGAAAAACACCAACAAATTCAACAACAACCTTAACATTGAAAAACTCCAACCAAATCAACAACAACCTCAACAAGGAAAAACACAAATAATTCAATAACAACCTCAACATTCAAAATCACCAACAAATACAACAACAACCTCAGCAATGAAAAACACCAAAAAATTCATCAACATCCTCGACATTCAAAAACACCAACAAATTCAACAAAAACCTCAACAATGAAAAACACATCAAAAATTCAACAACAACATCAACAATGAAAAACACCAACAAATTCAACAGCAACCACAACATTGAAAAACACCAAAAAATTCAACAAAAACCTCAACATTGAAAAACACCAAAAAATTCCACAACAACCTCAACAATGAAAGACATCAAAAAATTCAACAACAACCTTTACATTCAAAAACACCAAAAAGAGACCAAAAAAGTCAACAACAACATTCAAAAATAAAACCAACAACCTCAACATTCAAATACACCAACAAATTCAACCAAAACCTCAACAATGAAAAACGACAAAAAATTCAACAACAAGCTCAACTTTGGAAAAAACCAACAAATTCAACAACCTCAACATTGAAAAACACCAACAAATTCAGGAACAACCTCAATATTGAAAATCACCAACAAATACAACAACAACCTCAGCATTGAAAATCACCAACAAATTCAACAACCTGAACATTGAAAAACACCAACAAATTCAACAATAACCTCAAATTTTTAAAAGCCAAAAAGGTTCAACAAAATAAAAATTGATAACACCAACAAATTCAACAACAACCTCAATATTGAAAATCACCAACAAATTCAACAACACCCTCAACTTGCAAAAACTCCAGCAAATTCAACAACAACCTCAACAATGAAAAACACCAAAAAATTCAACAGCAACCTCAACGTTCAAAAACACCATCAAATTTAACTAAAACCTCAACAATTAAAAACACCGGAAAATTCAACAACAACCTCAACTTTGAAAAACACCAACAAATTCCACAACCTCAACATTGAAAAACACCAACAAATTCAACAACAACCTCAACATTTAAAAACTCCAACAAATTCAACAACAACCTCAACAATGAAATACGCCAAAAAATTTAACAACAACCTCAACATTCAAAAACAACAGCAAATTCAACAAAAACATCAACAATGATAAACACCAAAGAATTCAACAACAAACTCACCATTGAAAATCAGCATCAAATTCAACAAAAATATCAACAATGATAAACATCAATAAATTCAAAATCAACCACAACATTCTAAAACAATAACAAATTCAACAAAAACCTCAACAACGAAAAATACCAACAAATTCAACAACAACCACAACAATGAAAAACACCAAAAAATTCAACAACAACCTCAACTATCAAAGACACGAACAAATTCAATCAAAACTTCCTCAATGAAAAATACCAAAAAATTCAACAACAACCTCTACTTTGAAAAACACCAAAAAATTCTACAACCTCAACATTGAGAAACAGCAACAAATTCAACTGCAACCACAACTTTGAAAAATACAAAAAGATTAAAAAAAAAACATTGAATGCACCAATATTTTCAACAACAACCTCAAGATTGAAAAATACCATAAAATTCAACACCAACCTCAACATTGAAAAACACCAAAATATTCAACAACAACCTCAACTTTGAAAAACACCAACAAATTCAAAATCCTCAACATGGAAAAACACCAACAAATTCAACTACAACCTCAATATTGAAAATCACCAACAAATTCAACAACAACCTCATTAATGAAAAACACCAACAAATTCAACAACAACCTCAACGATGAAAAATCCCAAAAAATTCATCAACATCCTCAACATTCAAAAACACCAACAAATTTCACAAAAATCTCAACAATGAAAAACACCAAATAATTCAACAAAACCATCAACATTGAAAAACATCAACAAATTCAACAGTAACCTCAACACTCAAAAACACCAACGAATTCAACAAAATCCTCAACATTGAATAACAACAAAAAATTCAACAACAACCTCAACAATGAAAAACACCAAAAAATTCAACAACAACCTCAACATTCTTAAACACCAAAAAATAAAAAAAACAACCACAACATTCAAAAACACCAACAAACTTTGAAAAACACCAAAAGATTCAAAAACCACGACACTGATAAACAGCAACCTCAACAATGAAAAACATCAACAAATTCAACAAATACCGCAACAATGAAAAACACCAAAAAATTCAACAACAAACTCAACATTGAAAATCATCAACAAAATCAACATCAACCTCAACAATGATAAACATCAAAAAATTCAACAACAACCTCAACATTCAAAAACAACAACAAATTCAACAAAAAAACTCAACAATGAACAATACCAAAAAAATAAACAACAACCTCTACTTTGAAAAACACCAAAAAATTCAACAACCTCAACATTGAGAAACAGCAACAAATTCAACTGCAACCTCAACTTTGAAAAATACAAAAAGATTCAAAAAAAAACATTGAATGCACCAATATGTTCAACAACAACCTCAATATTGCAAATTACCGAAAAATTCAACAACAACCTCAACATTGAAAAACACCAAAATATTCAACAACAACCTCAACTTTTAAAAAAACCAACAAATTCAAAATCCTCAAGATGGAAAAACACCAACAAATTCAACTACAACCTCAATATTGAAAATCACCAACAAATTCAACAACAACCTCATTAATGAAAAACACCAACAAATTCAACAAAAACCTCAACAATGAAAAATCCCAAAAAATTCATCAACATCCTCAACATTCAAAAACACGAACAAATTTCACAAAAATCTCAACAATGAAAAACACCAAAAAATTCAACAACACCATCAACATTGAAAAACATCAACAAATTCAACAGTAACCTCAACACTCAAAAACACCAACGAATTCAACAAAAACCTCAACATTGAATAACAACAAAAAATTCAACAACAACCTCAACAATGAAAAACACCAAAAAATTCAACAACAACCTCAACATTCAAAAACCCCAACAAATTCAACCAAAATCTCAGCAATGAAAAACAGCAAAAAATTCAACAACAACGTCAACTTTGAAAAACACCAACAATATCAACATCCTCAACATTGAAAAACACCAACAAATTCAACAACAACCTCAACATTGAAAAAACCCAACCAATTCAACAACAACCTCAACAATGAAAAACATCAACAAATTCAACAACAACCTCAACATTCAAAAATACCAACAATTTCAACAACAACCTGAGCAATGATAAATATCAAAAAATTCAACAACAACAACCTCAACAATGATAAACACCAAAAAATTCAACAACAACCTCATCAATGAAAAGCAGCGAAATAATCAATAAAAACCTCAACATTTAAAAACTCCAACAATTTCAACAACTACCGCAACAATGAAAAAACCAAGGAAATCAACAACAAACTCAACAACAACCTGAGCAATGAAAAACATCAAAAAATTCAACATCAACCTGAACATTCCAAAACACCAACAAATACAACAAAAACCTCAACAATGAAAACACCAAAAAATTCAACAACAACCACAACTTTGAAAAACACCGACAAATTCATCAACAACCTCAACAATGAAAAACAGCAAAAAATTCAACAACAACGACCACAACAATGAAAAACACCATAAAATTCAACAACAACCACAACATTGAAAAACTACAACAATTTCAAAAACAACCTCAACAATTAAAAACACCAAAATTTTGAACAACAAACTCAACATTGAAAATCCCCAACAAATTCAACAACAACCTCAACAATAAAAAACATCAAAAAATTCAACAACAACTTCAACATTCAAAAACAGCAACAAATTCAACATAAACCTCAACAATGAAAAACAACAATAAATTCAACAACAACCTCAACTTTGAAAAACACCAACAAATTCAACAACAACCTCAGCAATGATAAATATCAAAAAATTCAACAACAACAACAACCTCAACAATGATAAACACCAAAAAATTCAACAACAACCTCAACAATCAAAAGCAGCGAAATAATCAATAAAAACCTCAACATTTAAAAACTCCAACAATTTCAACAACTACCGCAACAATGAAAATCCCCAAAGAATTCAACAACAAACTCAACATTGAAAATCAGCATCAAATTCAACAAAAATATCAACAATGATAAACATCAATAAATTCAAAATCAACCACAACATTCCAAAACAATAACAAATTCAACAAAAACCTCAACAATGAAAACACCAAAAAATTCAACAACAACCTCAACATTCAAAAACAACAACAAATTCAACAAAAAAACTCAACAATGAAAATCACCAAAAAATTCAACATAAACCTTAACTTTGAAAAACAACTTTGAAAAACACCAAAAGATTCAAAAACCACGACACTGATAAACAGCAACCTCAACAATGAAAAACATCAACAAATTCAACAAATATCGCAACAATGAAAAACACCAAAAAATTCAACAACAAACTCAACATTGAAAATCATCAACAAAATCAACATCAACCTCAACAATGAAAAACATCAAAAAATTCAACAACAACCTCAACATTCAAAAACAACAACAAATTCAACAAAAAAACTCAACAAATAGAAACAGCAACAAATTCAACTGCAACCTCAACTTTGAAAAATACAAAAAGATTCAAAAAAAAACATTGAATGCACCAATATGTTCAACAACAACCTCAATATTGAAAATCACCAAAAAATTCAACAACAACCTCAACATTTGAAAAACACCAAAATATTCAACAACAACCTCAACTTTTAAAAACACCAACAAATTCAAAATCCTCAAGATGGAAAAACACCAACAAATTCAACTACAACCTCAATATTGAAAATCACCAACAAATTCAACAACAACCTCATTAATGAAAAACACCAACAAATTCAACAAAAACCTCAACAATGAAAAATCCCAAAAAATTCATCAACATCCTCAACATTCAAAAACACGAACAAATTTCACAAAAATCTCAACAATGAAAAACACCAAAAAATTCAACAACACCATCAACATTGAAAAACATCAACAAATTCAACAGCAACCTCAACACTCAAAAACACCAACGAATTCAACAAAAACCTCAACATTGAATAACAACAAAAAATTCAACAACAACCTCAACAATGAAAAACACCAAAAAATTCAACAACAACCTCAACATTCAAAAACCCCAACAAATTCAACCAAAATCTCAGCAATGAAAAACAGCAAAAAATTCAACAACAACGTCAGCTTTGAAAAACACCAACAATATCAACATCCTCAACATTGAAAAACACCAACAAATTCAACAACAACCTCAACATTGAAAAAACCCAACCAATTCAACAACAACCTCAACAATGAAAAACATCAACAAATTCAACAACAACCTCAACATTCAAAAACACCAACAAATACAACAAAAACCTCAACAATGAAAACACCAAAAAATTCAACAACAACCACAACTTTGAAAAACACCGACAAATTCATCAACAACCTCAACAATGAAAAACAGCAAAAAATTCAACAACAACGACCACAACAATGAAAAACACCATAAAATTCAACAACAACCTCAACATTGAAAAACTACAACAATTTCAAAAACAACCTCAACAATTAAAAACACCAAAATTTTGAACAACAAACTCAACATTGAAAATCCCCAACAAATTCAACAACAACCTCAACAATAAAAAACATCAAAAAATTCAACAACAACTTCAACATTCAAAAACAGCAACAAATTCAACATAAACCTCAACAATGAAAAACAACAATAAATTCAACAACAACCTCAACTTTGAAAAACACCAACAAATTCAACAACAACCTCAGCAATGATAAATATCAAAAAATTCAACAACAACAACAACCTCAACAATGATAAACACCAAAAAATTCAACAACAACCTCAACAATCAAAAGCAGCGAAATAATCAATAAAAACCTCAACATTTAAAAACTCCAACAATTTCAACAACTACCGCAACAATGAAAATCCCCAAAGAATTCAACAACAAACTCAACATTGAAAATCAGCATCAAATTCAACAAAAATATCAACAATGATAAACATCAATAAATTCAAAATCAACCACAACATTCCAAAACAATAACAAATTCAACAAAAACCTCAACAATGAAAACACCAAAAAATTCAACAACAACCTCAACATTCAAAAACAACAACAAATTCAACAAAAAAACTCAACAATGAAAATCACCAAAAAATTCAACATAAACCTTAACTTTGAAAAACAACTTTGAAAAACACCAAAAGATTCAAAAACCACGACACTGATAAACAGCAACCTCAACAATGAAAAACATCAACAAATTCAACAAATATCGCAACAATGAAAAACACCAAAAAATTCAACAACAAACTCAACATTGAAAATCATCAACAAAATCAACATCAACCTCAACAATGAAAAACATCAAAAAATTCAACAACAACCTCAACATTCAAAAACAACAACAAATTCAACAAAAAAACTCAACAAATAGAAACAGCAACAAATTCAACTGCAACCTCAACTTTGAAAAATACAAAAAGATTCAAAAAAAAACATTGAATGCACCAATATGTTCAACAACAACCTCAATATTGAAAATCACCAAAAAATTCAACAACAACCTCAACATTTGAAAAACACCAAAATATTCAACAACAACCTCAACTTTTAAAAACACCAACAAATTCAAAATCCTCAAGATGGAAAAACACCAACAAATTCAACTACAACCTCAATATTGAAAATCACCAACAAATTCAACAACAACCCCATTAATGAAAAACACCAACAAATTCAACAAAAACCTCAACAATGAAAAATCCCAAAAAATTCATCAACATCCTCAACATTCAAAAACACGAACAAATTTCACAAAAATCTCAACAATGAAAAACACCAAAAAATTCAACAACACCATCAACATTGAAAAACATCAACAAATTCAACAACAACCTCAACACTCAAAAACACCAACGAATTCAACAAAAACCTCAACATTGAATAACAACAAAAAATTCAACAACAACCTCAACAATGAAAAACACCAAAAAATTCAACAACAACCTCAACATTCAAAAACCCCAACAAATTCAACCAAAATCTCAGCAATGAAAAACAGCAAAAAATTCAACAACAACGTCAGCTTTGAAAAACACCAACAATATCAACATCCTCAACATTGAAAAACACCAACAAATTCAACAACAACCTCAACATTGAAAAAACCCAACCAATTCAACAACAACCTCAACAATGAAAAACATCAACAAATTCAACAACAACCTCAACATTCAAAAATACCAACAATTTCAACAACAACCTGAGCAATGATAATTATCAAAAAATTCAACAACAACAACCTCAACAATGATAAACACCAAAAAATTCAACAACAACCTCATCAATGAAAAGCAGCGAAATAATCAATAAAAACCTCAACATTTAAAAACTCCAACAATTTCAACAACTACCGCAACAATGAAAAAACCAAAGAAATCAACAACAAACTCAACAACAACCTGAGCAATGAAAAACATCAAAAAATTCAACATCAACCTGAACATTCCAAAACACCAACAAATACAACAAAAACCTCAACAATGAAAACACCAAAAAATTCAACAACAACCACAACTTTGAAAAACACCAACAAATTCATCAACAACCTCAACAATGAAAAACAGCAAAAAATTCAACAACAACAACCACAACAATGAAAAACACCATAAAATTCAACAACAACCTCAACATTGAAAAACTACAACAATTTCAAAAACAACCTCAACAATTAAAAACACCAAAATATTGAACAACAAACTCAACATTGAAAATCACCAACAAATTCAACAACAACCTCAACAATAAAACACATCAAAAAATACAACAACAACTTCAACATTCAAAAACAGCAACAAATTCAACATAAACCTCAACAATGAAAAACAACAATAAATTCAACAACAACCTCAACTTTGAAAAACACCAACAAATTCAACAACAACCTCAGCAATGATAAATATCAAAAATTTCAACAACAACAACAACCTCAACAATGATAAACACCAAAAATTTCAACAACAACCTCAACAATGAAAAGCAGCGAAATAATCAATAAAAACCTCAACATTTAAAAACTCCAACAATTTCAACAACTACCGCAACAATGAAAATCCCCAAAGAATTCAACAACAAACTCAACATTGAAAATCAGCATCAAATTCAACAAAAATATCAACAATGATAAACATTAATAAATTCAAAATCAACCACAACATTCCAAAACAATAACAAATTCAACAAAAACCTCAACAATGAAAACACCAAAAAATTCAACAACAACCACAACTTTGAATAATACCAACAAATTCAACAACCTCAATATTGAAAATCACCAACAAATTCATCAACAACCTCAACAATGAAAAACAGCAAAAAATTCAACAACAACCTCACCATGTAAAAACTCCAACAATTTCAACCACAACCTCAAAAATGAAAAACACCACAATATTCCAGAACAAACTCAACATTGAAAATCACCAACAAATTCAACAACAACCACAACAATGAATAACATCAAAAAATTCAACAACAACCCAAACATTCAAAAACAACAACAAATTCAACAAAAATCTCAACAATGAAAAACATCAAAAAATTCAACATCAACCTGAACATTCCAAAACACCAACAAATACAACAAAAACCTCAACAATGAAAACACCAAAAAATTCAACAACAACCACAACTTGGAAAAACACCAACAAATTCAACTACAACCTCAATATTGAAAATCACCAACAAATTCAACAACAACCTCATTAATGAAAAACACCAACAAATTCAACAAAAACCTCAACAATGAAAAATCCCAAAAAATTCATCAACATCCTCAACATTCAAAAACACGAACAAATTTCACAAAAATCTCAACAATGAAAAACACCAAAAAATTCAACAACACCATCAACATTGAAAAACGTCAACAAATTCAACAGCAACCTCAACACTCAAAAACACCAACGAATTCAACAAAAACCTCAACAATGAATAACAACAAAAAATTCAACAACAACCTCAACAATGAAAAACACCAAAAAATTCAACAACAACCTCAACATTCAAAAACCCCAACAAATTCAACCAAAATCTCAGCAATGAAAAACAGCAAAAAATTCAACAACAACGTCAGCTTTGAAAAACACCAACAATATCAACATCCTCAACATTGAAAAACACCAACAAATTCAACAACAACCTCAACATTGAAAAAACCCAACCAATTCAACAACAACCTCAACAATGAAAAACATCAACAAATTCAACAACAACCTCAACATTCAAAAATATCAACAATTTCAACAACAACCTGAGCAATGATAATTATCAAAAAATTCAACAACAACAACCTCAACAATGATAAACACCAAAAAATTCAACAACAACCTCATCAATGAAAAGCAGCGAAATAATCAATAAAAACCTCAACATTTAAAAACTCCAACAATTTCAACAACTACCGCAACAATGAAAAAACCAAAGAAATCAGCAACAAACTCAACAACAACCTGAGCAATGAAAAACATCAAAAAATTCAACATCAACCTGAACATTCCAAAACACCAACAAATACAACAAAAACCTCAACAATGAAAACACCAAAAAATTCAACAACAACCACAACTTGGAAAAACACCAACAAATTCAACAAACTCAATGTTGAAAGTCACCAACAAATTCATCAACAACCTTAACAATGAAAAACAGCAAAAAATTCAACAACAACGACCTCAACAATGAAAAACACCATAAATTTCAACAACAACCTCAACAATTAAAAACACCAAAATATTGAACAACAAACTCAACATTGAAAATCACCAACAAATACAACAACAACCTCAACAATGAAAAACATGAAAAAAATTAAACAACAACCTCAACATTCAAAAACTACAACAAATTCAACATAAACCTCAACAATGAAAAACAACAATAAATTCAACAACAACCTCAACTTTCAAAAACTTCAACAAATTCAACAACCTCAAGAATGAAAAACTCCAACAAATTCAACAACAACCTCAACAATGAAAATCACCAAATATTTCAACGACAACCTCAACATTCAAAAACACCAACAAATTCAACAAAAACCTCAACTTTCAAAAACACCAACAAATTCACCAACCTCAACATTGAAACACTACAACAAATGCAACAACAACCTCAACAATGAAAATCGCCAAATAATTCAACGACAACCTCAACATTCAAAAACACCAAAAAAATTCAACAAAAACCTCAACAATTAAAAACACGAAAAAAATTAAACAACAACCTCAACATTCAAAAACTACAACAAATTGAACATAAACCTCAACAATGAAAAACAACAATAAATTCAACAACAACCTCAACTTTGAAAAACATCAAAAAATTCAACAACAACCTCAACTTTGAAAAACATCAAAAAATTCAACAACAACCTCAACATTCAAAAACAACAACAAATTCAACAAAAAAACTCAACAATGAAAAACATCAACAAATTCAACAACAACCTCAACATTCAAAAATATCAACAATTTCAACAACAACCTGAGCAATGATAATTATCAAAAAATTCAACAACAACAACCTCAACAATGATAAACACCAAAAAATTCAACAACAACCTCATCAATGAAAAGCAGCGAAATAATCAATAAAAACCTCAACATTTAAAAACTCCAACAATTTCAACAACTACCGCAACAATGAAAAAACCAAAGAAATCAGCAACAAACTCAACAACAACCTGAGCAATGAAAAACATCAAAAAATTCAACATCAACCTGAACATTCCAAAACACCAACAAATACAACAAAAACCTCAACAATGAAAACACCAAAAAATTCAACAACAACCACAACTTGGAAAAACACCAACAAATTCAACAAACTCAATGTTGAAAGTCACCAACAAATTCATCAACAACCTTAACAATGAAAAACAGCAAAAAATTCAACAACAACGACCTCAACAATGAAAAACACCATAAATTTCAACAACAACCTCAACAATTAAAAACACCAAAATATTGAACAACAAACTCAACATTGAAAATCACCAACAAATACAACAACAACCTCAACAATGAAAAACATGAAAAAAATTAAACAACAACCTCAACATTCAAAAACTACAACAAATTCAACATAAACCTCAACAATGAAAAACAACAATAAATTCAACAACAACCTCAACTTTCAAAAACTTCAACAAATTCAACAACCTCAAGAATGAAAAACTCCAACAAATTCAACAACAACCTCAACAATGAAAATCACCAAATATTTCAACGACAACCTCAACATTCAAAAACACCAACAAATTCAACAAAAACCTCAACTTTCAAAAACACCAACAAATTCACCAACCTCAACATTGAAACACTACAACAAATGCAACAACAACCTCAACAATGAAAATCGCCAAATAATTCAACGACAACCTCAACATTCAAAAACACCAAAAAAATTCAACAAAAACCTCAACAATTAAAAACACGAAAAAAATTAAACAACAACCTCAACATTCAAAAACTACAACAAATTGAACATAAACCTCAACAATGAAAAACAACAATAAATTCAACAACAACCTCAACTTTGAAAAACATCAAAAAATTCAACAACAACCTCAACTTTGAAAAACATCAAAAAATTCAACAACAACCTCAACATTCAAAAACAACAACAAATTCAACAAAAAAACTCAACAATGAAAATCACCAAAAAATTCACCATAAACCTTAACTTTGAAAAACAACTTTGAAAATCACCAAAAGATTCAAAAACCACGACACTGATAAACAGCAACCTCAACAATGAAAAACATCAACAAATTCAACAAATATCGCAACAATGAAAAACACCAAAAAATTCAACAACAAACTCAACATTGAAAATCATCAACAAAATCAACATCAACCTCAACAATGAAAAACATCAAAAAATTCAACAACAACCTCAACATTCAAAAACAACAACAAATTCAACTGCAACCTCAACTTTGAAAAATACAAAAAGATTCAAAAAAAAACATTGAATGCACCAATATGTTCAACAACAACCTCAATATTGAAAATCACCAAAAAATCCAACAACAACCTCAACATTGAAAAACACCAAAATATTCAACAACAACCTCAACTTATAGAAACACCATCAAATTCAAAATCCTCAAGATGGAAAAACACCAACAAATTCAACTACAACCTCAATATTGAAAATCACCAACAAATTCAACAACAAACTCATTAATGAAAAACACCAACAAATTCAACAAAAACCTCAACAATGAAAAATCCCAAAAAATTCATCAACATCCTCAACATTCAAAAACACGAACAAATTTCACAAAAATCTCAACAATGAAAAACACCAAAAAATTCAACAACACCATCAACATTGAAAAACATCAACAAATTCAACAGTAACCTCAACACTCAAAAACACCAACGAATTCAACAAAAACGTCAACATTGAATAACATCAAAAAATTCAACATCAACCTGAACATTCCAAAACACCAACAAATACAACAAAAACCTCAACAATGAAAACACCAAAAAATTCAACAACAACCACAACTTGGAAAAACACCAACAAATTCAACAAACTCAATGTTGAAAGTCACCAACAAATTCATCAACAACCTTAACAATGAAAAACAGCAAAAAATTCAACAACAACGACCTCAACAATGAAAAACACCATAAATTTCAACAACAACCTCAACAATTAAAAACACCAAAATATTGAACAACAAACTCAACATTGAAAATCACCAACAAATACAACAACAACCTCAACAATGAAAAACATGAAAAAAATTAAACAACAACCTCAACATTCAAAAACTACAACAAATTCAACATAAACCTCAACAATGAAAAACAACAATAAATTCAACAACAACCTCAACTTTCAAAAACTTCAACAAATTCAACAACCTCAAGAATGAAAAACTCCAACAAATTCAACAACAACCTCAACAATGAAAATCACCAAATATTTCAACGACAACCTCAACATTCAAAAACACCAACAAATTCAACAAAAACCTCAACTTTCAAAAACACCAACAAATTCACCAACCTCAACATTGAAACACTACAACAAATGCAACAACAACCTCAACAATGAAAATCGCCAAATAATTCAACGACAACCTCAACATTCAAAAACACCAAAAAAATTCAACAAAAACCTCAACAATTAAAAACACGAAAAAAATTAAACAACAACCTCAACATTCAAAAACTACAACAAATTGAACATAAACCTCAACAATGAAAAACAACAATAAATTCAACAACAACCTCAACTTTGAAAAACATCAAAAAATTCAACAACAACCTCAACTTTGAAAAACATCAAAAAATTCAACAACAACCTCAACATTCAAAAACAACAACAAATTCAACAAAAAAACTCAACAATGAAAATCACCAAAAAATTCACCATAAACCTTAACTTTGAAAAACAACTTTGAAAATCACCAAAAGATTCAAAAACCACGACACTGATAAACAGCAACCTCAACAATGAAAAACATCAACAAATTCAACAAATATCGCAACAATGAAAAACACCAAAAAATTCAACAACAAACTCAACATTGAAAATCATCAACAAAATCAACATCAACCTCAACAATGAAAAACATCAAAAAATTCAACAACAACCTCAACATTCAAAAACAACAACAAATTCAACTGCAACCTCAACTTTGAAAAATACAAAAAGATTCAAAAAAAAACATTGAATGCACCAATATGTTCAACAACAACCTCAATATTGAAAATCACCAAAAAATCCAACAACAACCTCAACATTGAAAAACACCAAAATATTCAACAACAACCTCAACTTATAGAAACACCATCAAATTCAAAATCCTCAAGATGGAAAAACACCAACAAATTCAACTACAACCTCAATATTGAAAATCACCAACAAATTCAACAACAAACTCATTAATGAAAAACACCAACAAATTCAACAAAAACCTCAACAATGAAAAATCCCAAAAAATTCATCAACATCCTCAACATTCAAAAACACGAACAAATTTCACAAAAATCTCAACAATGAAAAACACCAAAAAATTCAACAACACCATCAACATTGAAAAACATCAACAAATTCAACAGTAACCTCAACACTCAAAAACACCAACGAATTCAACAAAAACCTCAACATTGAATAACAACAAAAAATTCAACAACAACCTCAACAATGAAAAACACCAAAAAATTCAACAACAACCTCAACATTCAAAAACAACAAAAAATAAAAAAAACAACCTCAACATTCAAAAACCCCAACAAATTCAACCAAAATCTCAGCAATGAAAAACACCAAAAAATTCAACAACAACCTCAACTTTGAAAAACACCAACCATTTCAACATCCTCAACATTGAAAAACACCAACAAATTCAACAACAACCTCAACATTGAAAAAACCCAACCAATTCAACAACAACCTCAACAATGAAAAACACCAACAAATTCAACAACAACCTCAACATTCAAAAATACCAACAATTTCAACAACAACCTGAGCAATGAAAAACATCAAAAAATTCAACATCAACCTGAACATTCCAAAACACCAACAAATACAACAAAAACCTCAACAATGAAAACACCAAAAAATTCAACAACAACCACAACTTTGAAAAACACCAACAAATTCATCAACAACCTCAACAATGAAAAACAGCAAAACATTCAACAACAACGACCACAACAATGAAAAACACCATAAAATTCAACAACAACCTCAACATTGAAAAACTCCAACAATTTCAAAAACAACCTCAACAATTAAAAACACCAAAATATTGAACAACAAACTCAACATTGAAAATCACCAACAAATTCAACAACAACCTCAACAATAAAACACATCAAAAAATACAACAACAACTTCAACATTCAAAAACAGCAACAAATTCAACATAAACCTCAACAATGAAAAACAACAATAAATTCAATAACAACCTCAACTTTGAAAAACACCAACAAATTCAACAACAACCTCAGCAATGATAAATATCAAAAAATTCAACAACAACAACAACCTCAACAATGATAAACACCAAAAAATTCAACAACAACCTCAACAATGAAAAGCAGCGAAATAATCAATAAAAACCTCAACATTTAAAAACTCCAACAATTTCAACAACTACCGCAACAATGAAAATCCCCAAAGAATTCAACAACAAACTCAACATTGAAAATCAGCATCAAATTCAACAAAAATATCAACAATGATAAACATCAATAAATTCAAAATCAACCACAACATTCCAAAACAATAACAAATTCAACAAAAACCTCAACAATGAAAACACCAAAAAATTCAACAACAACCACAACTTTGAATAATACCAACAAATTCAACAACCTCAATATTGAAAATCACCAACAAATTCATCAACAACCTCAACAATGAAAAACAGCAAAAAATTCAACAACAACCTCACCATGTAAAAGCTCCAACAATTTCAACCACAACCTCAAAAATGAAAAACACCACAATATTCCAGAACAAACTCAACATTGAAAATCACCAACAAATTCAACAACAACCACAACAATGAATAACATCAAAAAATTCAACAACAACCCAAACATTCAAAAACAACAACAAATTCAACAAAAATCTCAACAATGAAAAACATCAAAAAATTCAACATCAACCTGAACATTCCAAAACACCAACAAATACAACAAAAACCTCAACAATGAAAACACCAAAAAATTCAACAACAACCACAACTTGGAAAAACACCAACAAATTCAACAAACTCAATGTTGAAAGTCACCAACAAATTCATCAACAACCTTAACAATGAAAAACAGCAAAAAATTCAACAACAACGACCTCAACAATGAAAAACACCATAAATTTCAACAACAACCTCAACAATTAAAAACACCAAAATATTGAACAACAAACTCAACATTGAAAATCACCAACAAATACAACAACAACCTCAACAATGAAAAACATGAAAAAAATTAAACAACAACCTCAACATTCAAAAACTACAACAAATTCAACATAAACCTCAACAATGAAAAACAACAATAAATTCAACAACAACCTCAACTTTCAAAAACTTCAACAAATTCAACAACCTCAAGAATGAAAAACTCCAACAAATTCAACAACAACCTCAACAATGAAAATCACCAAATATTTCAACGACAACCTCAACATTCAAAAACACCAACAAATTCAACAAAAACCTCAACTTTCAAAAACACCAACAAATTCACCAACCTCAACATTGAAACACTACAACAAATGCAACAACAACCTCAACAATGAAAATCGCCAAATAATTCAACGACAACCTCAACATTCAAAAACACCAAAAAAATTCAACAAAAACCTCAACAATTAAAAACACGAAAAAAATTAAACAACAACCTCAACATTCAAAAACTACAACAAATTGAACATAAACCTCAACAATGAAAAACAACAATAAATTCAACAACAACCTCAACTTTGAAAAACATCAAAAAATTCAACAACAACCTCAACTTTGAAAAACATCAAAAAATTCAACAACAACCTCAACATTCAAAAACAACAACAAATTCAACAAAAAAACTCAACAATGAAAATCACCAAAAAATTCACCATAAACCTTAACTTTGAAAAACAACTTTGAAAATCACCAAAAGATTCAAAAACCACGACACTGATAAACAGCAACCTCAACAATGAAAAACATCAACAAATTCAACAAATATCGCAACAATGAAAAACACCAAAAAATTCAACAACAAACTCAACATTGAAAATCATCAACAAAATCAACATCAACCTCAACAATGAAAAACATCAAAAAATTCAACAACAACCTCAACATTCAAAAACAACAACAAATTCAACTGCAACCTCAACTTTGAAAAATACAAAAAGATTCAAAAAAAAACATTGAATGCACCAATATGTTCAACAACAACCTCAATATTGAAAATCACCAAAAAATCCAACAACAACCTCAACATTGAAAAACACCAAAATATTCAACAACAACCTCAACTTATAGAAACACCATCAAATTCAAAATCCTCAAGATGGAAAAACACCAACAAATTCAACTACAACCTCAATATTGAAAATCACCAACAAATTCAACAACAAACTCATTAATGAAAAACACCAACAAATTCAACAAAAACCTCAACAATGAAAAATCCCAAAAAATTCATCAACATCCTCAACATTCAAAAACACGAACAAATTTCACAAAAATCTCAACAATGAAAAACACCAAAAAATTCAACAACACCATCAACATTGAAAAACATCAACAAATTCAACAGTAACCTCAACACTCAAAAACACCAACGAATTCAACAAAAACGTCAACATTGAATAACAACAAAAAATTCAACAACAACCTCAACAATGAAAAACACCAAAAAATTCAACAACAACCTCAACATTCAAAAACAACAAAAAATAAAAAAAACAACCTCAACATTCAAAAACCCCAACAAATTCAACCAAAATCTCAGCAATGAAAAACACCAAAAAATTCAACAACAACCTCAACTTTGAAAAACACCAACCATTTCAACATCCTCAACATTGAAAAACACCAACAAATTCAACAACAACCTCAACATTGAAAAAACCCAACCAATTCAACAACAACCTCAACAATGAAAAACACCAACAAATTCAACAACAACCTCAACATTCAAAAATACCAACAATTTCAACAACAACCTGAGCAATGAAAAACATCAAAAAATTCAACATCAACCTGAACATTCCAAAACACCAACAAATACAACAAAAACCTCAACAATGAAAACACCAAAAAATTCAACAACAACCACAACTTTGAAAAACACCAACAAATTCATCAACAACCTCAACAATGAAAAACAGCAAAACATTCAACAACAACGACCACAACAATGAAAAACACCATAAAATTCAACAACAACCTCAACATTGAAAAACTCCAACAATTTCAAAAACAACCTCAACAATTAAAAACACCAAAATATTGAACAACAAACTCAACATTGAAAATCACCAACAAATTCAACATAAACCTCAACAATGAAAAACAACAATAAATTCAACAACAACCTCAACTTTGAAAAACACCAACAAATTCAACAACAACCTCAGCAATGATAAATATCAAAAAATTCAACAACAACAACAACCTCAACAATGATAAACACCAAAAAATTCAACAACAACCTCAACAATGAAAAGCAGCGAAATAATCAATAAAAACCTCAACATTTAAAAACTCCAACAATTTCAACAACTACCGCAACAATGAAAATCCCCAAAGAATTCAACAACAAACTCATCATTGAAAATCAGCATCAAATTCAACAAAAATATCAACAATGATAAACATCAATAAATTCAAAATCAACCACAACATTCCCAAACAATAACAAATTCAACAAAAACCTCAACAATGAAAACACCAAAAAATTCAACAACAACCACACCTTTGAATAATACCAACAAATTCAACAACCTCAATATTGAAAATCACCAACAAATTCATCAACAACCTCAACAATGAAAAACAGCAAAAAATTCAACAACAACCTCACCATGTAAAAACTCCAACAATTTCAACCACAACCTCAAAAATGAAAAACACCACAATATTCCAGAACAAACTCAACATTGAAAATCACCAACAAATTCAACAACAACCACAACAATGAATAACATCAAAAAATTCAACAACAACCCAAACATTCAAAAACAACAACAAATTCAACAAAAATCTCAACAATGAAAAACATCAAAAAATTCAACATCAACCTGAACATTCCAAAGCACCAACAAATACAACAAAAACCTCAACAATGAAAACACCAAAAAATTCAACAACAACCACAACTTGGAAAAACACCAACAAATTCAACAAACTCAATGTTGAAAGTCACCAACAAATTCATCAACAACCTTATCAATGAAAAACAGCAAAAAATTCAACAACAACGACCTCAACAATGAAAAACACCATAAATTTCAACAACAACCTCAACAATTAAAAACACCAAAATATTGAACAACAAACTCAACATTGAAAATCACCAACAAATTCAACAACAACCTCAACAATGAAAAACATGCAAAAAATTAAACAACAACCTCAACATTCAAAAACTACAACAAATTCAACATAAACCTCAACAATGAAAAACAAAAATAAATTCAACAATAACCTCAACTTTCAAAAACTTCAACAAATTCAACAACCTCAAGAATGAAAAACTTCAACAAATTCAACAACAACCTCAACAATGAAAATCACCAAATATTTCAACGACAACCTCAACAATCAAAAACACCAACAAATTCAACAAAAACCTCAACTTTCAAAAACAGCAACAAATTCACCAACCTCAACATTGAAACACTCCAACAAATTCAACAACAACCTCAACAATGAAAATCGCCAAATAATTCAACGACAACCTCAACATTCAAAAACACCAAAAAAATTCAACAAAAACCTCAACAATTAAAAACACGAAAAAATTCAACAACAACATCAACTTTGAAAAACACCAGCAAATTCAACAACCTCAACTTTGAAAAACACCAGCAAATTGAACTGCAACCTCAACTTTGAAAAATATAAAAAAGATCAAAGAAAACCATTGATAACACCAATAAATGCAACAACCTCAACATTCAAAAGCACCAACAAATTCAACAGCAACCTCAGCAATGAAAAGCATCAAAAAATTCAACAACAACCTCAACAATGAAAAACACCCACAAATTCAAGAAGTACCGCAACAATGAAAAACACCAAATAATTTAACAACAACCTCAACAATGAAAAACACCAAAAAATTCAACAACAAACTCAACATTGAAATTCATCAACAAAATCAACATCAACCTCAACAATGAAAAACATCAAAAAATTCAACAACAACCTCAACATTCAAAAACAACAACAAATTCAACAAAAAAAGTCAACATTGAAAAACACCGAAAAATTCAACAACCACCTCAACTTTGAAAAACACCAAAAAATTTAACAACCTCAACATTGAGAAACAGCAACAAATTCAACTGCAACCTCAACTTTGAAAAATACAAAAAGATTCAAAAAAAAACATTGAATGCACCAATGTTTTCAACAACAACCTCAATATTGAAAATCACCAAAAAATTCAACAACAACCTCAACATTGAAAAACACCAAAATATTCAACAACAACCTCAAATTTGCTAAACACCGACAAATTGAAAATCCTCAACATGGAAAAACACCAACAAATTCAACTACAACCTCAATATTGGAAATCAGCAACAAATTCAACAACAACCTCATTAATGAAAAACACCAACAAATTCAACAAAAAACCTCAACAAAGAAAAATCCCAAAAAATTCATCAACATCCTCAACATTCAAAAACATCATCAAATTCAACAACAACCTCAACACTCAAAAACACCAACGAATTCCACAAAAACCTCAACATTGAATAACAACAAAAAATTCTACAACAACCTCAACAATGAAAAACACCAAAAAATTCAACAACAACCTCAACATTCAAAAACACCAAAAAATAAAAAAAACAACCTCAACATTCAAAAACACCAACAAATTCAACATCCTCAACATTGAAAAACACCAACAAATTCAACAACAACCTCAACATTGAAAAACCCAACCAAATCAACAACAACCTCAACAATGAAAAACACCAAAAAATTCAACAACAACCTCAACGTTCAAAAACAACAAATTCAACAAAAAAACTCAACAATGAAAAACACCAAAAAATTCAACAACAACCTCAACTTTGAAAAACAACTTTGAAAAACACCAAAAGATTCAGCAACCTCAACATTGATAAACAGCAACCTCAACAATGAAAAACACCCACAAATTCAACAAGTACCGCAACAATGAAAAACACCAAATAATTCAACAACAACCTCAATAATGAAAAACACCAAAAAATTCAACAACAAACTCAACATTGAAAATCATCAACAAAATCAACATCAACCTCAACAATGAAAAACATCAAAAAATTCAACAACAACCTCAACATTCAAAAACAACAACAAATTCAACAAAAAAAGTCAACAATGAAAAACACCAAAAAATTCAACAACAACCTCAACTTTGAAAAACACCAAATAATTCAACAACCTCAACATTGAGAAACAGCAACAAATTCAACTGCAACCTCAACTTTGATAAATACAAAAAGATTCAAAAAAAAACATTGAATGCATCAATATTTTCAACAACAACCTCAATATTGAAAATCACCAAAAAATTCAACAACAACCTCAACATTGAAAAACACCAAAATATTCAACAACAACCTCAAATTTGCTAAACACCGACAAATTGAAAATCCTCAACATGGAAAAACACCAACAAATTCAACTACAACCTCAATATTGGAAATCACCAACAAATTCAACAACAACCTCATTAATGAAAAACACCAACAAATTCAACAAAAAACCTCAACAAAGAAAAATCCCAAAAAATTCATCAACATCCTCAACATTCAAAAACATCATCAAATTCAACAACAACCTCAACACTCAAAAACACCAACGAATTCCACAAAAACCTCAACATTGAATAACAACAAAAAATTCTACAACAACCTCAACAATGAAAAACACCAAAAAATTCAACAACAACCTCAACATTCAAAAACACCAAAAAATAAAAAAAACAACCTCAACATTCAAAAACACCAACAAATTCAACATCCTCAACATTGAAAAACACCAACAAATTCAACAACAACCTCAACATTGAAAAACCCAACCAAATCAACAACAACCTCAACAATGAAAAACACCAAAAAATTCAACAACAACCTCAACGTTCAAAAACAACAAATTCAACAAAAAAACTCAACAATGAAAAACACCAAAAAATTCAACAACAACCTCAACTTTGAAAAACAACTTTGAAAAACACCAAAAGATTCAGCAACCTCAACATTGATAAACAGCAACCTCAACAATGAAAAACACCCACAAATTCAACAAGTACCGCAACAATGAAAAACACCAAATAATTCAACAACAACCTCAACAATGAAAAACACCAAAAAATTCAACAACAAACTCAACATTGAAAATCATCAACAAAATCAACATCAACCTCAACAATGAAAAACATCAAAAAATTCAACAACAACCTCAACATTCAAAAACAACAACAAATTCAACAAAAAAAGTCAACAATGAAAAACACCAAAAAATTCAACAACAACCTCAACTTTGAAAAACACCAAATAATTCAACAACCTCAACATTGAGAAACAGCAACAAATTCAACTGCAACCTCAACTTTGATAATTACAAAAAGATTCAAAAAAAAACATTGAATGCATCAATATTTTCAACAACAACCTCAATACTGATAATCACCAAAAAATTCAACAACAACCTCAACATTGCAAAACACCAAAATATTCAACAACAACCTCAACTTTGCTAAACACCAACAAATTCAAAATCCTCTTCATGGAAAAAAACCAACAAATTCAACTACAACCTCAATATTGAAAATCACCAACAAATTCAACAACAACCTCATTAATGAAAAACACCAACAAATTCAACAAAAACCTCAACAATGAAAAACCCCAAAAAATTCATCAACATCCTCAACATTCAAAAACATCATCAAATTCAACAACAACATCAACACTCAAAAACACCAACGAATTCAACAAAAACCTCAACATTGAATAACAATAAAAAATTCAACAACAACCTCAACATTCAAAAACACCAAAAAATTCAACAACAACCTCAACATTCAAAAACACCAAAAAAATAAAAAAAACAACCTCAACATTCAAAAACCCCAACAAATTCAACCAAAATCTCAGCAATGAAAAACACCAAAAAATTCAACAACAACGTCCACTTTGAAAAACACCAACAATTTCAACATCCTCAACATTGAAAAACACCAACAAATTCAACAACAACCTCAACAATGAAAAACACCAAAAAATTCAACAACAACCTCAACGTTCAAAAACAACAACAAATTCAACAAAAAAACTCAACAATGAAAAACACCAAAAAATTCAACAACAACCTCAACTTTGAAAAACAACTTTCAAAAACACCAAAAGATTCAGCAACCTCAACATTGATAAACAGCAACCTCAACAATGAAAAACACCCACAAATTCAACAAGTACCGCAACAATGTAAAACACCAAATAATTCAACAGCAACCTCAACAATGAAAAACACCAAAAAATTCAACAACAAACTCAACATTGAAAATCATCAATAAAATCAACATCAACCTCAACAATGAAAAACACCAAAAAATTCAACAACAACCTCAACTTTGAAAAACACCAAAAAATTCAACAACCTCAACATTAAGAAACAGCAACAAATTCAACTGCAACCTCAACTTTGAAAAATACAAAAAGATTCAAAAAAAAACATTGAATGCACCAATATTTTCAACAACAACCTCAACTTTGCTAAACACCAACAAATTCAACTACAACCTCAACAATGAAAAATCCCAAAAAATTCATCAACATCCTCAACATTCAAAAACATCAACAAATTCAACAACAACCTCAACACTCAAAAACACCAACGAATTCAACAAAAACCTCAACATTCAAAAACACCAAAAAATAAAAAAAACAACCTCAACATTCAAAAACACCAACAAATTCAACCAAAACCTCAGCAATGAAAAACACCAAAAAATTCAACAGCAAACTCAACTTTGAAAAACACCAACAATTTCAACATCCTCAACATTGAAAAACGCCAACAAATTCAACAACAACCTCAACATTGAAAAACCCCAACCAATTCAACAACAACCTCAACAATGAAAAACACCAACAAATTCAACAACAACCTCAACATTCAAAAACACCAACAATTTCAACAACATCCTGAGCAATGAAAAACATCAAAAAATTCAACATCAACCTGAACATTCCAAAACACCAACAAATACAACAAAAACCTCAACAATGAAAACACCAAGAAATTCAACAACAACCACAACTTTGAAAAACACCAACAAATTCATCAACAACCTCAACAATGAAAAACAGCAAAAAATTCAACAACAACGACCACAACAATGAAAAACACCATAAAATTCAACAACAACCTCAACATTGAAAATCTCCAACAATTTCAAAAACAACCTCAACAATTAAAAACACCAAAATATTGAACAGCAATCTCAACATTGAAATTCACCAACAAATTCAACAACAACCTCAACAATGAAAAACACCAAAAAATTCAACAACAAACTCAACATTGAAAATCATCAACAAATTCAACATCAACCTCAACAATGAAAAACATCAAAAAATTCAACAACAACCTCAACATTCAAAAACTACAACAAATTCAACATAAACCTCAACAATGAAAAACAACAATAAATTCAACAACAACCTCAACTTTGAAAAACACCAACAAATTCAACAACAACCTCAGCAATGATAAATATCAAAATATTCAACAACAACAACCTCAACAATGATAAACACCAAAAATTCAACAACAACCTCAACAATGAAAAGCAGCGAAATAATCAATAAGAACCTCAACATTTAAAAACTCCAACAATTTCTACAACTACCGAAACAATGAAAATCCCCAAAGAATTCAACAACAAACTCAACATTGAAAATCAGCATCAAATTCAACAAAAATATCAACAATGAAAAACATCAATAAATTCAAAATCAACCACAACATTCGCAAACAATAACAAATTCAACAAAAACCTCAACAATGAAAACACCAAAAAATTCAACAACAACCACAACTTTGGATAACACCAACAAATTCAACAACCTCAATATTGAAAATCACCAACAAATTCATCAACAACCTCAACAATGAAAAACAGCAAAAAATTCCACAACAACCTCAACATGTAAAAACTCCAACAATTTCAACAACAACCTCAAGAATGAAAAACTCCACAATATTCAAGAACAAAATTAACATTGAAAATCACCAACAAATTCAACAACAACCACAACAATGAATAACATCAAAAAATTCAACCACAACCCAAACATTCAAAAACAACAACAAATTCAACAAAAATCTCAACAATGAAAAACATCAAAAAATTCAGCATCAACCTGAACATTCCAAAACACCAACAAACACAACAAAAACCTCAACAATGAAAACACCAAAAAATTCAACAACAAACACAACTTTGAAAAACACCAACAAATTCAACAAACTCAATATTGAAAGTCACCAACAAATTCATCAACAACCTCAACAATGAAAAACAGCCAAATAATTCAACAACAACGACCTCAAAAATGAAAAAAACCATAAAATTCAACAGCAACCTCAACATTGAAAAACTCCAACAATTTCAACAACAACCTCAACAATTAAAAACACCAAAATATTGAACAACAAACTCAACATTGAAAATCACCAACAAATTCAACAACAACCTCAACAATGAAAAACATCAAAAAATTCAACAACAACTTCAACATTCAACAACTACAACAAATTCAACCTAAACCTCAACAATGAAAAACAACAATAAATTCAACAACAACCTCAACATTCAAAAACTTCAACAAATTCAACAACCTCAAGAATGAAAAACTCCAACAAATTCAACAACAACCTCAACAATGAAAATCACCAAATAATTCAACGACAACCTCAACATTCAAAAACACCAACAAATTCAACAATAACCTCAACAATTAAAAACACGAAAAAATTCAGCAACAACATCAACTTTGAAAAACACCAACAAATTCAACAACTTCAACATTGAAAAACACCAACAAATTCAACTGCAACCTCAACTTTGAAAAACACCAAAAAATTCAACAACCTCAACATTAAGAAACAGCAACAAATTCAACTGCAACCTCAACTTTGAAAAATAAAAAAAGATTCAAAAAAAAACATTGAATGCACCAATATTTTCAACAACAACCTCAATATTGAAAATCACCAAAAAATTCAACAACAACCACAACATTTCAAAACACCAAAATATTCAACAACAACCTCAACTTTGCTAAACACCAACAAATTCAAAATCCTCAACATGGAAAAACACCAACAAATTCAACTACAACCTCAACAATGAAAAATCCCAAAAAATTCATCAACATCCTCAACATTCAAAAACATCAACAAATTCAACAACAACCTCAACATTGATAATCAGCATCAAATTCAACAAAAATATCAACAATGATAAACATCAATAAATTCAAAATGAACCACAACATTCCAAAACAATAACAAATTCAACAAAAACCTCAGCAATGAAAACACCAAAAATTCAACAACAACCACAACTTTGAATAACACCAACAAATTCAACAACCTCAATACTGAAAATCACCAACAAATTCATCAACAACCTCAACAATGAAAAACTGCAAAAAATTCAACAACAGCCTCAACATGTAAAAACTCCAACAATTTCAACAACAACCTCAAGAATGAAAAACACCAAAATATTCAACAACAAACTTAACATTGAAAATCACAAACAAATTCAACAACAACCTCAACAATGAATAACATCAAAAAATTCAACAACAACCTCAACATTCAAAAACAACAACAAGTTCAACGAAAATCTCAACAATGGAAAACATCAAAAAATTCAACATCAACCTGAACATTCCAAAACACCAACAAATACAACAAAAACCTCCACAATGAAAACACCAAAAAATTCAACAACAACCATAACTTTGAATAACACCAACAAATTCAACAAACTCAATATCGAAAATCACCAACAAATTCATCAACAACCTCAACAATGAAAAAGAGCAAAAAATTCAACAACAACGACCTCAAGAATGAAAAACATCAAAAAATTCAACAACAAAATTGAAATACTCCAACAATTTCAACAACAACCTCAACATTGAAAAACACCTAAATATTGAACAACAAACTCAACATTGAAAATCACCAACAAATTCAACAACAAATTCAACAATGAAAATCACCAAAAAATTCAACAACAACCTCAACATTCAAAAACAACAACAAATTCAACATAAACCTCAACAATGAAAAACACTAATAAATTCAACAACAACCTCAACTTTCAAAAACACCAACAAATTCAACAACCTCAACATTGAAAATCACCAACAAATTCAACAACAACCTCAGCAATGAAAAACATTTAAAAATTCAACAACAACCTCAACAATGAAAAACACCAACAAATTCAACAACAACCTCAACATTCAAAAACACCAACAAATTCAACAGAAACCTCAGCAATGAAAAGACCAAAAAATTCAACAACAACCTCAACATTGAAAAACACCGACAAATTCAAGTGCAACCTCAACTTTGAAAAATACAAAAAGTTCAAAAAAAACCATTGATAACACCAATAAATTCAACAACAACCTCAATATGGATAATCACAAACAAATGCAACAACAACCTCAGCAATGAAAAACAACAAAAAATTCAACAACAACCTCAACATTGAAAATCACCAACAAATTCAACAACTTCAACATTGAAAAACACTAAAAAGTTTTGAAAAAAACATTGATAACTCCAATAAATTCAAAAACAACCTCAATATTGAAAATCACCAACAAATTCATCAACTACCTCAACAATGAAAAACATCAAAAAATTCAACAACAACGACCCCAACAATGATAAACACCAAAAAATTCAACAACAACCTCAACATTGAAAAACTCCAACAATTTCAACAACGACCTCAACAATGAAAAACGTCAAAAATATTCAACAACAACCTCAACATTCAAAAACAACAACAAATTCAACAAAAACCTCAACAATAAAAAACACCAAAAAACTCTACAACAACCTCAACTTCGAAAACACCAAAAAATTCAACAACCTCAACATTTAAAAACAACAACAAATTCAACTGCAACCTCAACTTTGAAAAATTCAAAAAAATTAAAATAAAACCATTGATAACATCAATAAATTCAACAACAACCTCAATATTGAAAATCACCAACAAATTCAACAACAACCTCAACAATGAAAAACACCAAAAAAATTCAACAACAACAAAACATTGAAAATCACCAAAATATTCAACAACAAACTCAACTTTGAAAAACACCAACAAATTCAACAACCTTAACATTGAAAAACAGCAACAAATTCAACAACCTCAACTTTGAAAAATAGAAAAAAGTTCAACACAATAATAATTGATAACATCAACAAATTCTACAACAACTCTATATTGAATATCACCAACAAATTCAACAACAACCTCAACTTTGAAAAAGACCAACAAATTCAACAAACTCACCTTTGAAAAAGACCAGCAAATTCAACAACAGCCTCAACAATGAAAATCGCAAAAAAATTCAACAACAACCTCAACATTGAAAACACCAAATAATTCAACAACCTCAACAATGAAAAACACCAAAAAATTCAACAACAACCTCAACTTTGAAAACACCAAATAATTCAACAACCTCAACAATGAAAAACATCAAAAAATTCAACAACAACCTGAACATTCCAAACCACCATCAAATTCAACATAAACCTCAAGAATGAAAAACACCAAAAAATTCAACATAAACCACAAAATTGCAAAACACCAACAAATTCAACAACAAACTCAACATTGAAAATCACCAACCAATTCAACAACAACCTCAATATTGAACATCACCAACAAATTCAACAACAGCCTCAACATTGAAAAAGAGCAGCAAATTCAACAACAACGTCAACAATGAAGAACATCAAATAATTAAACAACAACAACCTCAAAATTGAAAAACACCAAAAAATTCAACAACAACCTCAACTTTGAAAAACAGAAACAAATTCAACTAGATCTTCATTGAAAAGCACCAACAAAATCAACTGCAACTTCAACTTTGAAAAAAAAAAGATAAAATAAAACCATTGAAACCACCAATAAATTCAACAACAACCTCAATATTGAAAATCACCAACAAATTCAACAACAACCTCAACAATGAAAAACACCAAAAAATTCAACAGCAACCTCAACTTTGAAAAACAACAACAAATTCAACTTGCTCTTCATTGAAAAACACCAACAAAATCAACTGCAACTTCAACTTTGAAAAAAAAGAACAAAAAAAACCATTGAAACCACCAATAAATTCAACAACAACCTCAATATTGAAAATCACAAACAAATTCAACAACAACCTCAACAATGAAAAACACCAAAAAATTCAACAACAACCTCAACTTTGAAAAACCACAACAAATTCAACTAGCTCTTCATTGAAAAACACCAACAAAATCAACTGCAACTTCAACTTTGAAAAAAAAAAAGATTAAAAAAAACCATTGATAACACCAATAAATTCAACAACAACCTCAATATTGAAAATCACCAACAAATTCAACAACAACCTCAGAAATGAAATACATCAAAAACTTCAACAACAACAACCTCAACAATGAAAAACACCAAAAAATTAAACTACAACCTCAACATTCAAAATCACCAAGAAATCCAACAAAAACCTCAACTTAGAAACACCAAAAAATTCAACATCAACCTCATCTTTGAAAAACACCAGCAAATTCAACAACAATCTCAACATTGCAAAACACAAAAATTTCAACAACAACCTCAACATTCAAAACAACAACGAATTCAACAAAAACATCAACAATGAAAAACACCAAAAAACTCTACAACAACCTCAACTTCGAAAACACCAAAAAATTCAACAACCTCAACATTGAAAAACACCAACAAATTCAACTGCAAACACAACTTTGAAAAATTCAAAAAAATTAAAATAAAACCATTGATAACACCAGCAAATTCAACAACAACCTCAACAATGAAACACACCAAAAAATTTCAACAACAATCCAACATTGAAAATCAGCAAAATATTCAACAACAAACTCAACTTTGAAAGACACCAACAAATTCAACAACCTCAACATTGAAAAACAGCATCAAATTCAACAACCTCAACTTTGAAAAATAGAAAAAAGTTCAACACAATAATAATTGATAACACCAACAAATTCTACAACAACTCTATATTGAATATTACCAACAAATTCAACAACAACCTCAACTTTGAAAAAGAAAAACAAATTTAACAAACTCAACATTGAAAAAGACCAGCAAATTCAACAACAACCTCAACAATGAAAAACATCAAAAAATTCAACAACAACCTGAACATTCCAAACCAACATCAAATTCAACATAAACCTCAAAAATGAAAAACACCAGAAAATTCAACATAAACCTCAAAATTGCAAAACACCAACAAATTCAACAACAAACTCAACATTGAAAATCACCAACAAATTCAACAACAACCTCAATATTGAACGTCACCAACAAATTCAACAACAGCCTCAACATTGAAAAAGAGCAGCAAATTCAACAACAACGTCAACAATGAAGAACATCAAAAAATTAGACAACAACAACCTCAACAATGAAAAACACCAAAAAATTCAACAAAAACCTGAACATTCCAAACCAACATCAAATTCAACATAAAGCTCAAGAATGAAAAACACCAGAAAATTCAACATAAACCTCAAAATTGCAAAACACCAACAAATTCAACAACAAACTCAACATTGAAAATCACCAACAAATTCTACAACAACCTCAATATTGAACATCAGCAACAAATTCAACAACAACCTCAACATTGAAAAACATCAAAAAATTAAACAACAACAACGTCAACAATGAAAAACACCAAAAAATTCAACAACAACCTCAACTTTGAAAAACACCAACAAATTCAACTGCAACCTCAACGTTGAAAAATAGAAAAAATTTCCAAAAAAACCATTGATAACACTAATAAATTCAACAACAACGTCAACATTGCAAAACACCAACAAATTGAACAACAACCTCAACATTGAAAAACTCCAACAAATTCAACAAGAACCTCAGCAATGAAAAACACCCAAAAATTCATCAACAACCTCAACATTCAAAACACCAACAAATTCAACAAAAACCTTAACAATTGAAAACACCAAAAAATACAACAACAACCTCAACTTTGAAAAACACCAACAAATTCAACAACCTCAAAATTGAAAAACACCAACAAATACAACAACAACCTCAGCTTTGAAAAACACCAACAAATTTAACAACCTCAACCTTGAAAAAAACCAACAAATTCATCAACAACCTCAACATTCAAAAACACCAACAAATTCAACAAAAACCTCAACAATGAAATACAACAAAAAATTCAACAACAACCTCAACTTTGAAAAACACCAACAAATTCAACAACAACCTCAACAATGAACAACACCAATAAATTCAACAACAACCTCAACTTTGAAAAACACCAACAAATGCAACAACCTCAACATTGAAAAACACAAAAAAGTTTTTAAAAAAAATTAATAACACCAATAAATTCAACAACAACATCAATATTGAAAATCACCAACAAATTCATCAACTACCTCAACAATGTATAACACCAAAAAATTCAACAACTAGCTCAACATTGAAAATCACCAAAAAATTCAGCAACCACTTCAACAATGAAAAACGTCAAAAAATTCAACAACAACCTCAACAATCAATAACAACAACAAATTCAACAAAGACCTCAACAATGAAAAACACCAAAAAATTCAACAACAACCTCAACTTTGCATAACAGCAACAAATTCAACTACAACCTCAATATTGAAAATCACCAACACATTCAACAACAATCTCAACTTTGAAAATCATCAATAAATTCAACAACCTCAACATTGAAAATCACCAACAAATTCAACATCAACCTCAACAATCAAAAAAACCAACAAATTGAACCACTATCTCAACAATGAAAAACAGCAACAAATTCAACTACAACCTCAACTTTGAAAAATACAAAAAGATTTAAATAAAAATATTGAATACACCAATAAATTCAACAACAACCTCAATATTGAAAATCATCAACAAATTTAACAACAACCTCAACATTGAAAAACTCCAACTCCAACTGCAACATCAACTTTGAAAAATACAAAAAAGTTTAAAAAAAACATTGATAGCACCAATAAATTCAACAACAACCTCAACATTGAAAATCACCAACAAATTCAACAACAACCACAACAATGAATAACATCAAAAAATTCAACAACAACAACCTCAACAATGAAAAACACCAAAAAATTCAACAACAACCCAACATTGAAAAACAACGTAATATTCAACAACAAACTCAACTTTGAAAGACACCAAAAAATTCAACAACCTCAACATTGAAATACAGAATCAAGTTCAACTAGAAGATCAATGTTGAAAATCACCAACAAATTCAAGAGCAACCTCAACTTTGAAAAACACCAATAAATTCAACAACCTCAACATTGAAAATTACCAACAAATTCAACAACAACTTCAACAATCAAAAACACCTACAAATACAACAACTACCTCAACAATGAAAAACAGCAAAAAATTCAACAACAACATCATCTTTAAAAAACACCAACTAATGCAACAACCTCAACATTGAAAAACAGCAAAAAATTCAACTACAACCTCAACATTGAAAAATACAATAAGATTTAAAAAAAAACTTTGAATACACCAATAAATTCAACAACAACCTCAATATTGAAAATCACCAACAAATTCAACAACAACATCAGGAATGAAAAACATCACAAAATTGAACAACAACAACCTCAACAATGAAAAACACCAAAAAATTCAACAACAACCGCAACAATGAAAAACACCATAAAATTCAACAAAAAACCTCAACTTTGAAAAACACCAACAAATTCAACATCCTCAACATTGAAAAACACCAACAAATTCAACTGCAACCTCAACTTTGAAAAATACAAAAAAGTTCAAAAAAAACCATTGATAACACCAATTAATTCAACAACAACCTCAGTATTGAAAATCACCAACAAATTCAACAACAACCTCAACATTGCAAAACAACAACAAATTCAACAACAAACTCAGGAATGAAAATCATCATAAAATTCAACAACAACAACATCAACAATGAAAAACACCAAAAAAATCAACAACAACCGCAACAATGAAAAACACCAAAAAATTCAACATCACACTCCACATTCCAAAGCACCAACAAATTCAACAACCTTAACAATGAAAAACACCAAAAAAAATCAACAACAACCGCAACAATGAAAAACACCAAAATATTCAACAAAACACCCCACATTCCAAAACACCAACAAATTCAACATAAAACTCAACAATGAAAAAGACAAAAAAATTCATCAACAACTTCAAATTTGAAAAACACCAACAAATGCAATAACCTGAACATTGAAAAACAGCAACAAAGTCAACTGCAACCTCAACTTTGAAAAATACAAAAAAGTTTAAAAAAAAACATTGATACCACCAATAAATTCAACAACAACCTCAACATTGAAAATCACCAACAAATTCAGCAACATCCACAACAATGAATAACATCAAAAAATTCAGCAACAACAAACTCAACAATGAAAAACACCAAAAAATTCAACAACAACCCAACATTGAAAAACAACGTAATATTCAACAACAAACTCAACTTTGAAAGACACCAAAAAATTCAACAACCTCAACATTGAAATACAGACACAAGTTCAACTAGAAGCTCAATGTTGAAAATCACCAACAAATTCAACTGCAATCTCAACTTTGAAAAACACCAATAAATTCAACAACCTCAACATTGAAAATTACCAACAAATTCAACAACAACTTCAACAATCAAAAACACCTACAAATACAACAACTACCTCAACAATGAAAAACAGCAAAAAATTCAACAACAACATCATCTTTAAAAAACACCAACTAATGCAACAACCTCAACATTGAAAAACAGCAAAAAATTCAACTACAACCTCAACATTGAAAAATACAATAAGATTTAAAAAAAAACTTTGAATACACCAATAAATTCAACAACAACCTCAATATTGAAAATCACCAACAAATTCAACAACAACATCAGGAATGAAAAACATCACAAAATTGAACAACAACAACCTCAACAATGAAAAACACCAAAAAATTCAACAACAACCGCAACAATGAAAAACACCATAAAATTCAACAAAAAACCTCAACTTTGAAAAACACCAACAAATTCAACATCCTCAACATTGAAAAACACCAACAAATTCAACTGCAACCTCAACTTTGAAAAATACAAAAAAGTTCAAAAAAAACCATTGATAACACCAATTAATTCAACAACAACCTCAGTATTGAAAATCACCAACAAATTCAACAACAACCTCAACATTGCAAAACAACAACAAATTCAACAACAAACTCAGGAATGAAAATCATCATAAAATTCAACAACAACAACATCAACAATGAAAAACACCAAAAAAATCAACAACAACCGCAACAATGAAAAACACCAAAAAATTCAACATCACACTCCACATTCCAAAGCACCAACAAATTCAACAACCTCAACAATGAAAAACACCAAAAAAAATCAACAACAACCGCAACAATGAAAAACACCAAAATATTCAACAAAACACCCCACATTCCAAAACACCAACAAATTCAACATAAAACTCAACAATGAAAAAGACAAAAAAATTCATCAACAACTTCAAATTTGAAAAACACCAACAAATGCAATAACCTGAACATTGAAAAACAGCAACAAAGTCAACTGCAACCTCAACTTTGAAAAATACAAAAAAGTTTAAAAAAAAACATTGATACCACCAATAAATTCAACAACAACCTCAACATTGAAAATCACCAACAAATTCAGCAACATCCACAACAATGAATAACATCAAAAAATTCAGCAACAACAAACTCAACAATGAAAAACACCAAAAAATTCAACAACAACCCAACATTGAAAAACAACGTAATATTCAACAACAAACTCAACTTTGAAAGACACCAAAAAATTCAACAACCTCAACATTGAAATACAGACACAAGTTCAACTAGAAGCTCAATGTTGAAAATCACCAACAAATTCAACTGCAATCTCAACTTTGAAAAACACCAATAAATTCAACAACCTCAACATTGAAAATTACCAACAAATTCAACAACAACTTCAACAATCAAAAACACCTACAAATACAACAACTACCTCAACAATGAAAAACAGCAAAAAATTCAACAACAACATCATCTTTAAAAAACACCAACTAATGCAACAACCTCAACATTGAAAAACAGCAAAAAATTCAACTACAACCTCAACATTGAAAAATACAATAAGATTTAAAAAAAAACTTTGAATACACCAATAAATTCAACAACAACCTCAATATTGAAAATCACCAACAAATTCAACAACAACATCAGGAATGAAAAACATCACAAAATTGAACAACAACAACCTCAACAATGAAAAACACCAAAAAATTCAACAACAACCGCAACAATGAAAAACACCATAAAATTCAACAAAAAACCTCAACTTTGAAAAACACCAACAAATTCAACATCCTCAACATTGAAAAACACCAACAAATTCAACTGCAACCTCAACTTTGAAAAATACAAAAAAGTTCAAAAAAAACCATTGATAACACCAATTAATTCAACAACAACCTCAGTATTGAAAATCACCAACAAATTCAACAACAACCTCAACATTGCAAAACAACAACAAATTCAACAACAAACTCAGGAATGAAAATCATCATAAAATTCAACAACAACAACATCAACAATGAAAAACACCAAAAAATTCAACAACAACCCAACATTGAAAAACAACGTAATATTCAACAACAAACTCAACTTTGAAAGACACCAAAAAATTCAACAACCTCAACATTGAAATACAGACACAAGTTCAACTAGAAGCTCAATGTTGAAAATCACCAACAAATTCAACTGCAATCTCAACTTTGAAAAACACCAATAAATTCAACAACCTCAACATTGAAAATTACCAACAAATTCAACAACAACTTCAACAATCAAAAACACCTACAAATACAACAACTACCTCAACAATGAAAAACAGAAAAAAATTCAACAACAACCTCAACTTTGAAAATCACCAACAAATTCAACGCAACCTCAACATTGCCAAACACCAACAAATTCAACAACAACCTCAACAATGAAAAACAAACAAAAACTCAAAAACAACCTCAACATTCAAAAACACCAACAAATTCAACAAAAACCTCAACGATGAAAAACATCAAAAAATTCAACAACAACGTCAACTTTGAAAAACACCAACAAATTGAACTGCAACTTCAACTTTGAAAAATACAAAAATGTTTTTAAAAAAAATTGATACCACCAATAAATTCAACAACAACCTCAATGTTGAAAATTACCAACAAATTCAACAACAAGCTAAACAATGAACAACATCAAAAAATTCAACAACAACAATCTCAACAATGAAAAACACCAAAAAATTCAACAACAACCCAACATTGAAAAACTACAAAATATTCAAATACAAAGTCAGCTTTGAAAGACACCAACAAATTCAACAACCTCAACATTTAAAAACAGCAACAAATTCAATTACAAGCTCAATATTGAAAATCACCAACAAATTCAGCAACAATCTCAACTTTGAAAAATATCAATAAATTCAACAACCTCAGTATTGAAAATCACCAACAAATTCAACAACAACCTCAACAATCAAAAACACCAACAAATTCAACAACAAGCTCAACAATGAAAAACACCAGAAAATTCAACAGCAAACTCAACTTTGAAAAACAACAACAAATGCAACAACCTCAACATTGAAAAACAGCAACAAATTCAACTACAACCTCAACTTTGAAAAATAAAAAAAGATTTTTTAAAAATCATTGAATACACCAATAAATTGAACAACAACCTCAATATTGAAAATCACCAACAAATTTAACAACAACCTCAACAATGAAGAACACCAAAAAATTCAACAACAACCCAACATTGAAAATCACCAAAATATTCAACAACAAACTCAACTTTGAAAGACACCAACAAATTCAACATCATCAACATTGAAAAACAGCAACAAATTCAACTACAACCTCAATGTTGAAAATGGCCAACAAATTCAACAACAACCTCAGCAATGAAAAACAACAAAAAAATCATCAATCTCAAAATTCAAAAACACCAACAAATTCAACAAAAAGCTCAAAAATGAAAATCACCAACAAATTCAACAACAACCTCAGCAAAGAAAAACACCAAAAAATTCAACAATCTCAAAATTCAAAAACATCAACAAATTCAACAAAAACCTCAAAAATGGAAAACACCAAAAAATTCAAAAACAACCTCAACTTTGAAAAACACCAACAAATTCAACAACCTGAACATTGAAATACACCAACAAATTCAACTGCAATCTCAACATTGAAAAATTAAAAAAACATTGATACCACCAATAAATTCAACAACAACCTCAATATTGAAAATCACCAGCAAATTCAACAACAACGTCAACAATGAATAACATCAAAAATTCAACAACAACAACTTTAACGATGAAAAACACCAACAAATTCTACAACAACCTCAACATTGAAAAACATCAAAAACTTCAACAACTACCTCAACATTCAAAAACACAAACAAATTCAAAAAAAACCTCAAAGATGAAAAACACCAAAAAATTCAACAACAACCTCAACATGGAAAAACACCAACAGATTCATAAACCTTAACATTCAAAAGCACCAAAAAATTCAACAACAACCTCAACAATGAAAAGCATCAACAAATTCAACAACAAACTAAACTTTGAAAGACAACAACAAATTCAACAACCTCAACATTGAAAAACAGGAACAAATTCAACTACATGCTCAATATTGAAAATCACCAACAAATTCAAAAACCTCAACGTTGAAAAACACCAACAAATTCAACTACAACCTGAACTTTGAAAAATACAAAAAGATTTTTAAAAAATCATTGAATACACCAATAAATTGAACAACAACCTCAAAATTGAAAATCACCAACAAATTTAACAACAACCTCAACAATGAAGAACACCAAATAATTCAACAACAACCCAACATTGAAAATCACCAAAATATTCAACAACAACCTCAACTTTGAAAAACACCAACAAATTCAACAACCTGAACATTGAAAAACACCAACAAATTCAACTGCAATCTCAACTTTGAAAAATAAAAAAAGAATTTAAAAAAATATTGATACCACCAACAAATTCAACAACAACCTCAACAATGAAAAACACCAAAAAATTCTACAACAACCTCAACATTGAAAAACTCCAACAAATTCAACAACAACCTAAACAATGAATAACATCAAAAACTTCAACAACAACCGCAACATTCAATAACACCAACAAATTCAACAACAACCTCAACAATGAAAAACACGAAAATATTCAACAACAACCCAACATTGAAAGTCTCCAAAATATTCAACAACAAACTCAACTTTGGAAGACATCAACAAATTCAACATTTTCAACATTGAAGAACAGCAACAAATTCAAATACAACCTCAATGTTGAAAATCACCAACAAATTCAACAACAACCTCAGCAAAGAAAAACACCAAAAAATTCAACAATCTCAAAATTCAAAAACATCAACAAATTCAACAAAAACCTCAAAAATGGAAAACACCAAAAAATTCAAAAACAACCTCAACTTTGAAAAACACCAACAAATTCAACAACCTGAACATTGAAATACACCAACAAATTCAACTGCAATCTCAACATTGAAAAATTAAAAAAACATTGATACCACCAATAAATTCAACAACAACCTCAATATTGAAAATCACCAACAAATTCAACAACAACGTCAACAATGAATAACATCAAAAATTCAACAACAACAACTTTAACGATGAAAAACACCAACAAATTCTACAACAACCTCAACATTGAAAAACATCAAAAACTTCAACAACTACCTCAACATTCAAAAACACAAACAAATTCAAAAAAAACCTCAAAGATGAAAAACACCAAAAAATTCAACAACAACCTCAACATGGAAAAACACCAACAGATTCATAAACCTTAACATTCAAAAGCAACAAAAAATTCAACAACAACCTCAACAATGAAAAGCATCAACAAATTCAACAACAAACTAAACTTTGAAAGACAACAACAAATTCAACAACCTCAACATTGAAAAACAGGAACAAATTCAACTACATGCTCAATATTGAAAATCACCAACAAATTCAAAAACCTCAACGTTGAAAAACACCAACAAATTAAACTGCAACCTCAACTTTGAAAAATACAAAAAAGTTTTTTTTTTAAAAATGATACCACCAATAAATTCAACAACAACCTCAATATTGAAAATCACCAACAAATTCAACAACAACCTCAACAATGAAAAACACCAAAAAATTCAACAACAACCCAACACTGAAAAACACCAAAATATTCATCAACAAACTCAACTTTAAAAGACACCAACAAATTCAACAACCTCAACATTGAAAAACAGCAACAAATTCAAATACAACCTCAACTTTGAAAAATACAATAAGATTTAAGAAAAAACATTAAATACGCCATTAAATTCAACCACAACCTCAATATTGAAAATCACCAACAAATTTAACAACAACCTCAACATTGAAAAATTCCAAAATATTCAACAACATCAACTTTGAAAAACACCAACAAATTCGAAAACATCAACATTGAAAAACACCAACAAATTCAAACACAACCTCAATATTGAAAATCAACAACAAATTCAACAACAACGACCAGAATGAAAAACACCCAAAAATTCAACAATCTCAATATTCAAAAACACCAACAAATTCAATAAAAAACTTCAAAAATTAGAAACACCAACAAATTCAACAACCTCAACATTGAAAAACACCAACAAATTCAACTGCAATCTCTACATTGAAAAATAAAAAAAAACATTGATACCACCGATACATTCAACAACAACCTCAATATTGAAAATCACCAACAAATTCAACAACAACCTCAACATTGAATAACTTCAAAAAATCCAACGACAACAACCTCAACATTGAGAAAAAGCAAAAAATTCAACAACAACCTCTTCATTGAAAAACTCCAACAAATTCAACAACAACCACAACAATGAAAAACATAAAAAATTTAACAACAACCTCAACTTTGAAAAACACCAATAAATTCATATGCAACCTCATTTTTGAAAAATACAAAAAAGTTCAAAAAAAACCATTGATAACACTAATTAATTCAACAAAAACCTCAAGTTTGAAAATCACGAACAAATTCAACAACAACCTCAACAATGAATAACACCAAAAAATTCAGCAACAACCCAACATTGAAAAACACCAAAATATTCAACAAAATACTCAACTTCGAAAGACACCAACAAATTCAACAACCTCAAAATTGAAAATCTCCTAGAAATTCAACAACAAATCCAACGTTGAAAAACAGCAAAAAAAATCACCAACAACCCCAACATTGAAAAACACCAACAAATTCAACAACAACCTCTATATTGAAAATCACCAACAAATTTAAGAACAAACTCAACGTTGAAAAACAACAAATTCAACGACCTCAACATTGAGAAAGAGCAGCAAATTCAACAACCTCAACAATGAAAAACATGAAAAAATACAACAACAACCTCAACATTGAAAATCACCAACAAATTCAACAAAAACCTCAACAACCAAAAACACTAACAAATTCAACAACTACCTCTACAATGAAAAACACCAAAAAATTAAACAGCAAACTCAACGTTGAATAACACCAACAAATGCAACAACCTCAACATTGAAAAACAGCAACAAATTCAACTACAACATCAAATTTGAAAAAATTCAAAAAGATTTTAAAAAAATCATTGAATACACCAATAAATTGAACAACAACCTCAATATTGAAAATCACCAACAAATTTAACAACAACCTCAACAATGAAAAACACCAAAAAATTCAACAACAACCCAACATTGAAAATCACTAAAATATTCAAAAACAAAATCAACTTTGAATGACACGAACAAATTCAACAACAACCTCATCTTTAAAAAACACCAACAAATTCAACAACCTCAACATTGAAAATGAGCAGGAAATTCAACAACAACCTCAACAATGAAAAACATGAAAAAATTCAACAACAACCTCAACTTTGAAAAACACCAACAAATTCAACTGCAACCTCAACTCTTTAAAATACAAATAAGTTCAAAAAAAATCATTGATAACACCAATAAATTCAACAACAACTTCAACATTGCAAAACACCAACAAATTCAACAAAAAGCTCAACAACGAAAAACAACAAAAAATTCAACTACAACCTCAACTTTGAAAAACACTAACAAATTAAACAACAACCTCAACATTGAAAAACTCCAACAATTTCAACAACAACCTCAACAATGAAAAATACCAAACATTTCAACAACAACCTCAAAAATGAAAAACACCAACAGATTGAACAACAACCTCAACAGTGAAAAACAGCAACAAATCCAACTGCAACTTCAACTTTGAAAAATACAGTAAAGTTTTTAAAAAACATGGATACCACCGATAAATTCAACAACAACTTCAATTTTGAAAATCACCAACAAATTCAACAACAACCTGAACAATGAATAACATCAAAAAATTCAACAACAACAACCTCAACATTGAAAAACACCAAAAAATTCAACAAAAACAACCTCAGGAATGAAAAACACCAAAAAATTCAACAACAAACTCAACAATGAAAATCAGCAACAAATTCAACAACAATCTCAAAAATGAAAAACATCAAAAAATTGAACAAAAACCGGAACATTCAAAAAGATCAACAAATTCAACAAAAACCTCAACAAAGAAATATACCAAAAAATTCAACAACAACCTCAACTTTGAAAAACGTCAACAGATTCAACAATCTCAACATTCAAAAACATCAACAAATTCAACCACAACCTCAACAATGAAAAACACAAAAAAATTCAACAACAACCTGAACCATCAAGAACACCAACAAATTCAACATAAAGCTCAACGATGAAAAACACCAAAAATTTCAACAACAACCTCAATTTTTAAAAACACTAACAAATTCAACAACCTCAACATTGAAAAACACCAACAAATTCAACTGCAACCTCCACATTGAAAAATACAAAAAAGTTCAAAAAAAAACGATTGATAACACCAATAAATTCAACAACAACCTCAACATTCAAGAACACCAAAAAATTCAACAACAAACTCAACTTTGAAAAACACAATCAAATTCAACAACCTCAACATTGAAGCAACAACCCCAACATTGAAAAACACCAGCAAATTTAACAGCAACCTCAACATTGAAAAACAGCAACAAATTCAACAGCAACCTCAATATTGAAAATCACCAACAAAGTCAACAACAACCTCAACATTGCAAAACACCAACAAATTCAACAAGAACCTCATCAATGAAAAACACCAAAAAATTCAACAACAATCTTCACATTGATAAACACCAACAAATTCAACAAAAACCTCAACAATGAAAAACACCAAAAAATTCAACTGCAGCCTGAACTTTGAAAAATACAAAAAGTTAAAAAAAAACCATTGATAAAACCAATAAATTCAACAACAACCTCAATATTGAAAATCACCAACAAATTCAACAACAACCTCAACTTTTAAAAATACAAAAATGTTCAACAAAATAAAAACATTGAAAAACACCAACAAATTCAAAAACCACAACATTGAAAAAGAGCAGCAAATTCAACAACAACAACAACAATGAGAAACATCAAAAAATTCAACAACAACCTGAACTTTGAAACACAGCAACAAATTCAACTGCAACCTCAACTTTGAAAAATGCAAAAAAGTTTTTAAAAAGCCATTGATAACACCAATAAATTCAACAACAACCTCAATATGGAAAATCACCAACAAAGTCGACAACAACCTCAACATTGCAAAACAAAAACAAATTCAACAACAACCTCAACAATGAAAAACACCAAAAAATTCAACAACAACCTCAACATTCAAAAACACCAAAAAATTCAACAAAAACCTCAACAATGAAAGACACCAAAAAATTCAACAACAACCTCAACTTTGAAAAACACCAACAAATTCAACAACCTCGACATTGAAAAATACCAACAAATTCAACAACAACCTCAACTTTGAAAAATACAATAAAGTTAAAATAAAAACCATTGATAACACCAATAAATTCAACATAACCTCAATATTGAAAATCACCAACAAATTCAACAACAACCTCAACAATGAATAACATCAAAAAATTCACGAAAATCAACCTCAACATTGAAAAACACCAGCAAATTCAAAAACCGCAACTTTGAAAAACACCAACAAATTCAACAAACTCAATATTGGAAATCACTAACAAATTCAACCACAACCTCAACATTCAAAACCACCAACAAATTCAACAAAAACCTCAACAATGAAAAACACCAAAAAATTCAACAAAAACCTCACCTTTGAAAAACACCAACAGATTTCCACAACCTCAACATCGAAAAAGAGCAGCAGCTTCAACAACAACCTCAACAATGGAAAACATGAAAAAATGAAAAACAGCAATAAATTCAACAACAACGTCAACTATGAAAAACACCAAAAAATTCAACAACAACCTCAACTTCGAAAAATACAAAAAACGTTCATAAAAAACCATTGATAACACCAACAAAGTCAACAACAACCTCAACATTGCAAACCACCAACAAATTCAACAACAACCTCAACAATAAAAAACGCCATAAAATTCAACAACAACCTCCACATTCAAAAACACCAACAAATTCAACTCAAACCTCAACAATGAAAAACATCAAAACATTGAACAACAACCTCAACTTTGAAAAACACCAACAAATTCAACAACCTCGACATTGAAAAACACCAACAAATTCAACTGCAACCTCAACTTTGAAAAATACAAAAAAGTTCAAATAAAACCATTGATAACACCAATAAATTCAACAACAACTGCAATATTGAAAATCACCAACAAATTCAACAACAACCTCAACTTTGAAAAACACCAACAAATTCAACAAACTCAACATTGAAAAGGACCAGCAAATTCAAAAACGTCAACTTTGAAAAACACCAACAAATTCAACAAACTCAATATTGAAAATCACCAACAAATTCAATAAAAACCTCAAGTTTGAAAAACACCAACAAATTCATGAACCTCAACATTGAAAATCACCAACAAATTCAACAACCTCAACATTCAAAAACACCAACAAATTCAATAAAGACCTGAACTTTGAAAAATACAAAAAGATTCACAATAACATTGATAACACCAATAAATTCAATAACAACCTCAATATTGAAAATCACCAACAAATTCAACAATAAGCTCAACATTGAAAATCACCAACATATTCAACAACAACCTCCACTTTGTAAAACACCAACAAATTCAAAAACAATCTCAACGTTGAAAAACACCAACAAATTCCACAACATATTCAAAATTGAAAATCAACAACAAATTGAACAACAACCTCAATATTGAAAATAAGCAACAATTTCAACAACTACATCAACATCGAAAAATACCAATAAATACAATAACCTCATCATTGAAACACACCTGAAAATTCAACAACAAACTCACCAATGAAAAACACCAACAAATTCAAAAACAACCTCAACATTGAAAAGCTCCAACAAATTCAACAACAACCTCAACAATGAAAAAGAGCAAAAATTTCAACAACAACCTCAACATTGAAAAACTCCAACAATTCCAACAACAACCTGAGCATTGAAAATCACCAACAAATTCAACAACAACCCCAACATTGAAAAACATTAGGAAATTCAAAAACAACCTCAACATTCAAAAACACCATCAAATTCAACTACAACCACAACTTAGAAAAATACAAAAAGATTAAAAAAAAACATTGATAACACCAAAAAATTCAACAACAACCTCAATATTGAAAATCGCCTACAAATTCAACAACAACCTCAACATTTAAAAACACCAAAATATTCAATAACCATCACAACTTTGAAAAATGACAACAAATTCAACAACCTCAACATTGAAAAACACCAAGAAATTCAACTACAACCTCAATATTGAAAATCACCAACAAATTCAACAACAACCTCCACTTTGAAAAACACCAACAAATTCAACTTCAAAATCAATATTGAAAATCATCAACAAATTGAACAATAACCTCAGTATTGAAAATAACAAACAATTTAAACAGCTGCCTCACCATCGAAAAACACCAATAAATTCAAGAACCTCCTCATTGAAAAACACCAAAAAATTCAACAACAACCCCAACATTGAAAAACACTAACAAATTCAGCAACAGCCTCAACTTTCAAGAACACCAACAAATTCAACAACAACCTCAAAATTGAAAAACTCCAACAATTTCAACAACAACCTCATCAATGAAAAACACCAAACATTCAACAACAACCTCAACATTGAAAAATACCTGCAAATTCAACAACAACCTCAACTTTGAAAAACAACAAAAAATTCAACAACCACCTCAAAATTCAAAAACACCAACAAATTCAAAAAAAACCTCAACAATGAAAAACACCACAAAATTCCACAAAAACATCAACTTTGAAAAACACCAACAAATTCAACAATCTCAACATGAAAAACACCAACAAATTCAACTACAACCTCAATATTGAAAATCACCAAGAAATTCAACAACAATCTCAACATTCAAAAACACCAACAAATTCAACAAAAACCTCAACAATAAAAAAGATCAAATAATTCAACAACAACCTCAACTTTGAAAAATACAAAAAAGTTAAAAAAAACCGTTGATAACACCAATAAATTCAACAACAACTTCAATATTGAAAATCACCAACAAAGTCATCAACAACTTCAACATTGCAAAACACCAACAAATTCATCAACAATCTCAACAATGAAAAACACCAACAAATTCAACAGCAACCTCAACTTTTAATAATACAAAAATGATCGAAAAAAACCATTGATAACACCAATAATTTCAACAACAACCTCAACATGGCAAAAGACCAACGAATTCAACTGCAACCTCAACTTTGAAAAATACAAGAAAATTCAAAAAAAAAAACCATTGATAACACCAGTAAATTCAACAACAACCTCAACAATGCAAAACACCAACAAATTAAACACCAACCTCAACAATGAAAAACAGCAACAAATTCAACAGCAACCTCAACATTCAAGAACAGCAACAAATTCAACAAAAACCTCAACAATGAAAAACTCCACAAAATTCAACAACAACCTCAACTTTGAAAACCACCAACAAATTCAACAGCAACCTCAATATTGAAAATCACCAACAAAGTCAACAACAACCTCAACATTGCAAAACACCAACAAATTCAACAAGAACCTCATCAATGAAAAACACCAAAAAATTCAACAACAATCTTCACATTGATAAACACCAACAAATTCAACAAAAACCTCAACAATGAAAAACACCAAAAAATTCAACTGCAGCCTGAACTTTGAAAAATACAAAAAGTTAAAAAAAAACCATTGATAAAACCAATAAATTCAACAACAACCTCAATATTGAAAATCACCAACAAATTCAACAACAACCTCAACTTTTAAAAATACAAAAATGTTCAACAAAATAAAAACATTGAAAAACACCAACAAATTCAAAAACCACAACATTGAAAAAGAGCAGCAAATTCAACAACAACAACAACAATGAGAAACATCAAAAAATTCAACAACAACCTGAACTTTGAAACACAGCAACAAATTCAACTGCAACCTCAACTTTGAAAAATGCAAAAAAGTTTTTAAAAAGCCATTGATAACACCAATAAATTCAACAACAACCTCAATATGGAAAATCACCAACAAAGTCGACAACAACCTCAACATTGCAAAACAAAAACAAATTCAACAACAACCTCAACAATGAAAAACACCAAAAAATTCAACAACAACCTCAACATTCAAAAACACCAAAAAATTCAACAAAAACCTCAACAATGAAAGTCACCAACAAATTCAACAACAATCTCAACATTGCAAAACACCAACAAATTAAACAAAAACCTCAACAATGAAAAACACCAAATCAATTAACAGCAACCTCAGCTTTTAAAAACAGTAACAAATTCAACAACCTCAACATTGAAAAACAGCAACAAATTCAACTGCTACCTCAACTTTGAAAAATACAAAAAATGTTTTAAAAATAACATTGATAACACCAATAAATTCAACAACAACCTCAATATTGAAAATCACCATCATATTGTACAAAACCACAACAATGAAAAACACCAAAAAATTCAACAACAACCTCAAATTTGAAAAACACTAACAAATTTAACAACCTCAACATTGAAAAACACCAACAAATTCAACTGCTACCTCAACTTTGAAAAATACAAAAAAATATAAAAATTAACATTGATAACAACAAGAAATTCAACATCAAACTCATTATTGAAAATCACCAACAAATTCAACAACAACCTCAACAATGAAAAACTCCACAAAATTCAACAACAACCTCAACTTTGAAAACCACCAACAAATTCAACAGCAACCTCAATATTGAAAATCACCAACAAAGTCAACAACAACCTCAACATTGCAAAACACCAACAAATTCAACAAGAACCTCATCAATGAAAAACACCAAAAAATTCAACAACAATCTTCACATTGATAAACACCAACAAATTCAACAAAAACCTCAACAATGAAAAACACCAAAAAATTCAACTGCAGCCTGAACTTTGAAAAATACAAAAAGTTAAAAAAAAACCATTGATAAAACCAATAAATTCAACAACAACCTCAATATTGAAAATCACCAACAAATTCAACAACAACCTCAACTTTTAAAAATACAAAAATGTTCAACAAAATAAAAACATTGAAAAACACCAACAAATTCAAAAACCACAACATTGAAAAAGAGCAGCAAATTCAACAACAACAACAACAATGAGAAACATCAAAAAATTCAACAACAACCTGAACTTTGAAACACAGCAACAAATTCAACTGCAACCTCAACTTTGAAAAATGCAAAAAAGTTTTTAAAAAGCCATTGATAACACCAATAAATTCAACAACAACCTCAATATGGAAAATCACCAACAAAGTCGACAACAACCTCAACATTGCAAAACAAAAACAAATTCAACAACAACCTCAACAATGAAAAACACCAAAAAATTCAACAACAACCTCAACATTCAAAAACACCAAAAAATTCAACAAAAACCTCAACAATGAAAGTCACCAACAAATTCAACAACAATCTCAACATTGCAAAACACCAACAAATTAAACAAAAACCTCAACAATGAAAAACACCAAATCAATTAACAGCAACCTCAGCTTTTAAAAACAGTAACAAATTCAACAACCTCAACATTGAAAAACAGCAACAAATTCAACTGCTACCTCAACTTTGAAAAATACAAAAAATGTTTTAAAAATAACATTGATAACACCAATAAATTCAACAACAACCTCAATATTGAAAATCACCATCATATTGTACAAAACCACAACAATGAAAAACACCAAAAAATTCAACAACAACCTCAAATTTGAAAAACACTAACAAATTTAACAACCTCAACATTGAAAAACACCAACAAATTCAACTGCTACCTCAACTTTGAAAAATACAAAAAAATATAAAAATTAACATTGATAACAACAAGAAATTCAACATCAAACTCATTATTGAAAATCACCAACAAATTCAACAACAACCTCAACAATGAAAAACAGCAGAGTTCAACAACAAAGTCAACATTGAAAATCACCAACAAATTCAAAAAAAACCTCAGCAATGAAAAACACTAAAAAAATCCAACAACAACCTCAACTTTGAAAAACACCAACAAATTCATCAACAGCCTCAATATTGAACACCACTAACAAAGTCAACAACAACCTCAACAATGAAAAATAACAACAAATTCAACAACCTCAACAATAAAAAACACCAACAAATTCAACAACAACTTCAATATTGAAAATCACCATCAAATTCAACAACAACCTCAATATTGCAAAACAAAATAAATTCAACAAAAACCTCAACAATGAAAAGCACCAAAAAATTCAACAACAACCCCAACATTGGAAAACACCAACAATTTCAACAACAACCATAATATTGAAAATCACCAGCAAATTCAACAACAACTTCAACATTCAAAAACACCAACACATTCAACAACATTCTCAACTTTGAAAAACACCAACAAATTCAACAATCCCAACACTGAAAGACACCAACAAATTCAAATGCAACCTCAACTTTGAAAAATACAAAAAAGTTAATAAAAAAACATTGATAACAACAATAAATTCAACAACTACCTCTACATTGAAAAAGACCAACAAATTCAACTGCAACCTCAACTTAGAAAAATACAAAAAAATTCCAAAAAAACCATTGATAACACCAACAAATTCAACTACATCCTCAATATTGAAAATCACCAACAAATTCAACAACAATCTCAACAATGAAAAACACCAACAAATTCAACAATTTCGACATGGAAAAACACCAACAAATTCAACAACAACCTCAACAATGAAAACCACCAAATAATTCAACAACAACCTTAACAATGAAAAACACCAACAAATTCAACAACCTCGACATAGAAAAACACCAACAAATTCAACAACAACCTCAACTTTGAAAAATACAAAAAAGTTAAAAAAAACCATTGGTAACACCAATAAATTCAACAACAACCTCAATATTGATAATAACCAACAAAGTCAACAACAACCACAACATTGCAAAACACCAACAAATTCAACAGCAACCTCAACTTTGAAAAATACAAAGAAGTTAAAAAAAACCATTGGTAACACCAATAAATTCAACAACAACCTCAATATTGAAAATAACCAACAAAGTCAACAACAACCACAACATTGCAAAACACCAACAAATTCAACAACAACCTCAACAATGAAAAACACCAACAAATTCAACAAAAACGTCAACAATGAAAAACACCAAGAAATTCAAATGCAACCTCAACTATGAAAAATACGAAAAAGTTTAAAAAAAACTTTGATACTACGAATAAATTTAACAACAACCTCAATATTGCAAAACACAACAAATTCAACAAAAACCTCAACAATGAAAAACACCAAAAAATTCAACAACAACCCCAACATTAGAAAACACCAACAACTTCAACAACAACCATAATATTGAAAAACACCAAAAAATTCAACAACAAACTCAAGTTTGAAAATCACCAACAAATTCAACAACAAATTCAACAATGAAAAACATCAAAAAATTCAGCAACAACCTCAACATTCAAAAACAACAACAAATTCAACAAAAAACGCAACAATGAAAAACACCAAAAAATTCAACAACAACCTCAATAGTGAAAATCACCAACAAAGTCAACAACAACCTCAACAATGCAAATCATCAATAAATTGAACAACAACCTCTATATTGAAAATCACCAACAAATTCAACAACAACCACAACATTGAACAACACCAAAAAATTCAACAACAACCCCAAAATTGAAAACACCAACAAATTCAACAACAACTTCAATATTGAAAATCACCAGCAAATTCATCAACAACCTCAACATTCAAAAGCACCAACAAATTAAACAACAACCTCAACTTTGAAATACAACAACAAATCCAACAACCTCAACATTGAAAAAGAGCAGCAAATTCAACAACAACATCAACAATGAAAAACACCAACAAATTCAACTGCAACCTCAACTTTGAAAAATACAAAAAAGTTCAAATAAAACCATTGATAACACCAATAAATTCAACAACAACCTCAACATTGCAAAACTCAAAACAAATTCAACTGCAACCTCAACATTGAAAAATACAAAAAATTTCCAAAAAAATCCATGGATAACATCAGTAAATTCAAGAACAACCTCAACATTGCAAAACACCAACAAATTCAACAGAAACGTCAATAATGAAAAACACCAACAAATTCAACAAAAACCTCAACAATGAAAAACACCACAAAATTCAACAACAACCTCAACTTTGAAAAACACCAACAAATTCAACAACCCCGACATTGAAAAAGACCAACAAATTGAAATGCAACCTCAACTTTGAAAAATACAAAAAAGTTCAAAAAAAACCATTGATAACACCAATAAATTCAACATCAGCCTCAATATTGAAAATCACACACAAATTCAACAACAACCTCAACATTGTAAAACACCAACAAATTCAACAAAAACATCAACAATGAAAAACACCAAATAAAATAACAACAACCTCAACTTTGAAAAACACTAGCAAATTCAGCAACCTCAACATTGAAAAACACCAACAAATTCAACAACAACCTCAACAATGAAAAACACCAATAAATTCAACAACAACCTCAATATTGAAAAACATCAACAAATTGAACAAAATCCTCAACAATGAAAAACACCAACAAATTCAACAACAACCTCAACTTTGCAAAACACTAACAATTTCAACAACCTCAACATTGAAAAACACCATCAAATTCAACTTCTAGCTCATCTTTCGAATATACAAAAAAGTTTAAAAATTAACATTGATAACACCAATAAATTCAACAACAACCTCATTATTGAAAATCACCAACAAATACAACAAAAACCTCAACAGTGAAAAACATCAAAAAATTCCACAACAACCTCAAAATTCAAAAACAGGAAAAAATTCAAAAAAAACCTCAGCAATGAAAAACACCAAAAAATTCAACAACAAACTCAACTTTGAAAAACGCCAACAGATTCAACAACCTCAACATTGAAAAAGAGCAGCAAATTCAACAACAACCTCAACAATGAAAAACATCAAAAAATTCAACAACAACATCAACTTTGAAAAACAACAACAAATTCAACTACTACCTCAACGTTGAAAAATGCAAAAAAGTTGAAAAGAAACCATTGATAACACCAATAAATTCAACAACAACCTCAACATTGCAAAACACCAACAAATTCAACAGCAAACTGAGCAGTGAAAAACCCCACCAAATTCAACAACAACGTCAATATTGAAAAGCACCAACAAAGTCAACAACAACCTCAACATTGAAAAACACCAACAAATAAAACTACAACCTCAATATTGAAAACCACCATCAAATTCAACAACAATCTCAACATTCAAAAACACCAACAAATTCAACAATAACCTCAACAATGAAAAACACCAAAGAAATTGAACAACAACCTCAACTTTGAAAAACATCAACATTTTCAACAACCTCGACATTGAAAAACACCAACAAATTCAACAACAATCTCAACAATGAAAATGTACACAAAATTCATCAAAAACCTCAACTTTGATAAACACCAACAAATTCAACAACCTCAACATTGAACAACACCAACAAATTCAAATGCAAACTCAACTTTGAAAAAGAGCAGCAAATTCAACAACAACCTCAATAATGAATAACATCAAAAAATTCAACAACAACAAACTCAACAATGGAAAACAGCAAAAATTTCAACAACAAACTCAACATTGAAAATGTCCAACAATTTCAACAATAACATCAACAATTAAAAAGAGCAAAGAGTTCAACAACAAAGTCAACATTGAAAATCACCAACAAATATAACAATAATTTCAATAATGAAAAACATCAAAAAATTCCACAACAACCTCAACATTCAAAAACACCAAAAAATTCAAAGTAAACCTCAGCAATGAAAAACACCATAAAATTCAACAACAAACTCAACTTTGATAAACACCAACAGTATCAACAACCTCTACATTGAAAAAGAGCAGCGAATTCAACAACAACCTCTACAATTAAAAACAGCAAAGAGTTCAACAACAAACTCAACATTGAAAATCACCAACAAATTCAACAATAACTTCAATAATGAAAAACAGCAAAAAATTACACAACCTCAACATTGAAAAACACCAAAAAATTCAAAAAAAACCTCAGCAATGAAAAACACCATAAAATTCAACAACAAACTCAACTTTGAAAAAGACCAACAGAATCAACAACCTCAACATTGAAAAAGAGCAGCAAATTCAACAACAACCACAACAATGAAAAACTTCAAAAAATTCAACAACAACCTCAACTTTGAAAAACACCAACAAATTCAACTGGAACCTCAACGTTGACAAATCCAAAAAAGTTTAAAAAAACCCATTGATAACACCAATAAATTCAACAACAACCTCAACATTGCAAAACAATAACAAATGCAGCAGCAACCTCAACAATGAAAAACACCAACAAATTCCACAACAACCTCAATATTGAAAATCACCAACAAAGTCAACAACAACCTCAACATTGGAAAACACCAACAAATTCAATAACAACCACAACAATGAAAAACCAAAAAATTCAACCACAACCTCAACTTTGAAAAACACCAAAAAATTCAACAACCTCAACATTGAAAAACACCAACAAATTCAAATGCAACCTCTACTTTGAAAAATACAAAGAAGTCAAAAAAAAACATTGATAACACCAATAAATTCAACAACAAACTCAATATTGAAAATCACCAACAAATTCAACTACAACCTCAACATTGCAAAACACCAACAAATACAACAAAAACCTCAACAGTGAAAAACATCAAAAAATTCCACAACAACCTCAAAATTCAAAAACAAGAAAAAATTCAAAAAAAACCTCAGCAATGAAAAACACCAAAAAATTCAACAACAAACTCAACTTTGAAAAACACCAACAGATTCAACAACCTCAACATTGAAAAAGAGCAGCAAATTCAACAACAACCTTAACAATGAAAAACATCAAAAAATTCAACAACAACATCAACTTTGAAAAACAACAACAAATTCAACTACAACCTCAACGTTGAAAAATACAAAAAAGTTGAAAAGAAACTATTGATAACACCAATAAATTCAACAACAAACTCAATATTGAAAATCACCAACAAATTCAACAAAAACCTCAACAATGAAAAACAACAAATAAATTAACAACTTCAACTTTGAAAAACACTAACAAATTCAAAAACCTCAACATTGAAATACACCAACAAATTCAACTGCTACTTCAACTTTGAAAAATACAAAAAAGTTTGAAAATTAACATTGATTACACCAATAAATACAACAACAACCTCAATATTGAAAATCATCAACAAATTGAACAATATCCTCAACAATGAAAAACAGCAAAGAGTTCAACAACAAACTCAACATTGAAAATCACCAACAAATTCAAAAAAAAACCTCAGCAAGGAAAAACACCAAAAAATTGAACAACAACCTCAACTTTGAAAAACACCAACAAAGTCAACAACAACCTCAACAATTAAGAACACCAACAAATTCAACAACCTCAACATTGAAAAACAGCAACAAATTCACCAACAACCTCAATATTGAAAATCACCAACAAAGTCAACAACAATCTCAACATTCAAAAAAACCAACAAATTCAACAAAAACCTCAACAATGAACAACACCAACAAATTCAGCTACAACCTCAATATTGAAAATCACCATGAAATTCAACAACTTTCTCAACATTGATAACGCCAATAAATTCAACAACAACCTCAATATTGAAAATCACCATCAAATTCAACAACAACCTCAACATTGCAAAACACCAACAAATTCATCAAAAACGTCAACAATGAAAAACACCAAAAAATTCAACAACAACCCCAACATTGAAAAACACCAACAAATTCCACAACAACCTCAACATTTATAAACACGAACAAATTCAACAACAACCTCAATTTTGAAAAACACCAACAAATTCAACAACCTCAACATTGAAAAACACCAACAAATTCAACTGCAACCTCAACATTGAAAAATACAAAAAATTTCAAAAGAAGCCATTGATAACACCAATAAATTCAACAGCAACCTCAATATTGAAAATCACCGACAAATTCAACAAAACCTCAACATTGAAAAACACCCAAAAATTCAAAAACAAACTCAACATTGAAAAACTCAAACAATTTCAGCAACAACATCAACAATGAAAAACACCAAAAAATTGAACAACAAACTCAACATTGAAAATCACCAACAAATTCAACAACAACCTCAACATTGCAAAACACCAACAAATTCAACAAAAACATCAACAATGAAAAACAGCAAAAAAATTAACAACATCCTCAACTTTGAAAAACATTAACAAGTTCAAAAACCTCAACATTGAAAAACACCAACAAATTCAAATGCTTCTTCAACATTGAAAAATACAAAAACGTTTAGAAATTAACATTGATTACACCAATTAATACAACAACAACCTCAATATTGAAAATCATCAACAAATTGAACAATATCCTCAACAATGAAAAACAGCAAAGAGTTCAACAACAAACTCAACATTGAAAATCACCGACAAATTCAAAATAAAACCTCAGCAATGATAAACACCAAAAAATTCAACAACAACCTCAACAACGAAGAACACCAACAAATTCAACAACCTCAACATTGAAAAACAGCAACAAATTCACCTACAACCTCAATATTGAAAATCACCAACAAAGTCAACAACAATCTCAACAATCAAAATCACCAACAAATTCAACAACAACCTCAACAATGAAATACATCGAAAAATTCAACAACAACATCAACTTTGAAAAACACTAACAAATTCAAAAACCTCAACATTGAAAAACACCAACAAATTCAACTGCTACTTCAACTTTGAAAAATACAAAAAAGTTTGAAAATTAACATTGATTACACCAATAAATACAACAACAACCTCAATATTGAAAATCATCAACAAATTGAACAATATCCTCAACAATGAAAAACAGCAAAGAGTTCAACAACAAACTCAACATTGAAAATCACCAACAAATTCAAAAAAAACCCTCAGCAATGAAAAACACCAAAAAATTGAACAACAACCTCAACTTTGAAAAACACCAACAAAGTCAACAACAACCTCAACTTTGAAAAACACCAACAAATTCAACAACCTCGACATTGAAAAACACCAACAAATTCAACTACAACCTCAATATTGAAAATCACCATGAAATTCAACAACTTTCTCAACATTGAAAACACCAATAAATTCAACAACAACCTCAATATTGAAAATCACCATCAAATTCAACAACAACCTCAACATTGCAAAACACCAACAAATTCATCAAAAACGTCAACAACAAAAAAACACCTAAAAATTCAACAACAACCCCAACATTGAAAAACACCAACAAATTCCACAACAACATCAACATTTATAAACATGAACAAATTCAACAACAACCTCAATTTTAAAAACACCAACATATTCAACAACCTCAACATTGAAAAACACCAACAAATTCAACTGCAACCTCAACATTGAAAAATACAAAAAATTTCAAAAAAAGCCATTGATAACACCAATAAATTCAACAGCAACCACAATATTGAAAATCACCGACAAATTCAACAAAACCTCAACATTGAAAAACACCCAAAAATTCAAAAACAAACTCAACAATGAAAAACTCAAACAATTTCAGCAACAACATCAACAATGAAAAACACCAAAAAATTGAACAACAAACTCAACATTGAAAATCACCAACAAATTCAACAACAACCTCAACATTGCAAAACACCAACAAATTCAACAAAAACATCAACAATGAAAAACACCAAAAAAATTAACAACATCCTCAACTTTGAAAAACATTAACAAATTCAAAAACCTCAACATTGAAAACACCAACAAATTCAAATGCTACTTCAACATTGAAAAATACAAAAACGTTTAAAAATTAACATTGATTACACCAATTAATACAACAACAACCTCAATATTGAAAATCATCAACAAATTGAACAATATCCTCAACAATGAAAAACAGCAAAGAGTTCAACAACAAACTCAACATTGAAAATCACCGACAAATTCAAAATAAAACCTCAGCAATGAAAAACACCAAAAAATTCAACAACAACCTCAACAACGAAGAACACCAACAAATTCAACAACCTCAACATTGAAAAACAGCAACAAATTCACCTACAACCTCAATATTGAAAATCACCAACAAAGTCAACAACAATCTCAACATTCAAAAACACCAACAAATTCAACAAAAACCTCAACAATGAAAAAGACCAAAAAATTGAACTACAACCTGAACTTTGAAAAACACCAACAAATTCAACAACCTCGACATTGAAAAACACCAACAAATTCAACGACAACCTCAATATTGAAAATCACCATGAAATTCAGCAACAATCTCAACATTGATAACACCAATAAATTCAACAACAACCTCAATATTGAAAATCACCATCAAATTAAAAAACAACCTCAAAATTGCAAACACCAAAAAATTCAACAAAAACCTCAACAATGAAAAACACCTAAAAATTCAACACCAACCCCAACAATGAAAAACACCAACAAATTCCACAACAAGATCAACATTTATAAACACGAACAAATTCAACAACAAACCCAATTTTGAAAAACAACAACAAATTCAACAACCTCAACTTTGAAAAACACAAACAAATTCAACTGCAACCTCAACATTGCAAAATACAAAAAATTTCAAAAAAAGCCATTGATAACACCAATAAATTCAACAGCAACCTCAATATTGAAAATCACCGACAAATTCAACAAACCCTCAACATTGAAAAACACCCAAAAATTCAAAAACAAACTCAACATTGAAAAACTCAAACAATTTCAGCAACAACATCAACAATGAAAAACACCAAAAAATTGAACAACAAACTCAACATTGAAAATCACCAACAAATTTAACAACAACCTCAACATTGCAAAACACCAACAAATTCAACAAAAACATCAACAATGAAAAACACCAAAAAAATTAACAACATCCTCAACTTTGAAAAACATTAACAAATTCAAAAACCTCAACATTGAAAAACACCAACAAATTCAAATGCTACTTCAACATTGAAAAATATAAAAACGTTTAAAAATTAACATTGATTACACCAATTAATACAACAACAACCTCAATATTGAAAATCATCAACAAATTGAACAATATCCTCAACAATGAAAAACAGCAAAGAGTTCAACAACAAACTCAACATTGAAAATCACCGACAAATTCAAAAAAAACCTCAGCAATGAAAAACACCAAAAAATTCAACAACAACCTCAACAACGAAGAACACCAACAAATTCAACAACCTCAACATTGAAAAACAGCAACAAATTCACCTACAACCTCAATATTGAAAATCACCAACAAAGTCAACAACAATCTCAACATTCAAAGACACCAACAAATTCAACAAAAACCTCAACAATGAAGAACACCAAAAAATTGAACTACAACCTGAACTTTGAAAAACACCAACAAATTCAACAACCTCGACATTGAAAAACACCAACAAATTCAACTACAACCTCAATATAGAAAATCACCATGAAATTCAGCAACAATCTCAACATTGATAACACCAATAAATTCAACAACAATCTCAATATTGAAAATCACCATCAAATTCAACAACAATCTCAAAATTGCAAAACACCAAAAAATTCAACAAAAACCTCAACAATGAAAAACACCAAAAAATTCAACAACAACCCCAACAATGAAAAACACCAACAAATTCCACAACAACATCAACATTTATAAACACGAACAAATTCAACAACAAACCCAATTTTGAAAAACAACAACAAATTCAACAACCTCAACTTTGAAAAACACAAACAAATTCAACTGCAACCACAACATTGCAAAATACAAAAAATTTCAAAAAAAGCCATTGATAACACCAATAAATTCAACAGCAACCTCAATATTGAAAATCACCGACAAATTCAACAAAAACCTCAACAATGAAAAACACCCGAAAATTCAAAAATAAACTCAACATTGAAAAACTCAAACAATTTCAGCAAACAACAACAACAATAAAAAACACCAAAAAATTGAACAACAAACTCAACGTTGAAAATCACCAACAAATTCAATAACAACCTCAAACCAAAAAAATTATCAACATCCACAACTTTGAAAAACATTAACAAATTCAAAAACCTCAACATTGAAAAACACCAACAAATTCAACTGCTACTTCAACTTTGAAAAATACAAAAAAGTTTAAAAATTAACATTGATTACACCAATAAATACAACAACAACCACAATATTGAAAATCATCAACAAATTAAACAATATCCTCAACAATGAAAAACAGCAAAGAGTTCAACAACCAACTCAACATTGAAAATCACCAACAAATGCAAAAAAAAACCTCAGCAATGAAAAACACCAAAAAATTGAACAACAACCTCAACTTTGAAAAACACCAACAAATTCAACTACAACCTCGATATTGAAAATCACAATCAAATTCAACAACAATCTCAGCATTAAAAAAAACGAACAAATTCAACAAAAACCTCAACAATGAAAAACACCAAATCATTCAACAACAACCTCAACTTTGAAAAACACCAACAAATTCAACAACAACCTCAACTTTGAAAAATGCAAAAACGTTAAAAAGAAACCATTGATAACACCAATAAATTCAACAACAACCTCAATATTGAAAATCACCAACAAAGTCAACAACAACCTCAACTTTGAAAAACACCAACAAATTCAACTACAACCTCCATATTGAAAATCACAATCAAATACAACAACAATCTCAGCATTAAAAAAAACGAACAAATTCAACAAAAGACTCAACAATGAAAAACACCAAATCATTCAACAACAACCTCAACTTTGAAAAACACCAACAAATTCAACAACAACCTCAACTTTGAAAAATGCAAAAACGTTAAAAAGAAACCATTGATAACACCAATAAATTCAACAACAACCTCAATATTGAAAATCACCAACAAAGTCAACAACAACCTCAACATTGCAAAACACCAACAAATACAACAACAACCTCAACAATGAAAAACACCAACAAGTTCAAAAGCATCCCTCAAATTTTAAAAATACAAAAAAGTTCAAAAAAAACCATTGATATCACCAATAAATTCAACAACAACCTCAATATTGAAAATCACCAACAAAGTCAACAGCAACCTCAACATTGCAAAACACCAAGAAGTTCAACAACAACCTCAAAAATGAAATACACCAACAAATTCAACAGCAACCTCAAATTTTAAAAATACAAAAAACTTCAAAAAAAACAATTCATAACGACAATAAATTCAACAACAACCTCAACATTGCAAAACATCAACAAATTCAACTGCAACCTCAAATTTGAAAAATACAAAAAAATTCAAAAAAAACCATTGATAACACCAGTAAATTCAACAACAACCTCAACATTGCAAAACACCAACAAATTCAACAGCAACCTCAACAATGAAAAACACCAACAAATTCAACAACAACCTCAACATTCAAGAACACCAACAAATTCAACAAAAACCTCAACAATGAAAAACACCACAAAATTCAACAACCTCAACTTTGAAAAACACCAACGAATTCAACTACATCCTCAATATTGAAAATCACCAACAAATTCAACAACAATCTCAACATTCAAAAACACGAACAAATTCAACAAAAACCTCAACAATGAAAAACACCACAAAATTCAACAACCTCAACTTTGAAAAACACCAACGAATTCAACTACATCCTCAATATTGAAAATCAACAACAAATTCAACAACAATCTCAACATTCAAAAACACGAACAAATTCAACAAAAACCTCAACAATGAAAAACACCAAATAATTCAACAACAACCTCAACAATGAAAAACACCAACAATTTCAACAACCTCGACATAGAAAAACACCAACAAATTCAACAACAACCTCAACTTTGATAAATACTAAAAAGATAAAAAAACCATTGATAATACCAATAAATTCAACAACAAACTCAATATTGAAAATAACCAAGAAAGTCAACAACAAACTCAACATTGCAAAACACCAACAAATTCAACAACAACCTCAACAATGAAAAACACCAAAAAATTCAACAACAACCTCAACTTTGAAAAACACCAACAAATTCTACAATAACCTCAACTTTGAAAAATACAAAAAAGTTAAAAAGAAACCATTGATAACAACAATAAATTCAACAACAACCTCAATATTGAAAATCACCAACAAAGTCAACAACAACCTCAACATTGCAAAACACCAACAAATTCAACAACAACCTCAACAATGAAAAACACCAACAAATTCAACTGCAACCTCAACTTTGAAAAATACAAAAAAATTCAAAAAAAACCATTGATAACACCAGTAAAATCAACAACAACCTCAACATTGCAAAACACCAACAAATTCAACAGCAACCTCAACAATGAAAAACACCAACAAATTCAACAACAACCTCAACATTCAAGAACACCAACAAATTCAACAATAACCTCAACAATGAAAAACACCACAAAATTCAACAACAACCTCAACTTTGAAAAACACCAACAAATTCAACTACATCCTCAATATTGAAAATCACCAACAAATTCAACAACAATCTCAACATTCAAAAACACAAACAAATTCAACAAAAACCTCAACAATGAAAAACACCAAATATTTCAACAACAACCTCAACTTTGAAAAACACCAACAAATTCAACAACCTCGACATAGAAAAACACCAACAAATTCAACAACAACCTCAACTTTGATAAATACTAAAAAGTTAAAAAAAACATTGATAATACCAATAAATTCAACAACAACCTCAATATTGAAAATAACCAACAAAGTCAACAACAAACTCAACATTGCAAAACACCAACAAATTCAACAACAACCTCAACAATGAAAAACACCAACAAATTCAACAACAACCTCAACAATGAAAAACACCAACAAATTCAACAAAAACCTCAACAATGAAAAACACCAACAAATTCAACTGCAACCTCAACTATGAAAAATACAAAAAAGTTTAAAAACAACATTGATACTACGAATACATTCAACAACAACCTCAATATTGAAAATCACCAAAAAATTCAACAACAACCTCAACATTGAAAAACACCAAAAAATTCAAAAACAACCACATCATTGAAAAACTCCAACAATTTTAACAACAACCTCAACAATGAAAAACACCAAAAAATTCAACAACAAACTCAACATTGAAAAGCACCAGCAAAGTCAACAACAAACTCAACAATGAAAAACATCAAAAAATTCAACAACAACCTCAACATTCAAAAACAACACCAAATTCAACAAAAAACGAAACAATCAAAAACACCATAAAATTCAACAACAATCTCAATATTGAAAATCGCCAACAAAGTCAACAACAACCTCAACAATGCAAAACACCAATAAAATGAACAACAACCTCTATATTGAAAATCACAAACAATTTCAACAACAACCACAACATTGAAAAACACCAAAATATTCAACAACAACCCCAACATTGAAAACACCAACAAATTCAACAACAACATCAACACTGAAAATTACCAGAAAATTCAACAACAACCTCAACATTGCAAAACACCAAGAAATTCAACTGCAAGCTCAACTTTGAAAAATACAAAATAGTTCAAAAAAATTATTGATAACACCAATAAATTCAACAACAAACTCAATACTGAAAATCACCAACAAATTCAACAACAACCTCAACATTGCAAAACACCAAGAAATTCAACTGCAAGCTCAACAACGAAAAACACCAAAATAATTAACAACAACCTTAACTTTGAAAAAAACTAACAAATTCAAAAACCTCAACATTGAAAAACACCAACAAATTCAACTGCTACTTCAACTTTGTAAAATCCAAAAAATGTTCAAGAAAAACCATTGATAACACCAATAAATTCAACAACAACCTCAACATTGCAAAACACCAACAAATTCAACAGCAAACTCAGCAATGAAAAACACCAACATATTCAACAACAACCTCAATATTGAAAATAACCAACAAAGTCAACAACAAACTCAACATTGCAAAATTCCAACAAATTCAACAACAACCTCAACAATGAAAAACACCAACAAATTCAACAACAACCTCAACATTCAAAAACACCAACAAATTGAACAAAAACCTCAACTTTGAAAAACAACAACAAATTCAACAACCTCAACATTGAAAAAGTGCAGCAAATACAACAACAACCTCAACAATGAAAAACACCAACAAATTCAACTGCAACCTCAACTTTGAAAAATACGAAAAAGTTCAAATAAAACCATTGATAACGCCAATAAATTCAACAACAACCTCAATATTGAAAAACTCCAACAATTTCAACAACAACCTCAAGAATGAAGAACACCAAAAAATTCAACAACAAACTCAACATTGAAAATTAGCAACAAATTCAGCAAAAACCTCAACAATGAAAAACACCAAAAAATTCAACAACAACCTCAACTTTGAAAAACACCAACAGATTCAACAACCTCAACATTCAAAAACATCAACAAATTCAACAACAACCTCAACAATGAAAAACATCAAAAAATTCAACAACAACCTCAACATTCAAAAACCCCAACAATTTCAACAACAAACTCAACAATGAAAAGCACCAAAAAATTCAACAACAAACTCAACATTGAAAATAAGCAACACATTCAACAGCAAGATCAACAATGAAAAACATCACAAAATTAAACAGCAAATTAAACTATGAAATACACCAACAAATTCAACAACAACCTCAACAATGAAAAACACCAACAAATTCAACAACAACCTCAATGTTGAATATCACCAACAAATTCATCATCAACCTCAACATTGAAAAACACCATCAACTTTAACAACCTCTACATTGAAAAATAGCAGCAAATTCAACAACAGCCTCAATAATGAAAAACATTAAAAAATTCAACAACAACCTCAACTTTGAAAAACACCAACAAATTCAACTGCAACCTCAACTTTGAAAAATACAAAAAGTTCAAAAAAACCATTGATAACGCCTATAAATTCTACAACAATCTCAATATTGAAAATCACCAACAAAGTAAACAACAACCTCAACATTGAAAAACACCAACAAATTCAACAACAACCTCACAATGAAAAAAACCAAAAAATTCAACAACAACCTCAACATTGAAAAACACCAACAAATTCAACCACAACCTCAACAATGAAAAACTGCAAAAAATTCAACAACAACCTCAACATTGAAAAACACCAACAAATTAAACAAAAACGTCACCTTTGAAAAACACCAACAAATTCAACTGCAACCTCAACATTGAAAAATACAAAAAAGTTCAAAAAAAACCATTGATAACATCAATAAATTCAACACCAACCTCAATATTGAAAATCACCAACAAATTCAACAACAAAGTCAACAATGAATAACATCAAATAATTCAACAACACCAACCTCAACATTGAAAAACTCCAACAATTTCAACAACAACCTCAACAATGAAAAACACCACAAAAGTCAACAACAAACTCAACATTGAAAATCACCAACAAATTCAACATCAACCTCAACAATAAAGAACAGCACAAAATTCATTAACAAATTCAACTTTGAAAAACACCAACAGATTCAGCAACCTCAACAGTCAAAAACATCAACAAATTCCACAACAACCTCAACAATGAAAAACATCAAAAAATTCAACAACAACCTCAGCTTTGAAAAACACCAACAAATTCAACTGCAACCTCAACTTTGAAAAAAACAAAAAAGTTTTAAAAAAAACCCATTGATAACAACAATAAATTAAACAACAACATCAATATTGAAAATCACCAGCAAAGTCAATAACAACCTCAACATTCAAAAACACCGACAAATTCTACAAAAACATCAACAATGAAAAACACCAAAAAATTCAACAACAACCACAACTTTAAAAATCACCAACAAATTCAAAAACCTCAACATTGAAAAACACCAACAAATTCAACTGCCACCTGAACTTTGAAAAATACAAAATAGTTCAAAAAAAACCATTGATAACACCAATAAATTCAATAACAACCTCACTATTGAAAATCACCAACAAATTGAACAACAACCTCAACAATGAATAACATCAAAAAATTCAACAACAACCTCAACATTGAAAAACTCCAACAATTTCAACAACAACCTGAACAATGAAAAACAACAAAAAATTCAACAACAAACTCAACATTGAAAATCACCAACAAATTCAACAACAACCTCAACAATGAATAGCATCAAAAAATTCTCAACAACCTCATCATTCAAAAACACCAAGAAATTCAACAACAACCGCAACTAAGAAAAACACCACAAACTCAAACAACAAATTCAACTTTGAAAAACACATACAGATTCAACAACCTCAACATTCAAAAACATCAACAAATTCAACAACAACCTCAACAATGAAAAACACCACAAAATTCAAAGACAAATTCAACTTTGAAAAACGCCAACAAATTCAACAACCTCAACATTGAAAAACGTCAACAAATTCAACAACAACCTCAACATGGAAAAACGCAAAGAAATTCAACAACAACCTCGACAATGAAAAACACCAAAAAATTCAACAACAACCCGAACATTGAATAACACCAACAAATTCAACAACAACCTCAACATTGAAAAATACCAACAAATTCAACTGCAACCTCAACTTTGAAAAATACAAAAAAGTTTAAAATAACATTGATTACACCAATAAATTCAACAACAACCTCAATATTGAAAATCACCAAGAAATTCAACAGCAGCCCCAACAATGAAAAACGTCAAGTAATTCAACAACCACCTCAACATTCAAAAACACCAACAAATTGAACAAAAACATCAACAATGAAAAACACGAAAAAATTGAACAACATCCTCAACTTTGAAAAACAACAACAGATTCAGCAACCTCAACATTCAATAAACGCCAACAAATCCAACAAAAACCTCAACAATGAAAAACACAAAAATATTCAACAACATCCTCAACTTTGAAAAACACCACTAAATTCAATAACCTCAACATGTAAAAACTCCAAGAAATTCAACAACAACCTCAACAATGAAAAACACCAAAAAATTCAACAACAACCGCTACTTTGAAAAACACCAACAAATTCAACAACAACCTCAACTTTGAAAAACACCAACATAGCCAACAACAACCTCAACAATGAAAAACACCAAAAAATTCAACAACAACCTCAACATTGAAAAACACCAACAAATTAAAAAAAAACCACAACAATGAAAAACACCAAAAAATTCAACGATAACCTCAACTTTGAAAATCACCAATAGATTCAACAACCTCAACATTCAAAAACACCATCAAATCCAACAAAAACCTCAACAATGAAAAACACCAAAAAATTCAACAGCATCCTCAAATTTGAAAAACACCAACAAATTCAACAACCTCAACATTGAAGAACTCCAACAAATTCAACAACAACCTCATAAATGAAAAACATCAAGAAATTCAGCAACACCCTCAACATTCAAAAACACCAACAAATTCAACAAAAACCTCATCAAAGAAAAACAGCAAAATTTCAACAACCTCAACTTTGAAAAACACCAACAAATTCAACAATCTCAACATTGAAAAGCACCATAAAATTCAACTGCGACATCAACTTTGAAAAATACAAATAGGTTTAAAAAAAAACATTGATAACACCAATAAAATCAACAACAACCTCAATATTGAAAATCACCAACAAATTCAACAACAACCTCAGCAATGAAAATCATCAAGAAATTCAACAACAACATCAACTTTGAAAAACACCAAAAATTTCAACAACCTCAATATTGCAAAAGGCCAACAAATTCAACAACAACCTCAATATTGAAAAACACCAACAAATTCAACTGCAAATTCAACTTTGAAAAATACAAAAAAGTTTCTAAAAAATCATTGATAACACCCATAAATTCATAAACAACCTCAATATTGAAAATCACCAAAAATTCAACAACAACCTCAACAATGTAAAACACAAAAAAATTCAACAACAACCCCGACATTGAAATAAATACAATAAATTCAACAACAAACTCAACATTGAAAATCACCAACATATTCAACAACAACCTCAACTTTGAGAAACACCAACATATTCAAAAGTCTCAACATTGAAAAACACCAACAAATTCAACTACAACCTCAATATTGAAAATCACCAACAAATTCAACAAAACCTCAACAATGAATACCACCAAAACATTCAACAACAACCTCAACTTTGAAAAACACCAGGAGATTCAACAACCTCTACATTCAAAAAAAGCAACAAATTCAACAAAAACCTCAACAATGAAAAAGAGCAAAAAATTCAACAACATCCTCAACTTTGAAAAAAACCAACAAATTCAACTACAACCTCAACATTCAAATAAACCAACAAATTCAACAAAAACCTCAACAATGAATAATACAAAAAATTTCAAATACATCCTCAACTTTGAATAAGACCAACAAATTCAACAACCTCAACGTTGAAAAACTCCACGCTATTCAACAACAACCTCAACAATGAAAAACACCAAAAATATCAACAACAACCGCAGCATTGAAAAACACCATCAAATTCAAAAACAACCTCAATATTGAAAATCACCAACAAATTCAACAGCAACCTCAACATTCAAAAACACCAACAAATTCAACAAAAACCTGAACAATGAAATACACTATCAAATTCAACAACAACCTCAACATTGAAAAATTCCAAAATATTCAACAACACCCTCAAATTTGAAATACACCAACAAATTCAACTGCAACCTCAACTTTGAAAAACAGAAAAAACAGAAAAAAGATTTTAAAAAAAACATTCAATACACCAATAAATTCATCAACAAACTCAATATTGAATATCACCAATAAATTTAACAACAACCTCAACAATAAAAAACATCAAAAAAATTCATCCAAAACCTCAACATTCTAAAACACCAACAAATTCAACAAAAACCTCAACAGTGAAAAATACCAAAAAAATCAACAACAACCTTAACTTTGAAAAACACCAACAAATTCAACAACCTCAACACTGAAAAACTCCATCAAATTCAACAACAACCTCAACAATAAAAAACATCAAAAAAATTCATCCAAAACCTCATCATTCTAAAACACCAAAAAATTCAACAAAAACCTCAACAGTGAAAAACACCAAAAAATTCAACAACAACCTTAACTTTGAAAAATACCAACAAATTCAACAACCGCAACATTGAAAAACACCATCAAATTCAACTGCATCCTCGACTTTGTAAAATACAAAAATGTTTAAAAAATACCATTGATAACACCAATAAATTCAACATCAACCTCAATATTGAAAATCACCAAAATTTCAACAACAACATCAACTTTGAAAAACACCAGCAGATTCAGGAACCTCAACATTGAAAAACTCCAACAATTTCAACAACAACCCCAACAATGAAAAACGCCAAGAAATTCAACAACGAACTCAACATTGAAAATCACCAACAAATTTAACATGCTCAACAATTAAAAAGATGAAAAAAAAAACATTCCACAACCTCAACATTCAAAAACACCAACAAATTCAACAAAAACCTCAACAGTGAAAAACACCAGAAAATTCAACAACAACTTTAACTTTGAAAAACACCAACAAATTCAACAACCTCAACATTGAAAAATACCAACAAATTCAACAACCTCAACAGTGAAAAATACCAACAAATTCAACTGCACCCTCAACTTTGAAAAATACAAAAAAGTTTTTAAAAAAACATTGATAACACCAATAAATTCAACAACAACCTCAATGTTGAAAATCAATAACAAATTCAGTAACATGCTCAACAATGAAAAACATCAAAAAATTCAACAACAACCTTTACTTTGAAAAATACCAACAAATTTAACAACCTCAACATTGAAAAACACCAACAAATTGAACCAAATCCTCAGCAATGAAAAACACCAAAAAATTCAACAACAACCTCCACTTGGAAAGACACCAACAGAATCAACAACCTCAACGTTCAAAAACGCCAACAAATCCAGCAAAAACCTTAACAATGAAAACACCAAAAAATACAACAACTTCCTCATCTTTGAAAAACACCAACAAATTCAATAACCTCAACATTGAAAAACTCCAACAAATTCAACAACAACCTCAACAATGAAAAACAACAAAAAATTCAGCAACAACCTCAACATTCAAAACACCAACAAATTCAACAAAAACATCAACAGTGAAAAAAACCATCAGATTCAACTGCAACCTCAACTTTGAAAAATACAAAACAGTGTAAAAAAAACCATTGATTACATCAATAAATTCAATAACAACCTCAATATTGAAAATCACCAACAAATTCAACAACAACCTCAGCAATGAAAAACATCAAGTAATTCAACAACAACCTCAACATTCAAAAACACCAACAAATTGAACAAAAACCTCAACAATTAAAAACACCAAAAAATTCAACAACAACCTCAACTTTGAAAAACACCAACAGATCCAGAAACCTCAACATTCAAAGACACCAACATATCCAACAATAACCTCAACATTGAAAAACAGTAAAAAATTCAACAACTTCAACATGGAAAAACTCCAAGAAATTCAACAGCAACATCAACACTGAAAAAGACCAATAAATTCAACAACAACCGCAACATTGAAAAACACCAACAAATTCAACAACAACCTCAATATTGAAAATCAGCAACAAATTCAACAACAACCTCAACAATGAATAAAATCAAAAAAATTCAACAACAACAACCTCAACAATCAAAAATACCAAAAAATTCAACAACAAAACAACATTGAAAAAGACCAAAATATTCAACAACAAACTTAAGTTTGAAAGGCACCAACAAATTCAACAACCTCAACATTGAAAAACAGCAACAAATTCAACTACAACCTCAATGTTGAAAATCACCAACAAATTCAACAACAATCTCAACTTTGAAAAACACAAAAAGATTTAAAAAAAAACATTCAATACACCAATGAATTCAACAACAAACTTAATATTGAAATTCACCAATACTTTAAACAACCACCTCAACATTGAAAAACACCAAAATATTCAACAACAAACTCAACTTTCAAAAACACCAACAAATTAAGCAACCGCAACATTGAAAAACAGCAAAAAATTCAACAACAACCTCAACTTTTAAAAATACAAAAACGTTCAACAAAATAAAAATTGATAACACCAACAAATTCAACAACAACCTCATTATTGAAAATCACCAACAAATTCAACAAAACCTCAACTTTGAAAAACACCAGCAAATTCAACAACCTCAACATTGAAAAAGACCAGCAAATTCAACAACAACCCCAACATTGAAAAACACCAACAAATTCAACAACAACCTCAACAATGAAAAACACAAAAAGATTCAAAAACAACTCCAACATTGAAAAACATGAACAAATTCAACAACAACCTCAATATTGAAAATCACGGACAAATTGAACCACAACCTCAACAATGAAAAACACTAAAAAATTCAACAACAACCTCAACAATGAAAAACATCAAAAAATTCAACAACAACCTCATCATTCAGAAACAACAACAAGTTCCACAAAAACCTCAACAATGAAAAACACCAGAAAATTCAACAACAAACTCAACTTTGAAGAACACCAACAAATTCAACAACAACCACAACATTGAAAAGCACCAACACATTCAACAACAACCTCAACATTGAAAAACACCAACAAATTCAACAACCTCAGCATTGAAAAACCCCAACAAATTCAACTGCAACCTCAACTTTGAAAAATACAAAAAAGTTTTTAAAAAACAATTGATAAAAACAACAAATTCAACAACAACCTCAACAATGATAAACATCAAAAAATTCAACAACAATCTCAACAATGAAAAACACCAAATAATTCAGCAACAACCCAACATTGAAAAACACCAAAATTTTCAATAACAAAATCAACTTTGAAAAACACCAACAAATTCAACAACCTCAAATTCAAAAACACCAAGTTCAACAAAAACCTCAACAATGAAAAACACCAGAAATTCTACAACAACCTCAACTTTGAAAAACACCAACAAATTCAACAACCTCAGCATTGAAAATCCCCAACAAATTCAACGGCAACCTGAACTTTGAAAAATACAAAAAAGTTCAAAAAGAAACCATTGATAACACCAATAATTTCAACAGCCTCAATATTGAAAATCACCAACAAATTCAACAACATCCTCAACAATGAAAAACAGCAAAAAAAATCAATAACAACCTCAACATTGAAAAACTGCAACAATTTCAACAACAACCGCAACAAAGAAAAACACCAATAAATTCAACAACAAAGTCAACATTGAAAATCACCATCAAATTCAACAGAAGCCTCAACAATTAAAAACGTCAAAAAATTCAAAAAAAACCTCAATATTCCAAAACACCAACAAATTCAACAATAACCTCAACAATGAAAGAACCAAAAAATTCAACAACAAACACAACTTTAAAAAGACCAACAAATTCAACAAACTCAACATTGAAAAACACCAACAAATTCTACTGCAAGCTGAACTTTGAAAAACACGAAAAAGCTTTTAAAAATATATTGATAACACCAATAAATTCAACAACAACCTCAATATTGAAAATCACCAACAAATTCATCAACAACCTCAACAATGAAAAACATCAAAAAATTGAACATCAACGATCTCAACAATGAAAAACACCAAAGAATTCAACAACAATCTCAACAATGAAAAACACAAAAAATTCAAAAACAAACTCAACATTGAAAATCATCCAAAAAATTGAACAAAAACCTCAACTTTGAAAAACACCAAAGAATTCAACTGCAACCTCAACTTTGAAAAATAAAAAAAAGTTTTTAAAAAAACCAATGATAACACCATTAAATTCAACAACAACCTCAATATTGAAAATCAGCAACAAATTCAACAACAACCTCAACAATGAAAAACATCAAAAAATTCAACAATAACAACAACCTCAACAATGAAAAACACCAAAAAATACAACAACAACGCAACATTGAAATACACCAAAATATTCAACAACAAACTCAACTTTCAAAAACACCAACAAATTCAACAACTTCAACATTGAAAAACCACAAGAAATTCAACAACAACCTCAACATTTAAAAATACAAAAACGTTCAACAAAATAAAAATTGATAACAGCAACAAATTCAACAACAACCTCAATATTTAATATCACCAACAAATTCACCAAAACCTCCACTTTGAAAAACACCAACAAATTCAACAACCTCAACGTTGAAAAAGCAAATTCAACAACAACCCCAACATTGAAAAACACCAACAAATTCAACAACAACCTCAACAATGAAAAACACAAAAAAAATTCAACTACAACCCCAACATTCAAAAACATAAACAAATTCAACAACAACCTCAATATTGAAAATCACGGACAAATTCAACCACAACCTCAACATTCAAAAAAACCAACAAATTCAACAACAACCTCAACAATGAAAAACATCAAAAAATTCAACAATAACAACAACCTCAACAATGAAAAACACCAAAAAATACAACAACAACGCAACATTGAAAAACACCAAAATATTCAACAACAAACTCAACTTTCAAAAACACCAACAAATTCAACAACTTCAACATTGAAAAACCACAACAAATTCAACAACAACCTCAACATTTAAAAATACAAAAACGTTCAACAAAATAAAAATTGATAACAGCAACAAATTCAACAACAACCTCAATATTTAATATCACCAACAAATTCACCAAAATCTCCACTTTGAAAAACACCAACAAATTCAACAACCTCAACGTTGAAAAAGAGCAGCAAATTCAACAACAACCCCAACATTGAAAAACACCAACAAATTCAACAACAACCTCAACAATGAAAAACACAAAAAAATTCAACTACAACCCCAACATTCAAAAACATAAACAAATTCAACAACAACCTCAATATTGAAAATCACGGACAAATTCAACCACAACCTCAACATTCAAAAAAACCAACAAATTCATCAACAACCTCAACATTGAACATCACCAACAAATTCAACAAAAACCTCAACAATGAAAAACACCAAAAAGTTCAACAACTTCAGCTTTGAAAAACACCAACAGATTCAACAACCTCAACATTAAAAAAAACCAACAAATTCAACATAAACGTCAAAAACTGGAAAATACCAAAAAGTTGAACAACAACCTCAACTTTGAAAAACACGAACAAATTCAACAACAACTTCAACAATGAAAAACATCAAAAATTTCAACAACAACGTCATCATTCAGAAACAACAACAAATTCAACATTAACCTCAAGAATGAAAAACGCCAGAAAATCAACAACTACCTCATCATTCAGAAACAACAACAAATTCAACAAAAACCTCAACAATGAAACACTCCAGAAAACACAACAGCAACCTCAACTTTGAAAAACACCAACAAATTCAACTACAACCTCAATATTGAAAATCACAAACAAATTCAACTACAACCTCAACAATGAAAAACACCAAAAATTCATCAACAACCTCAACATTCAAAGACACCAACAAATTCAACAAAAACCTCAACAATGAATAACACCAAAAAATTTAACCAGACCCTCAACTTTGAAAAACACCAACAGATTCAACAACCTCAACATTCAAATAAACCAACAAATTCATCAAAAACCTCAACAATGAAAAATACAAAAAATTTCAACTACATCCTCAACTTTGAAAAACTCCAACAAATTCAACAAGCTCAACGTTTAACAACTCCAAGCAATTCAACAACAACCACAACAATGAAAAATACCAAAAATATCAACAACAACCCCAACATTGAAAAACACCAACAAATTCAACAACAACCTCAACAATGAAAATCACCAACAAATTCAACAACCTGAACATTGCAAAACACCAACAAATTCAACAACAACCTCAATATTGAATATCACCAATAAATTCAACAACAACCTCAACATTCAAAAACAACAACATATTCAACAACAACCTCAATATTGAATATCACCAACAAATTCAACACAAACCTGAACAATGAAAAACACCAACAAATTCAACAACAACCGCAACTTTTAAAAATACAAAAATGTTCAACAAAATAAAATTTGATAACACCAACAAATTCAACAACAACCTCAATATTGAATATCAACAACAAATTCAACAACAAGCTCAACTTTTAAAAACACCAACAAATTCAATAACTTCAACATTAAAAAGAGCAGCAAATTCAAAAACAACCTCAACAATGATAAACATCAAAAAATTCAACAACAGCCTCAAGATTCAAAAACACCAACAAATTCAAGAAAAACCAGAAGAAAGAAAAACACCGAAAAATTCAACAACAACCTGAACATTCAAAAACACCAACAAATTCAACAATAACCTCAACAATTAAAATCACCAAAAAATTCAACAACATCCTCAACTTTGAAAAACACCAATAAATTCAACAACCTCAACATTGCAAAACACCAACAAATTCAACTGCAACCTCAACTTTGAAAAATACAAAAACGTTGTATAAAAAATATTGATAACAACAATAAATTCAACAACAACCTCAATATTGAAAATCACCAACAAATTCAACAACAACCACAACAATGAAAAACGTCAATAAATTCAACAACAACCACAATATTGAATATCACCAATAAATTCAACAACAACCTCAACATTCAAAAACAACAACATATTCAACAACAACCTCAATATTGAATATCACCAACAAATTCAACACAAACCTGAACAATGAAAAACACCAACAAATTCAACAACAACCGCAACTTTTAAAAATACAAAAATGTTCAACAAAATAAAATTTGATAACACCAACAAATTCAACAACAACCTCAATATTGAATATCAACAACAAATTCAACAACAACCTCAACTTTTAAAAACACCAACAAATTCAACAACTTCAACATTAAAAAGAGCAGCAAATTCAAAAACAACCTCAACAATGAAAAACATCAAAAAATTCAACAACAGCCTCAAGATTCAAAAACACCAACAAATTCAAGAAAAACCAGAAGAAAGAAAAACACCGAAAAATTCAACAACAACCTGAACATTCAAAAACACCAACAAATTCAACAATAACCTCAACAATTAAAATCACCAAAAAATTCAACAACAACCTCAACTTTGAAAAACACCAACAAATTCAACAACCTCAACATTGCAAAACACCAACAAATTCAACTGCAACCTCAACTTTGAAAAATACAAAAACGTTGTATAAAAAATATTGATAACAACAATAAATTCAACAACAACCTCAATATTGAAAATCACCAACAAATTCAACAACAACCACAACAATGAAAAACGTCAATAAATTCAACAACAACCTCAACAACGAAAAACACCAAAAAATTCAACAACAACCCCAATATTGAAAAACACCAACAAATTCAACAACAAGCTCAACAATGAAACACACAAAAAAATTCAACAACAAGACCAACATTGAAAAACACCAACAAATTCAAGAACAACCTCAATATTGAAAATCACCAACAAATTCAACAACAACCTCAACATTCAAAGAAACAAACAAATTCAACAACAACCTCAACGTTGAAAATCACCAACAAATTCTACAGCAACCTCAACATTCAAAAACACCAACATATTCAACAAAAACCTGAACAATGAAATACACCAAAAAATTCAACAACAACTTCAACGTTGAAAAACAGCAACAAATTCAACTAGAACCTAAACTTTGAAAAATTCAAATAGATTAAAAAAAACATTGAATACACCAATAAATTCAAAAACAACCTCAATATTGAATATCACCAACAAATTCATCAACAACCTCAACTTTGATAAACACCAAAATATTCATCAAGAATCTCAACTTTAAAAAAACACCAACAAACTAAAAAACCTCAACATTGAAAAACACGAACAAATTCAACTACAACCTCAATATTGAAAATCAACATCAAATTCAAACACAACCTCAACAATGAAAAACACCAAAAAATTCAATAACAATCTCAACATTCAAAAACAGCAACAAATTCAACAAAAACCTCAGCAATGAAAAACACCAAAAAAATTTCTGAACAACCTCAACATTCAAAGACACCAACAAATTCAACATAAACCTCAGCAATGAAAAAAACAAAAACATTCAACAACAACATCAACTTTGAAATAGACCAACAGATTCAACAACCTCACCAATTAAAAAACCACCAAATTCAACAACAACCTCAACAATGAAAAACACCAAACCATTCAACTACATCCTCAACTTTGAAAAACACCTACAAATTCGACAACTCAACGTTGAAAAACTCCATGCAAATCAACAACAACCTCAACAATGAAAAACACCAAAAAATTCAACAACAACCCCAACATTGAAAAACAACCATAAATTAAATAGCAACCTCAATATTGAAAATCACCAACAAAATCAACAACAACCTCAACATTCAAAAACACCAACACATTCAAAGACAACTTCAACTTTTAAAAATACAAAAATGATTAACAAAATAAAATTTGATAATACCAACAAATTCAACGACAATCTCAATATTGAATATCATCAACAAATTCAACAACAACCTCAACATTCAAAAACACCAACAAAATCAACAAAAACCTCAACAATTAAAAACACCAAAAAATATAACAACAACCTCAACTTTGAAAAACACCAAAAAATTCAACAACCTCAACATTGCAAAAGGCCAACAAATTCAACAACAACCTCAATATTGAAAAACTCCAACAATTTCAACAAAAATCTCAACTATGAAAAACAGTAAAAAATGCAAAAAAAACCTCAACTTTGAAAAACACCAACAAATTCAACCTCAACATGAACTTTGAAAAATACAAAAATGTTTTTTAAACAACATTGAATACACCAATAAATTCAACACCAAACTCAATATTGAAAATCACCAACAAATTCAAGAACAACCACAACAATGAAAAACATCAATAAATTCAACAACAACCTCATCAATGAAAAACACCAAAAAATTCAGCAACAACCCAAACATTGAAAAACACCAACAAATTCAAGAACAACCTCAATATTGAAAATCACCAACAAATTCAACAACAACCTCAACAATGAAAAACACCAAACAATTCAACAACAACCCAACATTGAAAAACGCCAAAATATTCAACAACAAACTCAACTTTGAAAAACACCAACAAATTCAAAAACCTCAACATTGAAAAATACCAACAAATTCAACAACAACTTCATCTTTTAAAAATACAAAAAAGTTCAACAAAATGACAATTGATAACACCAACAAATTCCACTCAAACCTCAATATTGAATATCATCAACAAATTCAACAACAACCTCAACATTGAAAAAGACCAGCAAATTCAACAACAACCTCAACAATGAAAAACACCGAAAAATTGAACAACATCCTGAACATTCATAAACACCCACAAATTCAACAACAACCTCAATATTGAATATCACCAACAAATTCAACACAAACCTGAACAATGAAAAACACCAACAAATTCAACAACAACCGCAACTTTTAAAAATACAAAAATGTTCAACAAAATAAAATTTGATAACACCAACAAATTCAACAACAACCTCAATATTGAATATCAACAACAAATTCAACAACAACCTCAACTTTTAAAAACACCAACAAATTCAACAACTTCAACATTAAAAAGAGCAGCAAATTCAAAAACAACCTCAACAATGAAAAACATCAAAAAATTCAACAACAGCCTCAAGATTCAAAAACACCAACAAATTCAAGAAAAACCAGAAGAAAGAAAAACACCGAAAAATTCAACAACAACCTGAACATTCAAAAACACCAACAAATTCAACAATAACCTCAACAATTAAAATCACCAAAAAATTCAACAACAACCTCAACTTTGAAAAACACCAACAAATTCAACAACCTCAACATTGCAAAACACCAACAAATTCAACTGCAACCTCAACTTTGAAAAATACAAAAACGTTGTATAAAAAATATTGATAACAACAATAAATTCAACAACAACCTCAATATTGAAAATCACCAACAAATTCAACAACAACCACAACAATGAAAAACGTCAATAAATTCAACAACAACCTCAACAACGAAAAACACCAAAAAATTCAACAACAACCCCAATATTGAAAAACACCAACAAATTCAACAACAAGCTCAACAATGAAACACACAAAAAAATTCAACAACAAGACCAACATTGAAAAACACCAACAAATTCAAGAACAACCTCAATATTGAAAATCACCAACAAATTCAACAACAACCTCAACATTCAAAGAAACAAACAAATTCAACAACAACCTCAACGTTGAAAATCACCAACAAATTCTACAGCAACCTCAACATTCAAAAACACCAACATATTCAACAAAAACCTGAACAATGAAATACACCAAAAAATTCAACAACAACTTCAACGTTGAAAAACAGCAACAAATTCAACTAGAACCTAAACTTTGAAAAATTCAAATAGATTAAAAAAAACATTGAATACACCAATAAATTCAAAAACAACCTCAATATTGAATATCACCAACAAATTCATCAACAACCTCAACTTTGATAAACACCAAAATATTCATCAAGAATCTCAACTTTAAAAAAACACCAACAAACTAAAAAACCTCAACATTGAAAAACACGAACAAATTCAACTACAACCTCAATATTGAAAATCAACATCAAATTCAAACACAACCTCAACAATGAAAAACACCAAAAAATTCAATAACAATCTCAACATTCAAAAACAGCAACAAATTCAACAAAAACCTCAGCAATGAAAAACACCAAAAAAATTTCTGAACAACCTCAACATTCAAAGACACCAACAAATTCAACATAAACCTCAGCAATGAAAAAAACAAAAACATTCAACAACAACATCAACTTTGAAATAGACCAACAGATTCAACAACCTCACCAATTAAAAAACCACCAAATTCAACAACAACCTCAACAATGAAAAACACCAAACCATTCAACTACATCCTCAACTTTGAAAAACACCTACAAATTCGACAACTCAACGTTGAAAAACTCCATGCAAATCAACAACAACCTCAACAATGAAAAACACCAAAAAATTCAACAACAACCCCAACATTGAAAAACAACCATAAATTAAATAGCAACCTCAATATTGAAAATCACCAACAAAATCAACAACAACCTCAACATTCAAAAACACCAACACATTCAAAGACAACTTCAACTTTTAAAAATACAAAAATGATTAACAAAATAAAATTTGATAATACCAACAAATTCAACGACAATCTCAATATTGAATATCATCAACAAATTCAACAACAACCTCAACATTCAAAAACACCAACAAAATCAACAAAAACCTCAACAATTAAAAACACCAAAAAATATAACAACAACCTCAACTTTGAAAAACACCAAAAAATTCAACAACCTCAACATTGCAAAAGGCCAACAAATTCAACAACAACCTCAATATTGAAAAACTCCAACAATTTCAACAAAAATCTCAACTATGAAAAACAGTAAAAAATGCAAAAAAAACCTCAACTTTGAAAAACACCAACAAATTCAACCTCAACATGAACTTTGAAAAATACAAAAATGTTTTTTAAACAACATTGAATACACCAATAAATTCAACACCAAACTCAATATTGAAAATCACCAACAAATTCAAGAACAACCACAACAATGAAAAACATCAATAAATTCAACAACAACCTCATCAATGAAAAACACCAAAAAATTCAGCAACAACCCAAACATTGAAAAACACCAACAAATTCAAGAACAACCTCAATATTGAAAATCACCAACAAATTCAACAACAACCTCAACAATGAAAAACACCAAACAATTCAACAACAACCCAACATTGAAAAACGCCAAAATATTCAACAACAAACTCAACTTTGAAAAACACCAACAAATTCAAAAACCTCAACATTGAAAAATACCAACAAATTCAACAACAACTTCATCTTTTAAAAATACAAAAAAGTTCAACAAAATGACAATTGATAACACCAACAAATTCCACTCAAACCTCAATATTGAATATCATCAACAAATTCAACAACAACCTCAACATTGAAAAAGACCAGCAAATTCAACAACAACCTCAACAATGAAAAACACCGAAAAATTGAACAACATCCTGAACATTCAAAAACACCCACAAATTCAACAACAATCTCAATATTGAATTTCACCAACAAATTCAACAACAACCTCAACTTTGAAAAACTCCAACAAAATCAAAAACCTCAACATTGAAAAAGACCAGCAAATTCAACAACAAACTCGACAATGAAAAACGTCAAAAAAATTCAACAACAACCTTAACATTCAATAACACCAAAAAATTCAACAAAAATCTCAACTATGAAAAACACAAAAAAATGCAAAAAAAACCTCAACTTTGAAAAACACCAACAAATTCAACTGCAACATGGACTTTGAAAAATACAGAAATGTTTTTTAAAAAACATTGATAACACCAATAAATTCAACACCAACCTCAATATTGAAAATCACCAACAAATTCAACAAAAAACACAACAATGAAAAACATCAATAAATTCAACAACAACAACCTCATCAATGAAAAACACCAAATAATTCAACAACAACCCCAACATTGAAAAACACCAACAAATTCAACAACAGCCTCAACAATGAAAAACACAAAAAAATTCAACAACAACTCCAACATTGAAAAACACCAACCAATTCAAGAACAACCTCAATATTGAAAATCACGAACAAATTCAACTGCAACCTCAACTTTGAAAAATACAAAAAATTTTTTTTTAAAAAATTGATAACAGCAATAAATTCAAAAACAACCTCGATATTGAAATTCACCAACAAATTCAACAACAAACTCATCAATGAAAAACACAAAAAAATTCAACAACAACCCCAACATTAAAAAACACTAACAAATTCAACAACAACCTCAATATTGAAAATCACGAACAAATTCAACAACAACTTCAACATGCAAAAAAAACAACAAATTCAACAACAACCTTAACATTGAAAATCACCAACAAATTCAACAACAACATCAACTTTTTAAAACACCAACAAATTCAAAAGCCTCAACATTGAAAAACATCAACATATTCAACAAAACTTCAACAATGAAAAACAACAAAACATTCAACAACAACCTGAACTTTGACAAACACCAACAGATTCAACACCCTCAACATTCAAAAAAACCAACAAATTCAACAAAAACCTCAACAATGAAAAAGAGCAAAAAAATCAACAACATCCTCAACTTTGAAAAACACCAACAAATTCAACAACAACCACAACATTGAAATACACCAACAAATTCAACAACAACCTCAATATTGAAAATCACCACCATATTCAACAACAACCTCAACATTCAGAAACACCAACAAATTCCACAACAACCTCAACGTTGAAAATCACCAACAAATTCAACAACAAGCTCAACATTCAATAACACCAACAAATTCAACAACAACCTCAACAATGAAAAACACCAAAAAACTCAACAACAACCTCAACTTTTAAAATCACCTACAAATGCAACAAACTCAACATTGAAAAACAGCAACAAATTCAATTACAAACTCAACTTTGAAAAATACAAAAAGATTCAAAAAAAAACATTGAATACACCAATAAAATCAACAACAACCTCAATATTGAAAATCACCAACAAATTCAACAACAACTTCAACTTTGTAAAACACCAAAATATTCAACAAGAACCTTAACGTTGAAAAACTCCAATAATTTCAAAAAACTCAACCATGAAAAACACCAACAAATTGAACTGCAACCGTAATATTGAAAATCACCAACAAATTCAACTACAACCTCATCAATGAAAAACACATAACAATTCAAAAACAATCTCAACATTCAAAAACACCAACAAATTCAACAAAAGCCTCAACAATGAAAAACACCAAAAAATTCATCAACAACCTCAACATTAAAAGACACCAACAAATTGAACAAAAACCTCATCAATGAAAAACAACAAAAAATGCAACCAGACCCTCAACTTTGAAAAACACCAACAAATTCAACAACCTCATCGTTTAAAAACTCCAAGCAATTCAACAACAAACTCAACAATGAAAAATACCAAAAATATCAAGAACAACCCCAACATTGAAAAACACCAACAAATTCAACAACAACTTCAATACTGAAAATCAGCAACAAATTCAACAACAACCTCAACATTCACAAAAACCAACAAATTCAACAACAACCTCAACAATGAAGAACACCATCAAATTTAACAACAATCTCAACTTTTAAAAGTACAGAAATGTTAAACAAAATAAAAATTGGTAACACCAACAAATTCAACAACAACCTCAATATTGAATATCACCAACAAATTCAACAACAACCTCAACTTTGAAAAACACCAACTGATTCAACAAGCTCAACATTCAAAAAAACCAACAAATTCAACAATAACCTCAACAATGAAAAAGAGCAAAAAATTCAACAACATCCTCAACTTTGAAAAACACCAACAAATTCAACAACCTCAACGTTGAAAAAGTGCAAGAAATTCAACAACAACCTCAACAATGAAAAACAACAAAAAATTCAACATCAACCCCAACATTGAAAAACAACAACTAATTCAACAACAACCTCAATATTGAAAATCACCAACAAATTCAAAAGCAACCTCAACATTCAGAAACACCAACAAATTCCAGAACAACCTCAACATTGAAAATCACCAACAAATTCAACAACAACCTCAACATTCAAAAACACCAACAAATTCAACAACAACCTCAACAATGAAAAACACCAAAAAACTCAACAACAACCTCAACTTTGAAAAACACCAACAAATGCAACAACCTCAACATTGAAAAACAGCAACGAATTCAATTACAAACTCAACTTTGAAAAATACAAAAAGATTAAAAAAAAAACATTGAACACACCAATAAAATCATCAACAACCTCAATATTGAAAATCACCAACAAATTCAACAACAACTGCAACTTTGAAAAACACCAAAATATTCAACAAGAACCTTAACGTTGAAAAACACAAACAATTTCAAAAAACTCATCATTGAAAAACAACAACAAATTCAACTGCAACCGTAATATTGAAAATCACCAACAAATTCAACTACAACCTCATCAATGAAAAACACATAACAATTCAAAAACAATCTCAACATTCAAAAACACCAACAAATTGAACAAAAACCTCATCAATGAAAAACAACAAAAAATTCAACCAGACCCTCAACTTTGAAAAACACCAACAAATTCAACAACCTCATCGTTTAAAAACTCCAAGCAATTCAACAACAAACTCAACAATGAAAAATACCAAAAATATCAAGAACAACCCCAACATTGAAAAACACCAACAAATTCAACAACAACTTCAATACTGAAAATCAGCAACAAATTCAACAACAAGCTCAACATTCACAAACACCAACAAATTCAACAACAACCTCAACAATGAAGTACACCAACAAATTCAACAACAACCTCAATATTGAATATCACCAACAAATTCAACAAGAAGCTCAACTTTGAAAAACAGCAACAGATTCAACAACCTCAACATTCAAAAAAACCAACAAATTCAACAAAAACCTCAACAATGAAAAACAACAAAAAATTCAACAACAACCCCAACATTGAAAAACAACAACTAATTCAACAACAACCTCAATATTGAAAATCACCAACAAATTCAACAACAACATCAACATTCAGAAACACCAACAAATTCCACAACAACCTCAACATTGAAAATCACCAACAAATTCAACAACAACCTCAACAATGAAGTACACCAACAAATTTAACAACAATCTCAACTTTTAAAAGTACAGAAATGTTAAACAAAATAAAAATTTGTAACACCAACAAATTCAACAACAACCTCAATATTGAATATCACCAACAAATTCAACAACATCCTCAACTTTGAAAAACAGCAACAAATTCAACAACCTCAACGTTGAAAAACTCCAAGAAATTCAACAACAACCTCAACAATGAAAAACAACAAAAAATTCAACAACAACCCCAACATTGAAAAACAACAACTAATTCAACAACAACTTCAATATTGAAAATCACCAACAAATTCAACAACAACATCAACATTCAGAAACACCAACAAATTCCACAACAACCTCAACATTGAAAATCACCAACAAGTTGAACAACAACCTCAACATTCGAAAACACCAACAAAATCAACAACAACCTCAACAAACATAAACACCAAAAAATTCAACAACAACCTCAACTTTGAAAAACACCAACAAATGCAACAACCTCAACATTGAAAAACAGCAACAAATTCAACTACAAACTCAACTTTGAAAAGCAGAAAAAGATTCAAAAAAAACATTGAATACTCCAATAAAATCAACAACAACCTCAATATTGAAAATCACCAACAAATTCAACAACAACCTCAACTTTGAAAAAGACCAAAATATTCAACAAGAACCTCAACTTTGAAAAACACCAACAAATTCAAAAACCTCAACATTGAAAAACACCAACAAATTCAACTGCAACCTCAATATTGAAAATCACCAACAAATTCAACTACAACCTCTTCAACGATAAACACATAACAATTCAATCACAATCTCAACATTCAAAAGCACTGACAAATTCAACAAAAACATCAACAATGAAAAACACCAAAAAATCAACAATCTCAATATTCAAAGACACCAACAAATTCAACAGAAACGACATCAATGAAAAACAACAAAAAATTCAACCAGACCCTCAACTTTGAAAAACACCAACAGATTCAAAAACCTCAACATTCAAAAAAACCAACAAATTCAACAAAAACCTCAACAATGAAAATTACAAAAAATTTCAACTACATCCTCAATATTGAATATCACCAACAAATTCAACAACAACCTCAACTTTTAAAAACACCAACAAATTCAACAACCTCAACATTACAAAAGAGCAGCAAATTCAACAACAACCACAACAATGAAAAACATCAAAAAATTCAACAACAAACTCAACATTCAAAAACACCAACAAATTCAAGAAAAACCTGAACAAAGAAAAACACCAAAAGATTGAACAACATCCTGAATATTCAAAAACACCAACAAATTCAACAACAACCTCAATATTGATATTCACCAACAAATTCACCAACAACCTCAACTTTGAAAAACTCCAACAAATTCAACAACATCAACATTGAAAAAGGCCAGCAAATTCAACAACAACCTCGACAATGAAAAACGTCAAAAAATTCAACAACAACCTCAACATTCAAAAACACCAACAAATTCAACAAAAATCTCCACAATGAAAAACACCAAAAAATGCAAAAAAAACCTCAACTTTTAAAAACACCCACAAATTCAACTGCAACCTGAACTTTGACAAATACAAAAATGTTTTTTAAAAAACATTCATAACACCAATAAATTCAACAACAACCTCAATATTGAAAAAAAGCAAAAAATTCAACTACAACCACAACAATGAAAAACATCAATAAATTCAACAACAACAACCTCATCAATGAAAAACACCAAAAAATTCAACAACAACCCCAACATTGAAAAACACCAACAAATTCAACAACAACCTCAACAATGAAAAACACAAAAAAATTCAGCAACCCCAACATTGAAAAACACCAACAAATACAAGAACAACCTCAATATTGAAAATCACCAACAAATTCAACAACAACCTCAACAATGAAGAACAATAAACAATTCAACAACAAACCAATATTGAAAAACGCCAAAATATTCAACAACAAACTCAACTTTGAAAAACACCAACAAATTCAACAACCTTCACATTGAAAAACAGCAACAAATTCAACAACAACCTCATCTTTTAAAAATGCAAAAAAGTTCAACAAAATGAAAATTGATAACACCAACAAATTCCACTCAAACCTCAATATTGAATATCACCAACAAATTTAACAACAACCTCAACATTGAAAAATACCAGCTAATTCAACAGCAACCTCAACAATGAAAAACATCAAAAAATTCAACAACAACCTCAACATTCAAAAACACCAACAAATTCAAGAAAAACCTGAACAAAGAAAAACACCGAAAAATTGAACAACATCCTGAACATTCAAAAACACCAACAAATTCAACAACAACCTCAATATTGAATTTCACCAACAAATTCAACAACAACCTCAATTTAAAAAACTCCAACAAATTCAACAACCTCAACATTGAAAAAGACCAGCAAATTCAACAACAACATCAACAATGAAAATCACCAACAAATTCAACAACAACCTCAACATTCAAAAACAGCACCAAATTCAAATACAAGCTTAACAATGAAAAACACCAAAAAACTCATCAACAACCTAAACATTCAAAGACACCAACAAATTCAACATTAACCTCAACAAAGAAATACACCAATACATTCAACAACAACCTCAACGTTGAAAACTCCAAGAAATTCAACACCATACTCAACAATGAAAAACACGAAAAAATTCAACAACAACCCCAACATTGAAAAACACCAACAAATTCAACAACAACCTCAATTTTGAAAATCACCAACAAATTCAACAACAACCACAACTTTGATCAAACACCAACAATTTCAACAACAACCTCAATATTGAAAATCACCAACAAATTCAACAACAACATCAACATTCAAAAACACCAACAAATTCAACAACAACCTCAACAATGAAAAACACCAAAAAATTCAACAACTACATCAACTTTGAAAAACACCAACAAATGCAACAACCTCAAAATTGAAAAACAGCAAAAGATTCAACAACATCCTCAACTTTGAAAAACACCAACAAATTCAACAACCTCAACGTTGACAAACTCCAAGAAATTCAACAACAACCTCAACAATGAAAAACACCAACAAATTCAACAACAACCTCAACAATGAAAAACACAAAAAAATTCAGCAACCCCAACATTGAAAAACACCAACAAATACAAGAACAACCTCAATATTGAAAATCACCAACAAATTCAAGAACAACCTCAACAATGAAAAACACCAAACAATTCAACAACAACCCAACATTGAAAAACGCCAAAATATTCAACAACAAACTCAACTTTGAAAAACACCAACAAATTCAACAACCTCAACATTGAAAAACAGCAACAAATTCAACAACAACCTCATCTTTTAAAAATGCAAAAAAGTTCAACAAAATGAAAATTGATAACAACAACAAATTCCACTCAAACCTCAATATTGAATATCACCAACAAATTTAACAATAACCTCAACATTGAAAAAGACCAGCTAATTCAACAACAACCTCAACAATCAAAAACACCAAACAATTCAACAACAACCCAACATTGAAAAACGCCAAAATATTCAACAACAAACTCAACTTTGAAAAACACCAACAAATTCAACAACCTCAACATTGAAAAACAGCAACAAATTCAACAACAACCTCATCTTTTAAAAATGCAAAAAAGTTCAACAAAATGAAAATTGATAACACCAACAAATTCCACTCAAACCTCAATATTGAATATCACCAACAAATTTAACAATAACCTCAACATTGAAAAAGACCAGCTAATTCAACAACAACCTCAACAATGAAAAAAATCAAAAAAATAAACAACAACCTCAACATTCAAAAACACCAACAAATTCAAGAAAAACCTGAACAAAGAAAAACACCGAAAAATTGAACAACATCCTGAACATTCAAAAACACCAACAAATTCAAAAACAACCTCAATATTGAATTTCACCAACAAATTCAACAACAACCTCAACTTTGAAAAACTCCAACAAATTCAACAACCTCAACATTGAAAAAGACCAGCAAATTCAACAACAACCTCAACAATGAAAAACACCAAAAAATTCAACAACAACCTCAACAATGAAAAACATCAAAAAATTCAACAACAACAACAACAACATTCAAAAACACCATTAAATTCAGCAAAAATCTCAACAATGAAATACACCAAAAAATTCGACAACAACCTCAACTTTTAAAAACACCAAAAAATTCAACTGCAACATCAACAGTGAAAAGTACAAAAAATTAAAAAAAAACATTGATAACACCAATAAATGCCACAACAACCTCAATATTGAAAATCAGCAACAAATTCAACTACAACCTCAACAATGAAAAACATCAAAAAATTCAACAACAAATTAAAAAATGAAAAATACCAAAAAAATTCAACAACAACGTCAATATTGAAAAATATCAAGAAATTCAACAACAAACTCAAAATTGAAAATCGTCAACAAATTCAACAACAACCTCAACAATGAAAAACACCAAAAAATTCAACAACTCCAACATTGAAAAACACCAACAAATTCAACAACAACCTCAATATTGAAAATCACCAACAAATTCAATAACAACCACAACATTCAAAAGCACCAACAAATTCAACAACAACCTCAACAATGAAAAACATCAAAAAATTCATCAACAACCTCAACGTTAAAAGACACCAACAAATTCAACAACAACCTCAGCAAAGAAAAACACCAAAAAATTCAACAAGAACCTCAACTTTGAAAAATGCACCAACCTCAACATTGAAAAAACAGGAACAAATTCAACTAAAGCCTCAACTTTGAAAAATACAAAAAGATTAAAAAAAACATTGAATACACCAATAAATTCAACAACAACCTCATTATGGAAAATCTCCAACAAATTCAACAACAACCTCAACTTTGAAAAACACGAAAATATTCAACAACAACGTCAAGTTTGAAAAACACCAACAAATTCAAAAACCTCAACATTGAAAAACACCAACAAATTCAACAACAACCTCAATATTGAAAATCACCAACTAATTCAACTTCAACTTCAACAATGAAAATAACCTAAAAATTCAACAACAATCTCAACATTCAGGAACACCAAAAAATTCAACAAAAACCTCAAGAATGAAAAACACCAAAAAATTCATCAAAAACCTCAACATTCAAAGACATGTACAAATTCAACAAAAACCTCAACAATTAAAAACACCAAAAAATTCAACAACAACATCAACTTTGAAAAACAACAACCGATTCAACAACCTCAACGTTCAGAAAAACCAACAAATTCAACAAAAACCTCAACAATGAATAACAGCAAAAAATTCAACAACATTATCAACTTTGAAAAACACCAACATATTCAACAACCTCAACGTTGAATAACTCCTAGAAATTCAACAACAACCTCAACATTGAAAAACAACAACAAATTCAAAAACAACCTCAATATTGTAAATCACCAACAAATTCAACAACAACCTCAACTTTGAAAAACACAATCAAAATCAACAACCTCTTCATTAAAAAAGAGCAGCAAATCAACAACAACCTCAACAATGAAATACATCAAAAAATTCAACAACAACCACAACTTCAAAAACACCAACAAATTCAACAACAACCTCAACTTTGAAAAACACCAACAAATTCAAATGGAAACTCAACTTTGAAAATTACAAAAAAGTTAAAAAAAAAACCATTGATAACACCAATAAATTCAACAACAACCTCAATATTGAAAATCACCAACAAAGTCAACAACAACCTCAACATTGCAAAACACCAACAAATTCAACAACCTATACATTGAAAAACAATGACAGTTTCAACAACAACCACAACATTGAAAAACTCCAACAAATTCAACAACAACCTCAACAATGAAAAACACCAAAAAATTCAACAACAGCCTTAACATTCAAAAACACAAACAAATTCAACAAAAACCTCAACAATGAAAAACAACAAAAAAATCAACAACAACCTCAACTTTGAAAAACACCAACAAATGCAACAACATCAATAAAGAAAATCACCAACAAATTCAAAAACAACCTCAACATTCAAAAACACCAACAAATTCAACAACAACCTCAAAAATGAAAAACACCAACAAATTCGACAACAACATCAACTTTTAAAAATACAAAAATGTTCAGCCAAATAAAAATTGATAACACCAACAAATTCAACAACAACCTCAATATGGAAAATCACCAACAAATTCAACATAAACCTCAACAATGAAAAACACCAACAGATTCAAGAACCTCAAAATACAAAAAAAACAACAAATTCAACAAAAACCTCAACATTGAAAAACATCAAAAAATTCAACCAGAACCACAACTTTGAAAAACATCAACAGATTAAACAACCTCAACATTCAAAAAAACCAACAAATTCAACAACAACCACAACAATGAAAAACACCAACAAATTCAACAACCTCAACGTTGAAAAACACCAAAAATATCAACAACAACCTCAAAATTTTAAAAAAACAACATATTCAACAACAACCTCAACAATGAAAAACACCAACAAATTCAAGAACAACCTCAACTTTTTAAAAATACAAAAATGTTCAATAAAAAAAAAATTGATAACACCAACAAATTCAACAACAACCTCAAAATTCAAAAAAACCATCAAATTCAACAACAGCCTCATCATTGAATAACACCAAAAAATGCAAAATAAACCTCAACTTTGAAAAACACCAATAAATTCAACTGCAACCTCAGCTTTCAAAAATACAAATAAGTTTTAAAAAAAACATTGATAATACCAATAAATTCGGCAACAACCTCAATATTGAAAATCAACAACATATTCAACAACAACCTCAACAATGATAAACATCAATAAATTCAACAACACAACCTCAACAATGAAAAACAACAATAAATTCAACAACAACCCCAACATTGAAAAACACCAACAAATTCTACAACAACCTCAACAATGAAAAACACAAAAAAATTCAACAACAACCCCAGCATTGAAAAACACGAACAAATTCAACAACAACCTCAATATTGAAAATCACCAACAAATTCAACAACATCCTCAAAATTCAAAACAGACCAACAAATTCAACAACAGCCTCATCTTTGAATAACAACAACAAATTCAACCACCTCAACAATGCAAAACACCAACAAATTCAACAACAACCTCAACATTCAATAACACCAACAAATTCAACAACAACCTCAATATTGAATATCACCAACAAATTCAACAACAACCTCAACTTTGAAAAACACCAAATTTCAAAAACATCAACATTGAAAAAGAGCAGCAAATTCAATAACAACCTCGACAATGATAAACAACAATAAATTCAACAGCAACCTCAACTTTGAAAAGTACAAATAGTTTTTAAAAAACATTGATAACACCAATAAATTCAACAACAACCTCAATATTGAAAATCACCAACATATTGAACAATAACCTCAATAAAACTAAATATCAATAAATTCAACAACGCAACCTCAAAAATGAAAAACACCAACAAATTCAGCAACAACCCCGACATTGAAAAACAACAACAAATTCAACAAAAACCTCAACAATGAAAAACACAAAAAAATTCACCAACAACCCCAACATTGAAAAACACGAACAAATTCAACAACAAACTCAATATTGAATATCAACAACAAATTCAACAACAACCTCAACTTTGAAAAACACCAATAAATTCAACAACCTCAACATTGAAAAAGACAAGCCAATTCAACAACAACATCAACAATGAAAAACATCAAAAAATTCAACTGCAACCTCAACATTCAAAAACACTAACAAATTCAACATAAATCGCAAGAATGAAAAACACCAAAAAATGTATAAAAAACCTCAACTTTGAAAAACACCAACAAATTCAACTGCCACCTCAACTTTGAAAAATACAAAAAAGTTTTTAAATAAACATTGATAACACCAATAAATTCAACAACAACCTCAATATTGAAAATCAACAACAAATTCAACAACAACCTCAACAATGAAAAACATCAATAAATTCAACAACAACAACCACATCATTGAAAAACACCAACAAATTCAACAACAACCTCAACAATGAAAAACAGCAAAAAATTCAACAACAACCTCAACAATGAAAAACACCAACAAATTCAACAACAACCTCAACATTCAAAAAACCCAACAAATTCAACAACAACCTCAACATTGAAAATCACCAACAAATTCAACAACAACCTCAACAAAGAAAAAGTCCGAAAAATGCAACAACAACCTCAACATTCAAAAACACCAACAAATTCAGCAACAACCCCAACATTGAAAAACACGAACAAATTCAACAATAACCTCAATATTGAAAATCACCAACAAATTCAACAGCAACCTCAAAATTCAAAAAAACCAACAAATTTAACAACAGCCTCATCATTGAATAACACGAAAAAATGCAAAATAAACCTCAACTTTGAAAAACACCAACAAATTCGACTGCAACCTCAACTTTGAAAAATACAATTAAGTTTTTAAAAAAACATTGATAACACCAATAAATTTAAAAACAACCTCAATACTGAAAATCACGAACATATTCAACAACAACCTCAACAAGGAAAAACACCAACAAATTCAATAACCTCAACGTTGAAAAACAGCAAAAATATCAACAACAACCCCAACATTGAAAAGCACAAACAAATTCAACAACATCCTCAATATTGAAAATCAGCAACAAATTCAACAACAACCTCAAAATTCAAAAACACCAACAAATTCAACAACAACCTCAACAATAAAAAACACCAACAAATTCAACAACAACCTCAACTTTTAAAAATACAAAAATGTTCAACAAAATAAAAATTGATAACACCAACAAATTCAACAACAACCTCAATATTGAATATCACCAACAAATTCAAGAACAACCTCAACTTTGAAAGACACCAAAAAATTCAACAACCTCAACATTAATAAATGAGCAGCAAATTCAACAACAACCTCAACATTCAAAAAAAAACCCAGCAAATTCAATAAAAACCTCAACAAAGAAAAACACCAACAAATTCAACAACAACCCCAACATTGAAAAACACCAACAAATTCAACAACAACCTCAACAATGAAAAACACAAAAAATTTCAACAACAATCCCAACATTGAAAACCACGAACAAATTCAACAACAACCTCAATACTGAAAATCACCAACAAATTCAAAAACAACCTCAAAATTAAAAAAAACCAACAAATTCAACAACAACCTCAACATTGAAAATCACCAACAAATTCAACAACAACCTCAAAGTTAAAAAAAACAAACAAATTCAACAACAACCCCAACATTGAAAAACACGAACAAATTCAACAACAACCTCAATATTGAAAATCACCAACAAATTCAACAGCAACCTCAAAATTCAAAAAAACCAACAAATTTAACAACAGCCTCATCATTGAATAACACGAAAAATTGCAAAATAAACCTCAACTTTGAAAAACACCAACAAATTCAACTGCAACCTCAACTTTGAAAAATACAATTAAGTTTTTAAAAAAACATTGATAACACCAATAAATTTAAAAACAACCTCAATACTGAAAATCACCAACATATTCAACAACAACCTCAACAATGAAAAACACCAACAAATTCAATAACCTCAACGTTGAAAAACAGCAAAAATATCAACAACAACCCCAACATTGAAAAGCACAAACAAATTCAACAACATCCTCAATATTGAAAATCAGCAACAAATTCAACAACAACCTCAAAATTCAAAAACACCAACAAATTCAACAACAACCTCAACTTTGAAAAACACCAACAAATTCAAATGGAAACTCAACTTTGAAAATTACAAAAAAGTTAAAAAAAAAACCATTGATAACACCAATAAATTCAACAACAACCTCAATATTGAAAATCACCAACAAAGTCAACAACAACCTCAACATTGCAAAACACCAACAAATTCAACAACCTATACATTGAAAAACAATGACAGTTTCAACAACAACCACAACATTGAAAAACTCCAACAAATTCAACAACAACCTCAACAATGAAAAACACCAAAAAATTCAACAACAGCCTTAACATTCAAAAACACAAACAAATTCAACAAAAACCTCAACAATGAAAAACAACAAAAAAATCAACAACAACCTCAACTTTGAAAAACACCAACAAATGCAACAACATCAATAAAGAAAATCACCAACAAATTCAAAAACAACCTCAACATTCAAAAACACCAACAAATTCAACAACAACCTCAAAAATGAAAAACACCAACAAATTCGACAACAACATCAACTTTTAAAAATACAAAAATGTTCAGCCAAATAAAAATTGATAACACCAACAAATTCAAAAACAACCTCAATATGGAAAATCACCAACAAATTCAACATAAACCTCAACAATGAAAAACACCAACAGATTCAAGAACCTCAAAATACAAAAAAAACAACAAATTCAACAAAAACCTCAACATTGAAAAACATCAAAAAATTCAACCAGAACCACAACTTTGAAAAACATCAACAGATTAAACAACCTCAACATTCAAAAAAACCAACAAATTCAACAACAACCACAACAATGAAAAACACCAACAAATTCAACAACCTCAACGTTGAAAAACACCAAAAATATCAACAACAACCTCAAAATTTTAAAAAAAACAACATATTCAACAACAACCTCAACAATGAAAAACACCAACAAATTCAAGAACAACCTCAACTTTTTAAAAATACAAAAATGTTCAATAAAAAAAAAATTGATAACACCAACAAATTCAACAACAACCTCAATATTGAATATCACCAACAAATTCAACAACAACCTCCACTTTGAAAAACACCAACAAATTCAACAACCTCAACATTCAAAAAGAGCAGCAAATTCAACAACAACATCAACAATGAAAAATATCAAAAAATTCAACTGAAACCTCAACTTTGAAAAATACAAAAACGTTTTTAAAAAAGACATTGATAACACCAATAAATACAACAACAACCTCAAAATTGAAAATCACCAACATATTCAAGAACAATCTGAACAATGATAAACATCAATAAATACAGTAATAACAATCTCAACAATGAAAAACACCAAAAAATTGAACAACAACCTCAACAATGAAAAACACAAAAAAATTCAACAACAACCCCAAAATTGAAAAACACGAACAAATTCAACAACAACCTCAATATTGAAAATCAACAACAAATTCAACAACAACCTCAAAATTCAAAAAAACCATCAAATTCAACAACAGCCTCATCATTGAATAACACCAAAAAATGCAAAATAAACCTCAACTTTGAAAAACACCAATAAATTCAACTGCAACCTCAGCTTTCAAAAATACAAATAAGTTTTAAAAAAAACATTGATAATACCAATAAATTCGGCAACAACCTCAATATTGAAAATCAACAACATATTCAACAACAACCTCAACAATGATAAACATCAATAAATTCAACAACACAACCTCAACAATGAGAAACAACAATAAATTCAACAACAACCCCAACATTGAAAAACACCAACAAATTCTACAACAACCTCAACAATGAAAAACACAAAAAAATTCAACAACATCCCCAGCATTGAAAAACACGAACAAATTCAACAACAACCTCAATATTGAAAATCACCAACAAATTCAACAACATCCTCAAAATTCAAAACAGACCAACAAATTCAACAACAGCCTCATCTTTGAATAACAACAACAAATTCAACCACCTCAACAATGCAAAACACCAACAAATTCAACAACAACCTCAACATTCAATAACACCAACAAATTCAACAACAACCTCAATATTGAATATCACCAACAAATTCAACAACAACCTCAACTTTGAAAAACACCAAATTTCAAAAACATCAACATTGAAAAAGAGCAGCAAATTCAATAACAACCTCGACAATGATAAACACCAATAAATTCAACAGCAACCTCAACTTTGAAAAGTACAAATAGTTTTTAAAAAACATTGATAACACCAATAAATTCAACAACAACCTCAATATTGAAAATCACCAACATATTGAACAATAACCTCAATAAAACTAAATATCAATAAATTCAACAACGCAACCTCAAAAATGAAAAACACCAACAAATTCAGCAACAACCCCGACATTGAAAAACAACAACAAATTCAACAAAAACCTCAACAATGAAAAACACAAAAAAATTCACCAACAACCCCAACATTGAAAAACACGAACAAATTCAACAACAAACTCAATATTGAATATCAACAACAAATTCAACAACAACCTCAACTTTGAAAAACACCAATAAATTCAACAACCTCAACATTGAAAAAGACAAGCCAATTCAACAACAACATCAACAATGAAAAACATCAAAAAATTCAACTGCAACCTCAACATTCAAAAACACTAACAAATTCAACATAAATCGCAAGAATGAAAAACACCAAAAAATGTATAAAAAACCTCAACTTTGAAAAACACCAACAAATTCAACTGCCACATCAACTTTGAAAAATACAAAAAAGTTTTTGAATAAACATTGATAACACCAATAAATTCAACAACAACCTCAATATTGAAAATCAACAACAAATTCAACAACAACCTCAACAATGAAAAACATCAATAAATTCAACAACAACAACCACATCATTGAAAAACACCAACAAATTCAACAACAACCTCAACAATGAAAAACAGCAAAAAATTCAACAACAACCTCAACAATGAAAAACACCAACGAATTCAACAACAACCTCAACATTCAAGAAACCCAACAAATTCAACAACAACCTCAACATTGAAAATCACCAACAAATTCAACAACAACCTCAAAGTTAAAAAAAAAACAAACAAATTCAACAACAACCCCAACATTGAAAAACACAAACAAATTCAACAACAACCTCAATATTGAAAATCACCAACAAATTCAACAGCAACCTCAAAATTCAAAAAAACCAACAAATTTAACAACAGTCTCATCATTGAATAACAAGAAAAATTGCAAAATAAACCTCAACTTTGAAAAACACCAACAAATTCAACTGCAACCTCAACTTTGAAAAATACAATTAAGTTTTTAAAAAAACATTGATAACACCAATAAATTTAAAAACAACCTCAATACTGAAAATCACCAACATATTCAACAACAACCTCAACAATGAAAAACACCAACATATTCAATAACCTCAACGTTGAAAAACAGCAAAAATATCAACAACAACCCCAACATTGAAAAGCACAAACAAATTCAACAACATCCTCAATATTGAAAATCAGCAACAAATTCAACAACAACCTCAAAATTCAAAAACACCAACAAATTCAACAACAGAAAACACCAACAAATTCAACAACAACCTCAACTTTTAAAAATACAAAAATGTTCAACAAAATAAAAATTGATAACACCAACAAATTCAACAACAACCTCAATATTGAATATCACCAACAAATTCAAGAACAACCTCAACTTTGAAAGACACCAACAAATTAAACAACCTCAACATTAAAAAATGAGCAGCAAATTCAACAACAACTTCAACATTCAAAAACACCAACAAATTCAATAAAAACCTCAACAAAGAAAAACACCAACAAATTCAACAACAACCCCAACATTGAAAAACACCAACAAATTCAACAACAACCTCAACATTGAAAATCACCAACAAATTCAACAACAACCCCAACATTGATGAACACGAACAAATTCAACAAACAACCTCAATATTGAAAATCACCAACAAATTCAACAACAACCGCAAAATTCAAAAAAACCAACAAATTCAACAATAGCCTCATCATTGAATAACACCAAAAAATGCAAAATAAACCTCAACTTTGAAAAACACCAATAAATTCAACTGCAACCTCAACTTTGAAAAATACAAATCAGTTTTTAAAAAAACATTGATAACACCAATAAATTCAAAAACAACCCCAATACTGAAATTCACCAACATATTCAACAACAACCTCAAAAATGATAAACATCAATAAAATCAACAACACAACCTCAACAATGAAAAACACAAAAAAATTCAACAACAACCCCCACATTGAAAAACTCCAACAAATTCAACAACCTCAACATTGCAAAACACCAACAAATTCAACAACAACCTCAACATTCAAAAACACCAACAGATTCAACAACAACCTCAACATTCAAAAACACCAATAAATTCAATAAAAACCTCAACAAAGAAAAACACCAAAAAATTCAACAACAACCCAACATTGAAAAACACCAACAAATTGAACAACAACCCCAACATTGAAAAACACGAACAAATTCAACAACAACCTCAACATTGAAAATCACCAACAAATTCAAATACAACCTCAACAATGAAAAACACCGATAAATTCAGTAACAATCTCAACATTCAAAAAAACCAACAAATTCAACAAAAACCTCAACAATGAAAAAAACAAAAAAATTCAACAACAATCTCAACTTTGAAAAACACCAACAGATTCAACAAGCTCAACATACAAAATAACCAACAAATTCAACAGAAACCTCAACAAAGAAAAACACCAAAAAATTCAACTACATCCTCAACAATAAAAAACACCAAAAAATTCAACAAAAACCACAACTTTAAAAAACACCAACAGATTCCACAACCTCAACATTAACAAAAACCAACAAATTCAACAACAACCTCTACAATGAAAAACACCAACAAATTCAACAACTTCAACGTTGAAAAACAGCAAAAATATCAACAACAACCCCAACACTGAAAAACACCTACACATTCAACAACAACCTCAATATTGAATATCACCAAAAAATTCAAGAACAACCTCATCTTTGAAAAACACCTACAAATTCAGCAACCTCAACATTAAAAAAAAGCAGCAAATTCAACAACAACCTCAACAATGAAAAACATCAAAAAATTCAACAACAACCCCAACATTCAAAAACACTAGCAAATTCAATAAAAACCTCAACAAAGAAAAACACCAAAAAATTTAACAACAATCCCAACATTGAAAAACACCAACAAATTCAACAACAACCTCAACAATGAAAAATACAAAAAAATTCAACAACAACCCCAACATTGAAAAACACGAACAAATTCAACAACAACCTCAATATTGAAAATCAACAACAAATTCAACGACAACCTCAAAATTCAAAAAAACCCAACAAATTCAACAACAGCCTCATCACTGAATAACGCCAAAAAATGCAAAATAAACCTCAACTTTGAAAAACACCAATAAATTCAACTGCAACCTCAACTTTGAAAAATACAAATAAGTTTTAAAAAATACATTGATAACAAAAATAAATTCAACAACAAACTCAATATTAAAAATCACCAACATGTTCAACAACAACCTCAACAATGATAAACATCAATAAATTCAACAACACAACCTCAACAATGAAAAACACCAAAAAGTTCAACAACAACCCCAACATTGAAAAACACAAACAAATTCAACAACAACCTCAACAATGAAAAACACAAAACATTCAACAAAAACCTCAACTTTGAAAAACACCAACAAATTCAACAACACAACATTGCAAAATACCAACAAATTCAAGAACAACCTCAATATTGAAAATCACCAACAAATTCAACAACAACCTCAACATTCAAAAACACCAAGAAATTCAACAACAACCTCAATATTGAGTATCACCAACAAATTTAACAACAACCTCAACTTTGAAAAACACCAAAATTCAAGAACCTCAACATTGAAAAAGACCAGCAAATTCAACAACAACCTCGACAATGAAAAACACCAATAAATTCAACTGCAACCTCAACTTTGAAGAATATAAAAAAGTTTTTAAAAAACATTGATAACACCAATAAATTCAACAACAACCTCAATATTGCAAATCACCAACATATTCAACAATAACCTCAACAATACTAAACATCAATAAATTCAACAACACAACCTCAACAATGAAAAACACTGACGCATTCTACAACAACCTCAACAATGAAAAACACTGACACATTCAACAACAACCTCAACAATGAAAAACACTAACAAATTCAATAAAAACCTCAACAAAGAAAAACACCAAAAAATTCAACAACAACCCCAACATTGAAAAACACCAACAAATTCAACAACAACCTCAATATTGCAAATCACCAACATATTCAACAATAACCTCAACAATACTAAACATCAATAAATTCAACAACACAACCTCAACAATGAAAAACACTGACACATTCTACAACAACCTCAACAATGAAAAACACTGACACATTCAACAACAACCTCAACAATGAAAAACACTAACAAATTCAATAAAAACCTCAACAAAGAAAAACACCAAAAAATTCAACAACAACCCCAACATTGAAAAACACCAACAAATTCAACAACAACCTCAACAATGAAAAACACAAAAAAATTCAACAACAACCCCAACATTGAAAAACACGAACAAATTCATCAACAACCTCAATATTGAAAATCACCAACAAATTCAACGACAACCTCATCATTGAATAACACCAAAAAATGCAAAATAAACCTCAACTTTGAAAAACACCAATAAATTCAACTGCAACCTCAACTTTGAAAAATACAAATAAGTTTAAAAAAAAACATTGATAACAACAATAAATTCAACAACAAACTCAATACTGAAAATCACCCACATGTTCAACAACAACCTCAACAATGATAAACATCAATAAATTCAACAACACAACCTCAACATTGAAAAACACCAAAAAATTCAACAACAACCCCAACATTGAAAAACACAAACAAATTCAACAACAACCTCAACAATGAAAAACACAAAACATTCAACAAGAACCTCAACTTTGAAAAACACCAACAAATTCAACAACACAACATTGCAAAATACCAACAAATTCAAGAACAACCTCAATATTGAAAATCACCAACAAATTCAACAACAACCTCAACATTCAAAAACACCAAGAAATTCAACAACAACCTCAATATTGAGTATCACCAACAAATTTAACAACAACCTCAACTTTGAAAAACACCAAAATTCAAGAACCTCAACATTGAAAAAGACCAGCAAATTCAACAACAACCTCGACAATGAAAAACACCAATAAATTCAACTGCAACCTCAACTTTGAAGAATATAAAAAAGTTTTTAAAAAACATTGATAACACCAATAAATTCAACAACAACCTCAATATTGCAAATCACCAACATATTCAACAATAACCTCAACAATACTAAACATCAATAAATTCAACAACACAACCTCAACAATGAAAAACACCAACAAATTCAACAACAACCTCAACATTGAAAAACAGGAACAAATTCAGCAACAACCTCAATATTGAAAATCACCAACATATTCAACAACAACCACAAAATTCAAAAATACCCACAAATTCAACAACAATCTCAACATTGAAAATCACCAACAAATTCAACAACAACCTCAACATTCAAAAACACCAACAAATTCACCAACAACGTGAACAATGAAAAACACCAAAAAATTCAACAACAACCTCAAATTGGAAAAACACCAACAAAGGCAACAACCTCAACATTGAAAAACAGCAAAAAATTCAACTACAATCTCAACTTTGAAAAATTCAAAAAGATTCAAAAAAAAACATTGAATACACCAATAAATTCCACAACAGCCTCAATATTGAATATCACCTACAAATTCAACAACAACCTCAACTTTGAAAAACACCAAGTATGCAACAAGAACCTCAACTTTGAAAAACACGAATAAATTCAAAAACCTGAACATTGAAAAACACCAACAAATTCAATTACAACCTCAATATTGAAAATCACCAACAAATTGAACAACAACCTCAACATTCAAAAACACCAACAAATTCAACAACAACCTCAATATTGAATATCAGCAACAAATTCAACAACAACCTCAACTTTGAAAAACACCAAAATTCAACAACCTCAACATTGAAAAAGACCTGCAAATTCAACAACAACCTCGACAATGAAAAACACCAATAAATTCAACAGCAACCTCAACTTTGAAAAATACAAAAAAGTTTTTAAAAAACATTGATAACACCAATAAATTCAACAACAACCTCAATATTGAAAATCACCAACACATTCAACAATAACCTCAACAATACTAAACATCATTAAATTCAACAACACAACCTCAACATTGAAGAACACCAACAAATTCAACAACAACTCCAACATTGAAAAACACCAACTAATTCAAAAACAACCTCAACAGTGAAAAACACAAAAAAATTAAACAACAACCTCAACATTGAAAAACACGAACAAATTCAACATCAACCTCAATATTGAAAATCACCAACAAATTCAACAACAACCTCAAAATTAAAAAACACCAACAAATTCAACAACAACCTCAATATTGCAAATCACCAACATATTCAACAATAACCTCAACAATACTAAACATCAATAAATTCAACAACACAACCTCAACAATGAAAAACACTGACACATTCTACAACAACCTCAACAATGAAAAACACTGACACATTCAACAACAACCTCAACAATGAAAAACACTAACAAATTCAATAAAAACCTCAACAAAGAAAAACACCAAAAAATTCAACAACAACCCCAACATTGAAAAACACCAACAAATTCAACAACAACCTCAACAATGAAAAACACAAAAAAATTCAACAACAACCCCAACATTGAAAAACACGAACAAATTCATCAACAACCTCAATATTGAAAATCACCAACAAATTCAACGACAACCTCATCATTGAATAACACCAAAAAATGCAAAATAAACCTCAACTTTGAAAAACACCAATAAATTCAACTGCAACCTCAACTTTGAAAAATACAAATAAGTTTAAAAAAAATCATTGATAACAACAATAAATTCAACAACAAACTCAATACTGAAAATCACCCACATGTTCAACAACAACCTCAACAATGATAAACATCAATAAATTCAACAACACAACCTCAACATTGAAAAACACCAAAAAATTCAACAACAACCCCAACATTGAAAAACACAAACAAATTCAACAACAACCTCAACAATGAAAAACACAAAACATTCAACAAGAACCTCAACTTTGAAAAACACCAACAAATTCAACAACACAACATTGCAAAATACCAACAAATTCAAGAACAACCTCAATATTGAAAATCACCAACAAATTCAACAACAACCTCAACATTCAAAAACACCAAGAAATTCAACAACAACCTCAATATTGAGTATCACCAACAAATTTAACAACAACCTCAACTTTGAAAAACACCAAAATTCAAGAACCTCAACATTGAAAAAGACCAGCAAATTCAACAACAACCTCGACAATGAAAAACACCAATAAATTCAACTGCAACCTCAACTTTGAAGAATATAAAAAAGTTTTTAAAAAACATTGATAACACCAATAAATTCAACAACAACCTCAATATTGCAAATCACCAACATATTCAACAATAACCTCAACAATACTAAACATCAATAAATTCAACAACACAACCTCAACAATGAAAAACACCAACAAATTCAACAACAACCTCAACATTGAAAAACAGGAACAAATTCAGCAACAACCTCAATATTGAAAATCACCAACATATTCAACAACAACCACAAAATTCAAAAATACCCACAAATTCAACAACAATCTCAACATTGAAAATCACCAACAAATTCAACAACAACCTCAACATTCAAAAACACCAACAAATTCACCAACAACGTGAACAATGAAAAACACCAAAAAATTCAACAACAACCTCAAATTGGAAAAACACCAACAAAGGCAACAACCTCAACATTGAAAAACAGCAAAAAATTCAACTACAATCTCAACTTTGAAAAATTCAAAAAGATTCAAAAAAAAACATTGAATACACCAATAAATTCCACAACAGCCTCAATATTGAATATCACCTACAAATTCAACAACAACCTCAACTTTGAAAAACACCAAGTATGCAACAAGAACCTCAACTTTGAAAAACACGAATAAATTCAAAAACCTGAACATTGAAAAACACCAACAAATTCAATTACAACCTCAATATTGAAAATCACCAACAAATTGAACAACAACCTCAACATTCAAAAACACCAACAAATTCAACAACAACCTCAATATTGAATATCAGCAACAAATTCAACAACAACCTCAACTTTGAAAAACACCAAAATTCAACAACCTCAACATTGAAAAAGACCTGCAAATTCAACAACAACCTCGACAATGAAAAACACCAATAAATTCAACAGCAACCTCAACTTTGAAAAATACAAAAAAGTTTTTAAAAAACATTGATAACACCAATAAATTCAACAACAACCTCAATATTGAAAATCACCAACACATTCAACAATAACCTCAACAATACTAAACATCATTAAATTCAACAACACAACCTCAACATTGAAGAACACCAACAAATTCAACAACAACTCCAACATTGAAAAACACCAACTAATTCAAAAACAACCTCAACAGTGAAAAACACAAAAAAATTAAACAACAACCTCAACATTGAAAAACACGAACAAATTCAACATCAACCTCAATATTGAAAATCACCAACAAATTCAACAACAACCTCAAAATTAAAAAACACCAACAAATTCAACAACAACCTCAACATTGCAAATCACCAACAAATTCAACAACAACCTCAACATTCAAAAACACCAACAAATTCACCAACAACGTGAACAATGAAAAACACCGAAAAATTCAGTAACAATCTCAACACTCAATATCACCAACAAATTCAGAAAAAAATTCAACAATGAAAAACACCAAAAAATTCATCAGCAACCTCAACATTCAAAGACACCAACAAATTCAAAATAAACCTCAAAAATGAAAAACACCAAAACATTCAACAACAACCTCAACTTTGAAAAACACCAACAGATTCAACAACCTCAACATACAAAAAAACCAACAAATTCAACAAAATCCTCAACAATGAAAAACACCAAAAAATTCAACTACATACTCAACTTTGAAAAACACCAACAAATTCAACAACCTCAACGTTGAAAAACTCCAAGAAATTCAACAAAAACCTCAACAATGAAAAACACCAACAAATTCAACAGCAACCTCAACTTTTAAAATTACAAAAATGTTCAACAAAATAAAAATTGATAAAACCAACAAATTCAACAACAACCTCAATATTGAATATCACCAACAAATTCAAAACAACCTCAACTTTGAAAAACACCAACAAATTCAACAACCTCAACATTAAAAAAGAGAACCAAATTCAACAACAACCTCAACAAAGAAAAACAACGAAAAATTCAACAACAACCTCAACATTCAAAAACACCAACAAATTCAACAACAACCACAACAATTAAAAATATAAAAAATTCAACAACAACCTCAAATTTGAAAAACACCAACAAATTCAACAACCTCAACAGTGCAAAACACCAACAAATTCAACAACAACCTCAATATTGAAAATCACCATCAAATTCAACAACAACCTCAACATTCAAAAACGCAAACAAATCCAACAACAACCTCAATATTGATTATCAGCAACAAATTCAACAACAACCTCAACTTTGAAAAACATCAAAAATTCAACAATCTCAACATTGAAAAAGACCAGCAAATTCAACAACAACCTCGACAATGAAAAACACGAATAAATTCAACAGCAACTTCAACTTTGAAAAACACCAACAAATTCAACATCAACCTCAACAATGAAAAACACAATAAAATTCAACAACAACCTCAACATTGAAAAATCCGAACAAATTCAACAAAAACCTCAATATTGAAAATCACCAACAAATTCAACAACAACCTCAAAATTATAAAAAAACAACAAATTCAACAACAACCTCAACATTCAAAAACACCAACAAATTCACCAACAACGTGAACAATGAAAACCACCATAAAATTCAACAACAACCTCAAATTTGAAAAACACCAACAAATGCAACAACCTCAACATTGAAAAAGAGCAAAAAATTCAACTACAATCTCAACTTTGAAAAATTCAAAAAGATTAAAAAAAAACATTGAATACACCAATAAATTCAACAACAGCCACAATATTGAATATCACCTACAAATTCAACAACAACCTCAACTTTGAAAAACACCAAAATATACAACAAGAACCTCAACTTTGAAAAACACCAATCAATTTAAAAACATGAACATTGAAAAACACCAACAAATTCAACTACAACCTCAATATTGAAAATCACCAACAAATTCAAAAACAACCTCAACAATGAAAAACACAAAAAAATTAAACAACAACCTCAACATTGAAAAACACGAACAAATTCAACATCAACCTCAATATTGAAAATCACCAACAAATTCAACAACAACCTCAAAATTAAAAAACACCAACAAATTCAACAACAACCTCAACATTGAAAATCACCAACAAATTCAACAACAACCTCAACATTCAAAAACACCAACAAATTCACCAACAACGTGAACAATGAAAAACAGCGAAAAATTCAGTAACAATCTCAACACTCATTATCACCAACAAATTCAGAAAAAAATTCAACAATGAAAAACACCAAAAAATTCATCAGCAACCTCAACATTCAAAGACACCAACAAATTCAAAATAAACCTCAAAAATGAAAAACACCAAAACATTCAACAACAACCTCAACTTTGAAAAACACCAACAGATTCAACAACCTCAACATACAAAAAAACCAACAAATTCAACAAAATCCTCAACAATGAAAAACACCAAAAAATTCAACTACATACTCAACTTTGAAAAACACCAACAAATTCAACAACCTCAACGTTGAAAAACTCCAAGAAATTCAACAAAAACCTCAACAATGAAAAACACCAACAAATTCAACAGCAACCTCAACTTTTAAAATTACAAAAATGTTCAACAAAATAAAAATTGATAAAACCAACAAATTCAACAACAACCTCAATATTGAATATCACCAACAAATTCAAAACAACCTCAACTTTGAAAAACACCAACAAATTCAGCAACCTCAACATTAAAAAAGAGAACCAAATTCAACAACAACCTCAACAAAGAAAAACAACGAAAAATTCAACAACAACCTCAACATTCAAAAACACCAACAAATTCAACAACAACCACAACAATTAAAAATATAAAAAATTCAACAACAACCTCAAATTTGAAAAACACCAACAAATTCAACAACCTCAACAGTGCAAAACACCAACAAATTCAACAACAACCTCAATATTGAAAATCACCATCAAATTCAACAACAACCTCAACATTCAAAAACGCAAACAAATCCAACAACAACCTCAATATTGAATATCAGCAACAAATTCAACAACAACCTCAACTTTGAAAAACACCAAAAATTCAACAATCTCAACATTGAAAAAGACCAGCAAATTCAACAAAAACCTCGACAATGAAAAACACGAATAAATTCAACAGCAACCTCAACTTTGAAAAACACCAACAAATTCAACATCAACCTCAACAATGAAAAACACAAAAAAATTCAACAACAACCTCAACAATGAAAAATCCGAACAAATTCAACAAAAACCTCAATATTGAAAATCACCAACAAATTCAACAACAACCTCAAAATTAAAAAAAAACAACAAATTCAACAACAACCTCAACATTCAAAAACACCAACAAATTCACCAACAACGTGAACAATGAAAACCACCATAAAATTCAACAACAACCTCAAATTTGAAAAACACCAACAAATGCAACAACCTCAACATTGAAAAAGAGCAAAAAATTCAACTACAATCTCAACTTTGAAAAATTCAAAAAGATTAAAAAAAAACATTGAATACACCAATAAATTCAACAACAGCCACAATATTGAATATCACCTACAAATTCAACAACAACCTCAACTTTGAAAAACACCAAAATATACAACAAGAACCTCAACTTTGAAAAACACCAATCAATTTAAAAACATGAACATTGAAAAACACCAACAAATTCAACTACAACCTCAATATTGAAAATCACCAACAAATTCAAAAACAACCTCAACAATGAAAAACACAAAAAAATTAAACAACAACCTCAACATTGAAAAACACGAACAAATTCAACATCAACCTCAATATTGAAAATCACCAACAAATTCAACAACAACCTCAAAATTAAAAAACACCAACAAATTCAACAACAACCTCAACATTGAAAATCACCAACAAATTCAACAACAACCTCAACATTCAAAAACACCAACAAATTCACCAACAACGTGAACAATGAAAAACACCGAAAAATTCAGTAACAATCCCAACACTCAATATCACCAACAAATTCAGAAAAAAATTCAACAATGAAAAACACCAAAAAATTCATCAGCAACCTCAACATTCAAAGACACCAACAAATTCAAAATAAACCTCAAAAATGAAAAACACCAAAACATTCAACAACTACCTCAACTTTGAAAAACACCAACAGATTCAACAACCTCAACATACAAAAAAACCAACAAATTCAACAAAATCCTCAACAATGAAAAACACCAACAAATTCAACTTCAACCTCAATATTGAAAATCACCAACAAATTCAAATACAACCTCAACAATGAAAAACACCGAAAAATTCAGTAACAATCTCAACACTCAAAAACACCAACAAATTCAACAATAACCTCAACAATGAAAAACACCAAAAAATTCAACAACAACCCCAACATTGAAAAACACCAACAAATTCAACAACCTCAACATTCAAAAATACCAACAAATTCAACAACAACTTCAACATTGAAAATCACCAACAAATTCAACAACAACCTCAACATTCAAAAACACCAACAAATTCTACAACAACCTGAACAATAAAAAATACCAAAAAATTCAACAACAACCTGAAATTTGAAAAAAACCAACAAATGCAACAACCTCATCATTGAAAAACAGCAGCAAATTCAACTACAACCTCAACTTTGAAAAATTCAAAAAGATTCAAAAAAAAACATTGAATACACCAATAAATTCATCAACAACCTCAACATTCAAAGACACCAACAAATTCAACATAAACCTCAAAAATGAAAAACACCAAAACATTCAACAACAGCCTCAACAATGAAAAACACCAACAAATTCAACATCAACCTCAACATTCAATAAACCAACAAATTCAACAACACACTCAGCATTGAAAATCACCAACAAATTCAACAAAATCCTCAACAAAGAAAAACACCGAAAAATGCAACAACAACCTCAACATTCAAAAACACCAACAAATTCAACAACAACCTCAACAATTAACAACACAAAAAAATTCTTCAACAACCTCAACTTTGAAAAACACCAACAAATTCAACAACTTCAACATTGCAAAATACCAACAAATTCAACAACAACCTCAATATTGAAAATTTCACCAACAAATTCAACAACAACCTCAACATTCAAAAACACCAGCAAATTCAACAACAACCTCAATATTGAATATCACCCACAAATTAAACAACAACCTCAACTTTGAAAAACACCAACAAATTCAACAACCTCAGCATTGAAAAAACCAGCAAATTCAACAACAACCTCAACATTGAAAAACACCAATAAATTCAACTGCAACCTCAACTTTGAAAAATACAAAAAAGTTTTAAAAAATCGTTGATAACACCAATAAATTCAACAACAGCCTCAATATTGAAAATCATCAACATATTCAACAACAACTTCAACAATGATAAACATCAATAAATTCAACAACAACAACCTCAACAATGAAGAACACGAAAAAATTCAACAACAACCCCAACACTGAAAAACACCAACAAATTCAACAACAAGTTCTACAATGAAAAACACAAAAAAATTCAACAACAACCCCAACATTGAAAAACACGAACAAATTCAACAACAACCTCAATATTGAAAATCACCAACAAATTCAACAACATGATCAAAATTAAAAAAAAACAACAAATTCAACAACAACCTCAACATTGAAAATCACCAACAAATTCAACAACAACCTGAGCAATAAAAAACATCAAAAAATTCAACAACAACCTCAATTTTGAAAAACACCAACAAATGCAACAACCACAACATTGAAAAACAGCAACAAATTCAACTACAACCTCAACTTTGAAAAATTCAAAAAGATTAAAAAAAACACTGAAGAAACCAATAAATTCAACAATATCCTCAATATGAAATATCACCTACAAATTCAACAACAACCTCAACTTTGAAAAACACCAATAAATTCACAAAACTCAACATTGAAAAACACCAACAAATTCAACTACAAACTCAATATTTAAAATCACCAACAATTCAAATACAACCTCAACAATGAAAAACACCGAAAAATTCAGTAACAATCTCCAAATTCAAAAACACCAACAAATTCAACAAAAACCTCAACAATGTAAAACACCAAAAAATTCATCAACAACCTCAACATTCAAAGACACCAACAAATTCAACATAAACCTCAACAATGAAAAACACCAACAAATTCAACAACCTCAACGTTGAAAAACACCAAAAATATCAACAACAACCCCAACATTGAAAAACACCAACAAATTAAACAACATCCTCAATATTGAAAATCAGCAACAAATGCAACAACAACCTCAAAATTCAAAAACAGCAACAAATTCAACAACAACCTCAACAATGAAAAACACCAACAAATTCAAGAACAACCTCAACCTTTAACAATACAAAAATGATCAGTAAAATAAAAATTGATAACACCAACAAATTCAACAACAACCTCAATATTGAAAATCACCAACAAATTCCACAACAACCTCAACATTCAAACACACCAACAAATTCAACAACGACCTCAATATTGAATATCACCAACAAATTCAACAACAACCTCAACTTTGAAAAACACCAACAAATTCAACAACCTCAATATTGAAAAAGACCAGCAATTTCAACAACAACCTCAACAATGAAAAACATCAAAAAAATCAACTGCAACCTCAACTTTGAAAAATACAATAAAGTTTTTAAAAAAACATTGCTAACACCAATAAATACAACAACAACCTCAATATTGAAAGTCACCAACATATTCAACAACAACCTCAACAATGATAAACATCAATAAATATAATAACAACAACCTCAACAATGAAAAACACCAAAAAATTCAACAACAACCCTAACATTGAAAAACACCAACAAATTCAACAACAACCTCAACAATGAAAAACACGAATAAATTCAACAGCAAACTCAATATTGAAAATCAACAACAAATTCAACAACAACCTCAAAGTTAAAAAAAACCAACAAATTCAACAACAGCCTCATCATTGAATAACACCAAAAAATGCATAATAAACCTCAGCTTTGAAAAGCACCAATAAAGTCAACTGCAACCTCAATACTGAAAATCACCAACATATTCAACAACAACCCCAACATTGAAAAACACCAACAAATTCAACAACAACCTCAACAATGAAAATCACAAAAAAAATTCAACAACGACCCCAACTTTGAAAATCACCAACAAATTCAACAACAACCTTAAAATTAAAAAAAACGAACAAATTCAACAACAACCTCAACATTGAAAATCACCAACAAATTCAAATACAACCTCAACAATGGCCACTCCACTCCCACTGCGCTACACCACTGCCCACACCACTCCCACTGAGCTTCACCACTGCCCACACCACTCCCACAGCGCTACACCACAACCCACACCAATCCCACAGCGCTACACCGCTGCTCACACCACTCCCACAGCACGACACCACAACCCACACCAATCCCACAGCGCTACACCACTGCCCACACCACTTCCACTGCGCGACATCACTGCCCGCACCACTCCCACAGCGCTACACCACAACCCACACCTCTCCCACTGAGCTTCACCACTGCCCATACCACTCCCACAGCGATACAACACGGCCCACACCACACCCAAAGCGCTACACCACAACTCACAGCACTCCCACAGCGCTACACCACAATCCACATCACACCCACAGCAATACACCAGTGCCCACAACACTCCCGCTGCGCTCCACCTCTGCCCAAACCACTCCCACAGCGCTGCACCACAGCCGACATCACCCCCGCAACACTACACCACTGCCTACACCACTCCCACAGCGTCATACCACTGCCCACACCAATCCCACAGCACTACACCATTGCCCACACCTTCCCAGAGCGCTACACCACAGCCCACACCACTCCCACAGCGCTACACCCCTGCCCACACCACCCCCACAGCACTACACCACAACCCACACCACTCCCACAGCGCTACACCACTGCTCACACCACTCCCACAGTGCTACACCACTGCCCACACCGCTACACCACAGCCCACACCACCCCCACAACACTACACCACTACCCACACCACTCCCACAGCGTTACACCACTGCCCACAACACTCCCACAGCGCTACACAACTGCCCACACCACTCCCACAGCGCTACACCACTGCCCACACCACTCCCACAGCACTAAACCACTGTCCACACCACACCCGCAGCGCTACACCACTGCCCATACCACTCCCACAGCGCTAAACCACTGTCCAAACCATTCCCACAGCACTACACCATTACCCACACCACTCCCAAAGCGCTACACCACAGCCCACACCACTCCCTCAGCACTACACCAAGACCCACAACACTCCCACAGCACTACACCACTGCCCACACCACTCCCGTAGCGCTACACCACTGCCCACACCACTCTCACAGCGCTACACCACAACACACACCACTCCCACATCACAACACCACCACCCACACCACTCTCACAGCGCTACACTACTGCCCACACCACTCCCACAGAACTACACCACAGCCCACACCACTGCAACAGCACTACACCACTTCCCGCACCACTCCCCCAGCGTTACACCACTGCCCACACTACTCCCACAGCGTTACACCACTGCCCACACCACTCCCACAGCACTACACCACTGCCCACACCACTCCCACAGCGTTACACCACTGCCCACACCAATCCCACAGGACTACGCCACAGCCCACACCACTCCCACAGCGCTACACCACTACCCACACCACTCCCACAGCACTACACCACTGCCCATACCACTCCCACAGCGCTACACCACTGCCCACACCACTCCAACAGCACTACCCCACTGCCCACACCACTCCAACAGCGCTACACTAATGCCCACACCACTCCCACAGCACTACACCACTGCCCACACCACTCCCACAGAACTACACCACAGACCACACCAATCCCACAGCGCTACACCACTGCCCACACCACTCCGACATCGCTAGACAACTGGCCACACCACTCCCACAGCTCTACACCACTAACCGCACCACGCCCGCAGCACTACACCACTGCTCACATCACTCCCACAGCACTACACCACTGCCCACACCACTACCACAGTGCTACACCACTGACCACACCACTCCCACAGCGCTACACCACTGCCCACACCACTCCCACAGCGCTAGACCACTGCCCTCACCACTCCCACAGCATTACACCACTGCCCACACCACTCCCGCAACGCTACACCACTGCCCACATCATCCCCGCAGCACTACACCACTGCCCACACCACTCCCAAAGCACTACACAACATCCCACACCACTCCCACAACGCTACACCACTGCCTACACCACTCCCACAGCTCTACACTACTGCACAAACCACTCCCACAGCACTACACCACTGACCAGACCACTCCCACAGCTCTACACCACTGCCCACACCACTCCCACAGCACTACACCACTGTCCAAACCACTCCCACAGAGATACACCTCTGTCCACGCCACTCCCACAGCGCTAAACCACTGCCCACACCAATCCCACAGCATTACACCACTGCCCACACCACTCCAACAGCGTTAGACAACTGGCCACACCACTCCCGCAGCTCTACACCACTGCTCACACCACTCCCACAGCATTACACCACTGCCCACACCACTCCCACAGCAATAAACCACTGCCCACACCACTCACACAGCGCTACACCACAGCCCACACCACTCCAACAGCACTACACCACTGCCCGCACCACTCCCACAGCGTTACACCACAGCCCACACTACTCCCACAGCGTTACACCACTGGCAACACCACTCCCACAGGACTACGCCACAGCCCACACCACTCCCACAGCGCTACAACACTGCCCACACCACTCCCACCGCGCTAAACCACTGTCCAAACCACTCCCACAGCGCTTCACCACTGCCAACATCACACCCATATCGCCTCACCACTGCCCACGCCTCTCTCACAGCGCTAAACCACTGTCCAAACAACTCCCACAGCGCTACACCACTGCCTTCATCACACCAACAACACTACACGACTGCCTACACCACTCCCACAGCGCTACACCACTGTCCAAACCACTCCCGCAGAGATACAGCTCTGTCCACGCCAATCCCACACCGCTAAACCACTGCACACAATACTCCCACAGCGCTACACCACTGCCCACACCACTCCCACAGCGCTATACCACAACCCACACCACTCCCAAAGCGTTATACCACTGCCCACACCACTCCCACAGCGCAACACCACTGCCCACATCACTCCCACAGCACTACATCACTGCCCACACCACTCCCGCTGCGCTACACCACAGCCCACACCACTCCCACAGCACTACACCACTGCCCACACCACTCCCACAGCGCTACACCACTGCCCACACCACTCCCACAGCACTACACCACTGCCCACACCACTCCCACAGCGCTACACCACTGCCCATACCACTCCCACAGCGCTACACCACTGCCACACCACTCCAACAGCTCTACCCCACTGCACACACCACTACCACAGCACTACACCACTGCCCTCACCACTCCCACAGCGCTACACCACAGACCACACCAATCCCACAGCATTACACCACTGCCCACACCACTCCGACATCGCTAGACAACTGGCCACACCACTCCCGCAGCTCTACTCCACAACCCACACCACTCGCACAGCTCTACACCACTAACCGCACCACGCCCGCAGCGCTGCACCACTGCTCACACCACTCCCACAGCAATACACCACTGCCCACACCACTCCCACAGTACTACACCACTGCCCACACCACTACCACAGTGCTACACCACTGCCCACACCACTCCCACAGCGCTACACCACAACCCACACCACTACCACAGCGCTACACCACTGCCCACACCACTCCCACAGCGCCACATCACTGCCCACACCACTCGCACAGCGCTACACCAGAACACACACCACTACCACAGCGCTACAGCTTTGCCCACACCACTCCCACAGCACTACACCACTGCTTACACCAATCCCACAGCGCTACACCACTGCCCACACCACTTCCACAGCACTACACCACTGCCCACACCACTCCCACAGCGCTACACCACAACCCACACCACTACCACAGCGCTACACCACTGCCCACACCACTCCCAAAGCGCTACACCACTGCCCAGACCACTCCCACAGCGCTAAACCACAACCCACACCACTACCACAGCGCTACAGCTTTGCCCACACCACTCCCACAGCACTACACCACTGCTCACACCAATCCCACAGCGCTACACCACTGCCCACACCACTTCCACAGCACTACACCACTGCACACACCACTCCCACAGCGCTACACCACTGCCCACACCACTCCCACAGCACTACACCACTGCCCACACCACTCCCACAGCGCTACACCACAACCCACACCACTCCCACAGCGCTACATCACTGTCCAAAACACTCCCAAAGCGCTACACCACTGCCCACATCACCCCCACAGCACTACACCACTGCCCACACCACTCCCACAGCGCTAGACAACTGCCCACACCATTCCCAGAGCGCTACACGACTGCCTACAACACTCCCACAGCGCTACACCACTGTCCAAACCTCTCCCGCACCGATACACCTCAGCCCACGCCACTCCCACAGCGCTAAACCACTGCCCATACCACTCCCACAGCGCTACACCACTGCCCTCACCACTCCCACAGCGCTACACCACTGCCCTCACCACTCCCACAGGGCTACACCACTGCCCACACCAATCTCACAGCATTACACCACTGCGCTCTCCACTCCCACAGCGCTAGACCATTGCCCACGCCACTCCCGCAGCACTACACCACTGCCCACATCACCCCCACAGCATAACACCACTGCCCACACCACTCCCACAGCGCTACACCACTACCCACACCACTCCGACAGCGCTAGACATCTGGCCACACCACTCCCGCAGCTCTACACCACTCTCCACACCATTCCCACAGCGCTACACCACAACCCACACCACTAGCACAGCGTTACACCACTGCCGACACCACTCCCACAGCGCTACACCACTGTCCACACCACTCCCACTGCGGTACACCACAGCCCACACCACTCCCACTGCGGTACACCACAGCCCACACCACTCCCACAGCGTTACACCACTGCCCACACCACTCCCACAGCGTTACACCACTGCCCACACCACTCCCACTGCGGTACACCACAGCCCACACCACTCCCACAGCGCTACACCACTGTCCACACCACTCCCACAGCGCTAAACCACAGCTCACAACAATCCCACAGCATTACACAACTGCCCTCACCACTCCCACAGCGCTACACCACAGACCACACCAATCCGACAGCGCTAGACAACGGGCCACACCACTCCCGCAGCTCTACACCACTGCCCGCACCACTCCCACAGCGCTACACCACAACCCAGACCACTCCCACAGCTCATCACCACTACCCACACATCTCCCACACCATTACACCACTGCCCACACCAATCCCACAGCGCTACACCACTGCCCACACCACTCCCACAGCGCTACACCACTGCCCACACCACTCCCACACCACTACACCATTGCCCACACCACTCCCACAGCGCTACACCACTGCCCACACCACTCCCACACAACTACACCACTGCCCACACCACTCCCACAGCGCTACACCATTGCCCACACCAATCCCACAGCGCTACACCACTGCCCAACCCACTCCCACAGCGCTACACCACTGCCCACACCACTCCCGCAGCGCTACACAACTGCACACAACACACCCACAGCGCTACACCACTTACCACACTACACACAAAGCGCTACCCCACTGCCCACACCACTCCCACAGCGCTACACCACTGCCCACACCACTCCGACAGCACTGCGCCACTGCCCACACAACTCCCACAGCGCTACACCACTGCCCACACCACTCCCACATGGCTGCACCTCTGCCCACACCACTCCCACAGCATTACACAACAACACAGACCACTCCCACAGTGCTACACCACTGCCCATAAAACTCCCGCAGCGCTACAATTCTGCCCACACCACTCCCACAGCGCTTCACCACAACCAACATCTCTCTCACAGCGCAACACCGCTGCCCACACCACACCCAAAGCGCTTCACCACAACCCACACCACTCCCACAGCGCATCACCACAACCAACACCACTCCCACAGCACTACACCACTGCCAACACAGCTCCCACAGCGCTACACCACTGCCCACACCATACCCAAAGTGCTTCCCCACAACCCACACCACTCCCACAGCGCTACACCACTGCCCACACCACTCCCACAGCACTAGACCACTGCCCACACCACTCCCACAGCGCTACACCACTGCCCACACCACTCCCACATCACTACACCACAACCCACACCACAGCCACAGGTCTACACCACTGCCCACACCACTCGCAAGGCGCTAAACCACTGTACAAACCACGCCCCCAGCGTTACACCACTGTCCACACCACTTCCACAGCACTACACCATTGCCCACACGACTAACACAGCACTACACCACTGCGCACACCACTCCCACAGCGCTACACCACTGCCCACACCACCCCCACAGCGCTAAACCACTGTCCAAACCACTCCCACAGCGCTACACCACTGCCCACACCAATCCCACCACACTACACCAATGCCCACACCACTCCTACAGCGCTACAGCACTGCCCACACCACTCCCACAGCGCTAAACCACTGTCCAAACCACTCCCACAGCGCTACACCACTGCCCACACCACTCCCACAGCGCTACTCCACGTCCCACACCACTCCCACAGCGCTGCACCACTGCCCACACCACTCCCACAGCTCTACACCACTGCCCACACGATTCCCACAGCTCTACACCACTGCCCACACCACTCCCACAGCTCTACACCACTGCCCACACCACTCCCACAGCGCTACACCACAACACACAACACTCCCACAGCGCTACACAACAGCCCACGCCAATCCCACAGCACTACACCACTGCCCACACCAATCCCACAGCACTACGCTACTGCCCACTCCACTCCCACAGCGTTACACCACTGCCCACACCATTCCCACAGCACTACACCACTGCCCACATCACTACCAGCGCTACACCACAGCCCACACCACCCCCACAGCGCTACACCACTGCCCACACCACTCTCACAGCGCTAAACCACTGTCCAAAACACTCCCAAAGCGCTACACCACTGCCCACATCACCCCCACAGCACTACACCACTGCCCACACCACTCCCACAGCGCTAGACAACTGCCCACACCATTCCCAGAGCGCTACACGACTGCCTACAACACTCCCACAGCGCTACACCACTGTCCAAACCACTCCCGCACCGATACAACTCTGCCCACGCCACTCCCACAGCTCTAACCCAATGCCCACACCACTCCCACAGCGCTACACCACTGCCCTCACCACCCCCACAGCGCTACACCACTGCCCACACCAATCCCACAACATTACACCACTGCGCTCTCCACTCCCACAGCGCTACACCACAGACCACACCAATCCCAGAGCATTACACCACTGCCCACACCACTCCTTCAGCGCTAGACCATTGCCCACGCCGCTCCCGCAGCACTACACCACTGCCCACATCACCCCCACAGCATAACACCACTGCCCACTCCTCTCCCACAGCGCTACACCAGAACCCACACCACTCCCACAGTTCAACACCACTACCCGCACCACTCCCACAGCGCTACACCGCTGCTCACACCACTCCCACAGCACTACACCACTGCCCACACCACTCCCACAACACTACACCACTGCCCACACCACTAGCACAGCGTTACACCACTGCCGACACCACTCCCACAGCGCTACACCACTGCCCACACCACGAACACAGCGTTACACCACTGCCCACACCACTCCCACTGCGGTACACCACTGCCCTCACCAATCCCACAGCGCTAAACCACAGCCCACAACAATCCCACAGCATTACACCACTGCCCTCACCACTCCCACAGCACTACACCACAGACCACACCAATCTGACAGCGCTAGACAACTGGCCACACCACACCCACAGCTCAGCACCACTACCCGCACCACTCCCGCAGCGCTACACTACTGCTCACACCACTCCTACAGCACTACACCACTGCCCACACATCTCCCACAACACTACACCACTGCCCACACCATAACCCCAGCGCTACATCACTGCCCACACCACTCCCACAGCGCTACACCACTGCCCACACCACTCCCACACCACTACACCACTGCCCACACCACTCCCACAGCGCTACACCATTGCCCACACCAACCCCACAGCGCTACACCACTGCCCACACCACTCCCGCAGCGCTACACAACTGCCCACAACACTCCCACAGCGCAACACCACTTACCACACCACACACAAAGCGCTACCCCACTGCCCACACTACTCCCACAGCGCTACACCACTGCCCACACCACTCCGACAGCACTGCTCCACTGCCCACACAACTCGCACAGCGCTACACCACTGCCCACACCAGTCCCACATGGCTGCACATCTGCCCACACCACTCCCACAGCATTACACAACAACACAGACCACTCCCACAGTGCTACACCACTGCCCACAAAACTCCCGCAGCGCTACAATTCTGCCCACACCACTCCCACAGCGCTACACCAAAACCCACAACACTCCCACAGCGCTTCACCACAACCAACATCACTCCCACAGCGCTAAACCACTGCCCACACCACACCCAAAGCGCTTCACCACAACCCACACCACTCCCACAGCGCATCGCCACAACCAACACCACTCCCACAGCACTACACCACTGCCCACACAGCTCCCACAGCGCTACACCACTGCCCACACCACACCCAAAGCGCTTCACCACAACCCACACCACTCCCACAGCACTAGACCACTGCCCACACCACTCCCACAGCACTAGACCACTGCCCACACCACTCCCACAGCGCTACACTACTGCCCACACCAATCCCGCAGCAAAACACCACAGACCACACCACACCCACAGCGCTATACCACTGCCCACACCACTTCCGCAGCGCTACACCACTGCCCACACCACTCCCGCAGGGCTACACCAAGGTCCACACCACTCCCACAGCGCTACACCACAGACCACACCACACCCACAGCGCTATACCACTGCCCACACCACTTCCGCAGCGCTACGCCACAACCCTCACCACTCCCACAGCGCTACACCACTGCCCACACCACTCCCACAGCGTTACACCACTGCCCACGCCACACCCACAGCACTACACCACCGCACACACCACGCCCACAGCACTACACCACTGCCAACACCACTCCCGCAGCACTACACCACAGACCACACCACTCCCATAGCGCAACACCACAACCCACACCACTCCCACAGCGCTACACCACTGCCAACACCACTCCCACAGCGCTACACCACTGCCCACACCACTCCCACAGCGCTACACCACTGCCCACACCACTCCCACAGCGCTACACCACTGCCCTCACCACACCCAAAGCGCTTCACCACAACCCACACTACTCCCTCAGCTCTACACCACTGCCCACACCACTCCCACAGCACTACACCACTGCCCACACCACTCTCACAACACTACACCACTGCCCACACCACTCCCACAGCGCTACACCACTCTCCACACCACTCCCACAGCACTACACCACTGCCCACACCACTCCCGCAGCGCTACACCACTGTCCACACCACTCCCACAGCGATACACCACTGTCCACCACTCCCACAGCGCTACACCACTGCCCACACCACTCCCACAGCGCTACACCACTGTCCACACCACTCCCACAAAGCTACACCACAACCCACACACTCCAACAGCACTACACCATTGCCCAAACCACTGCCACAGCACTACACCACAACCCACAACACTCCCACAGCGCTACACCACTGCCCAAACCACTCCCACAGCGCTACACCACTGCGCACACCACTCCCACAGCACTACACCACTGCGCACACCACTCCCACAGCACTACACCACAACCCACACCACTCCCACAGCGCTACACCACTGCCCACACCACTGCCACTGCACTACACCACTGCCCACACCGCTCCGACAGCGCTACACCACTGCCCACACCACTCCTGCAGCACTACACCACTGCCCACACCACTCCCACAGCGCTACACCACTGCCCACACCACTCCGACAGCGCTACAACACTAACCACACCACTCCTACAGCGCTTCACCACTGACAAAACCACTCCCGCAGCACTACACCACTGCCCACACCACTCCCATAGCGCTACACCACTGCCCACACCACTCCCACAGATCTACACCACTGCCCACACCACTCCCACAGCGCTACACCACAACCCACACCACTCCCACAGCACGACACCACTGCCCACACCACTCCCACAGCGCTACACCACTGTCCACACCACTCCCACAAAGCTACACCACAACCCACACACTCCAACAGCACTACACCATTGCCCAAACCACTGCCACAGCACTACACCACAACCCACACCACTCCCACAGCGCTACACCACAAACCACAACACTCCCACAGCGCTACACCACTGCCCAAACCACTCCCACAGCGCTACACAACTGCCCACACCACTCCCACAGCTTTACACCGCTGCCCACAACACTCCCACAGCACTACACCACTGCCCACAACACTGCCACAGCGCTACACCACTACCCACAACACTGCCACAGCGCTAAACCACTGCCCACACCACACCCACATCGCTACACCTCTGCCCACACCACTCCCACAGCGCTACACCACTGCCCACACCACTCCCACAGCGCTACACCACTGCCCACACCACTCCCACAGCGCTACACCACTGCCCACACCACTCCGACAGCTCTACACCACTGTCCACACCACTCGCACAGCGCTACACCACTGCCCACACCACGCCCACAGCGCTACACCACTGCCCACACCACTAGCACAGCGTTACACCACAACCCACACCACTCCCACAGTGCTACACCACAGCCCACACCACTTCCACAGCGCTACACCACTGCCCACACCACTCCCACAGCACTACACCACTGCCCACACCACTCCCGCAGCGCTACGCCACAACCCACACCACTCCCATGGCGCTACACCACTGCCCACAACACTCCCACAGCACTACACCATTGCCCACACCACTCCCATGGCGCTACACCCCAACCAAATTCAGTAACAATCTCAACATTCAAAACCACCAACAAATTCAACAAAAACCTCAACAATGAAAAACACCAAGAAATTCATCAACAACGTCACCATTCAAAGGCACCTCAACAATGAAAAACACCAAAACATTCAACAACAATCTCAACTTTGAAAAACACCAACAGATTCAACAACCTCAACATACAAAAAAACCAACAAATTCAACAGAAACCTCAACAATGAAAAACGCCAAAAAATTCAACTACATCTTCAACATTGAAAAACAACAAAAAATTCAACCAGAACCACAACTTTGAAAAACACCAAGAGATTCCACAACCTCAACGTTCAAAGAAACCAACAAATTCAACAACAACCTCAACAATGAAAAACACCAACAAATTGAACAACCTCAACGTTGAAAAACACCAAAAATATCAACAACAACCCCAACATTGAAAAACACCAACAAATTCAACAACATCCTCAATACTGAAAATCAGCAACAAATTCAACAACAACCTCAATATTCAAAAACAACAGCAAATTCGACAACAACCTCAACAATGAAAAACACCAACAAATTCAACAACAACCTCAACTTTTAAAAATACAAAAATTTTCAACAAAATAGAAATTGATAACACCAACAAATTCAACAACAACCTCAATATTGAAAATCACCAACAAATTCAAGAACAAACTCAACTTTGAAAAACACCAACAAATTCAACAACCTCAACAATAAAAAAGAGTAGCAAATTCAACAACAACCTCAACAATGAAAAACATCAAAAAATTCAACAACAACCTCAACGTTCAAAAACAACAAGAAATTCAATAAAAACCACAACAAAGAAAAACACCGAAAAATTCAACAACAACCTCAACATTCAAAAACACCAACAAATTCAACAACAACCGCAATATTGAATATCACCAACAAATTCAACAACATCCTCAACAATGAAATACATAAAAAAATTCAACAACAACCTCAACATTGAAAAAGACCAGCAAATTCAACAGCAACCTCGACAATGAAAAGCACCAAAAAATTCAGCAACAACCTCAACATTCAAAGACACCAATAAATTCAACAAAAACATCAACAATAAAAAACAGCAATAAGTTCAACAACAATCTCAACATTGAAAAACACAAACCGATTCAACAACCTCAACATTCAAAAAAATCAACAAATTCAACAAAAACCTCAACAATGAAAAACACCAAAAAATTCAGCAACAACCTCAACATTCAAAGACACCAATAAATTCAACAAAAACATCAACAATAAAAAACAGCAATAAGTTCAACAACAATCTCAACATTGAAAAACACAAACCGATTCAACAACCTCAACATTCAAAAAAATCAACAAATTCAACAGAAACCTCAACAATGAAAAACACCAAAAAATTCAACAACATTATCAACTTTGAAAAACACCAACAAATTCAACAACCTCAACGTTGAAAAACTCCTCCAAATTCAACAACAACCTCAACAATTAAAAACACCCAAAAATTCAACATCAACCCCAACATTGAAAAACACCAACAAATTCAAAAACAAGCTCAAAATTGAAAATCACCAACAAATTAAACAACAACCTCAACAATGAAAAACACCAATAACTTCAACAGCATCCTGAACTTTTAAAATTACAAAAATGTTCAACAAAATAAAAATTGATAACACGAACAAATTCAACAACAACCTCAATATTGAATATCACCAACAAATTCAACAACAACCTCAATATTGAAAATCAACAACAACCTCAACATTGAAAATCTCCAACGATTTCAACAAAAACCTCAACAATGAAAAACATCAAAAAATTCAGCAACAACCTCAACATTCCAAACCACCATCAAATTCAACATAAACCTCAACAACGAAAAACACCAAAAAATTCAACAACAACCTCAAATTGGAAAAACAACAACAAATTCAACATCCTCTACATTGAAAAAAACCAACAAATTCAACTGCAACCTCAAATCTGAAAAACACGAACAAGTTATTTAAAAAACATTGTTAACACCAATAAATTCAACAACAACCTCAATATTGAAAATCCACAACAAATTCATCAACAAACTCAGCAATGAAAAACATCAAAAAATTCAACAACAGCCTCAATATTGAAATTCCACAACAAATTCATCAACAACCTCAGCAATGAAAAACATCAAAAAATTCAACAACAACGACCACAACATTGAAAAACTCAAACAATTTCAACAACAACCTCAACAATGAAAAACACCAAAAAATTCAACAACTAACGCAACACTGAAAATCACGAACAAATTCAGCAACAACCACAACAATGAAAAACGTCAAAAATATTCAACAACAACCTCAACATTCAAAAACAACAACAAATTCAACAAAAACCTCAACAATGAACAACACCAAAAAATTCAACAACAACTCAACTTTGAGAAACACCAAAAAATTCAACAAACTCAACATAGAAAAACACCAACAAATTCAACTGCAACCTCAACTTTGAAAAATACAAAAAAATTAAAAAGAACCCATTGATAACACCAATAAATTCAACAACAACCTCAATATTGAAAATCAGCAACAAATTCAACAACAACCTCAACAATGAAAAACATCAAACAATTCAACAACAAAAACCTCAACAATCAAAAACAGCATAAAATTCAACAACAACCCAACATTGAAAATCACCAAAATATTCACCAACAAACTCAACTTTGAAAAACACCAACAAATTCAACAAGCTCTACATTGAAAAACAGCAACAAATACAACAACAACATCAACATTTAAAAATAGAAAAAAGTTCAACACAATTAATAACAGCAACAAATTCAACAACACCCTCTATGTTGAATATCACCCAGAAATTCAACAACAACCTCAACTTTGAAAAAGACCAACAAATTCAACAAACTCAACATTGAAAAAGACCAGCAGATTCAACAACAACCTCAACAATGAATAACATCAAAAAATCCAACAACAACCTCAACATTCAAAAACAGCAACAAATTCAACAAAAACCTCAACAATGAAAAACAGCAAAAAATTCAACAACAACCTCAATTTTGAAAAACACGAACAAATTCAACAACCTCAACATTGAAAAACACTAACAAATTCAACTGCGACGTAAACTTTGAAAAATACGAAAATTCAATAACAAACTCAACATGGAAAATCACCAACAAATTCAAAAACAACCTCAACAATGAAAAACATCAAAAAATTCGAAAACAACACCAACATTCAAAAACACCAACAAATTCAACAAAAATCTCAACAATGAAAAACACCAAAAAATTCAACAAGAACCTCAATTTTGAAAAACACGATCCAATTCAACAACCTCAACATTGAATAACACCAACAAATTCAACGGCAACCGCAATGTTGAAAAATACAAAGAAGTTCAAAAAAAACCGTTGATAACACAAATAAATTCAACAACAACCTCAATGTTGAAAATCACCAACAAATTCAAAAACAAACTCAACATTCAAAATCACCAACAAATTCAACAGTAACCTCAGCATTGAAAATCATCAAAAAATTCAACAACCACAACCTCAACAATGAAAATCACGACCAAATTCAACAACAACCTCAACTTTGAAAAACACCAAAACATTCAACAACCTCAACATTGAAAAACACCAACAAATTCAACAACAACCTCAGCAATGAAATACATCAAAAATTTCAACAACAGAAACCTCAACAAATAAAAACAGCAAAAAATTCAACAACAACCTGTATATTGAATATCACCAGCAATTTCAACAACAACCTCACTATTGAAAAAGACCAACAAATTCAATAACCGCAACATTGAAAAAGAGCAGCAAATTCAACAACAACCTCAACAATGAAAAACATCAAAAAATTCGAAAACAACACCAACATTCAAAAACACCAACAAATTCAACAAAAATCTCAACAATGAAAAACACCAAAAAATTCAACAAGAACCTCAATTTTGAAAAACACGAACAAATTCAACAACCTCAACATTGAATAACACCAACAAATTCAACGGCAACCGCAACTTTGAAAAATACAAAGAAGTTCAAAAAAAACCGTTGATAACACAAATAAATTCAACAACAACCTCAATGTTGAAAATCACCAACAAATTCAAAAACAAACTCAACATTCAAAATCACCAACAAATTCAACAGCAACCTCAGCATTGAAAATCATCAAAAAATTCAACAACCACAAACTCAACAATGAAAATCACGACCAAATTCGACAACAACCTCAACAATGAAAATCACCATCAAATTCCACAAAAACCTCAACATTGTAAAAAACCAAAAAATTCAACAACAACCTCAAATTTGAAAAACCACAACAAATTCAACTTCCTCTACATTGAAAGACACCAACAAATTCAACTGCAACCTCAAATTTGAAAAACACAATGAAGTTATTTTAAAAACATTGATAACACCAATAAATTCAACAACAACCTCAATATTGAAAATCACCAACAAATTTATCATCGACCTCAACAATGAAAAACACCAAAAAATTCAACAACAGCATCAACATTGAAAAACTCCAACAATTTCAACAACAACCTCAACAAGGCAAGACACCGAAAAAAAAACCAATAAACTCAACATTGAAAATCACCAACAAATTCAGCAACAACCTCAACAATAAAAAACACCAAAAAATTCAGCAACAACCTTAACTTTGACAAACACCAACGAATTCAACAACCTCAACATTGAAAAACACCAACAAATTCAACTGCAACCTCAACTTTGAAAAATACAAAAAAATTTAAAAAAAAACCATTGATAACACCATTAAATTCGAAAACAAAGTCAATATTGAAAATCACCAACAAATTAAACAACAACCTCATCAATGAAATACATCAGAAAATTCAACAACAATCTCAACATTGATAAACACCATCAAATTCAACATAAACCTCTACAATGAAATACACCAAAATATTCAACAATGTCAACAATGAAAAACAGCAAAAAATTCAACAACAATCACCACATTCAAAAATACCAACAAATTCAACAAAAACCTCAACAATGAAAAACACCAAAAAATTCAGCAACAACCTCAACATTCAAAGACACCAATAAATTCAACAAAAACATCAACAATAAAAAACAGCAATAAGTTCAACAACAATCTCAACATTGAAAAACACAAACCGATTCAACAACCTCAACATTCAAAAAAATCAACAAATTCAACAAAAACCTCAACAATGAAAAACACCAAAAAATTCAACAACATTATCAACTTTGAAAAACACCAACAAATTCAACAACCTCAACGTTGAAAAACTCCTCCAAATTCAGCAACAACCTCAACAATTAAAAACACCCAAAAATTCAACATCAACCCCAACATTGAAAAACACCAACAAATTCAAAAACAAGCTCAAAATTGAAAATCACCAACAAATTAAACAACAACCTCAACAATGAAAAACACCAATAACTTCAACAGCATCCTGAACTTTTAAAATTACAAAAATGTTCAACAAAATAAAAATTGATAACACGAACAAATTCAACAACAACCTCAATATTGAATATCACCAACAAATTCAACAACAACCTCAATATTGAAAATCAACAACAACCTCAACATTGAAAATCTCCAACGATTTCAACAAAAACCTCAACAACGAAAAACACCAAAAAATTCAACAACAACCTCAAATTGGAAAAACAACAACAAATTCAACATCCTCTACATTGAAAAAAAACAACAAATTCAACTGCAACCTCAAATCTGAAAAACACGAACAAGTTATTTAAAAAAAAATTGTTAACACCAATAAATTCAACAACAACCTCAATATTGAAAATCCACAACAAATTCATCAACAAACTCAGCAATGAAAAACATCAAAAAATTCAACAACAGCCTCAATATTGAAATTCCACAACAAATTCATCAACAACCTCAGCAATGAAAAACATCAAAAAATTCAACAACAACGACCACAACATTGAAAAACTCAAACAATTTCAACAACACCCTCAACAATGAAAAACACCAAAACATTCAACAACTAACGCAACACTGAAAATCACAAACAAATTCAGCAACAACCACAACAATGAAAAACGTCAAAAATATTCAACAACAACCTCAACATTCAAAAACAACAACAAATTCAACAAAAACCTCAACAATGAACAACACCAAAAAATTCAACAACAACTCAACTTTGAGAAACACCAAAAAATTCAACAAACTCAACATAGAAAAACACCAACAAATTCAACTGCAACCTCAACTTTGAAAAATACAAAAAAATTAAAAAGAACCCATTGATAACACCAATAAATTCAACAACAACCTCAATATTGAAAATCAGCAACAAATTCAACAACAACCTCAACAATGAAAAACATCAAACAATTCAACAACAAAAACCTCAACAATCAAAAACAGCATAAAATTCAACAACAACCCAACATTGAAAATCACCAAAATATTCACCAACAAACTCAACTTTGAAAAACACCAACAAATTCAACAAGCTCTACATTGAAAAACAGCAACAAATACAACAACAACATCAACATTTAAAAATAGAAAAAAGTTCAACACAATAATAATTAATAACAGCAACAAATTCAACAACACCCTCTATGTTGAATATCACCCAGAAATTCAACAACAACCTCAACTTTGAAAAAGACCAACAAATTCAACAAACTCAACATTGAAAAAGACCAGCAGATTCAACAACAACCTCAACAATGAATAACATCAAAAAATCCAACAACAACCTCAACATTCAAAAACAGCAACAAATTCAACAAAAACCTCAACAATGAAAAACAGCAAAAAATTCAACAACAACCTCAATTTTGAAAAACACGAACAAATTCAACAACCTCAACATTGAAAAACACTAACAAATTCAACTGCGACGTAAACTTTGAAAAATACGAAAATTCAATAACAAACTCAACATGGAAAATCACCAACAAATTCAAAAACAACCTCAACAATGAAAAACATCAAAAAATTCGAAAACAACACCAACATTCAAAAACACCAACAAATTCAACAAAAATCTCAACAATGAAAAACACCAAAAAATTCAACAAGAACCTCAATTTTGAAAAACACGAACAAATTCAACAACCTCAACATTGAATAACACCAACAAATTCAACGGCAACCGCAACTTTGAAAAATACAAAGAAGTTCAAAAAAAACCGTTGATAACACAAATAAATTCAACAACAACCTCAATGTTGAAAATCACCAACAAATTCAAAAACAAACTCAACATTCAAAATCACCAACAAATTCAACAGCAACCTCAGCATTGAAAATCATCAAAAAATTCAACAACCACAACCTCAACAATGAAAATCACGACCAAATTCGACAACAACCTCAACAATGAAAATCACCATCAAATTCCACAAAAACTTCAACATTGTAAAACACCAAAAAATTCAACAACAACCTCAAATTTGAAAAACCACAACAAATTCAACTTCCTCTACATTGAAAGACACCAACAAATTCAACTGCAACCTCAAATTTGAAAAACACAATAAAGTTATTTTAAAAACATTGATAACACCAATAAATTCAACAACAACCTCAATATTGAAAATCACCAACAAATTTATCATCAACCTCAACAATGAAAAACACCAAAAAATTCAACAACAACCTCAACTTTGAAAAACACCAAAACATTCAACAACCTCAACATTGAAAAACACCAACAAATTCAACAACAACCTCAGCAATGAAATACATCAAAAATTTCAACAACAAAAACCTCAACAATGAAAAACAGCAAAAAATTCAACAACAGCCCAAAATTGAAACACACCAAAATATTCAACAAAAAACTCAACATTGAAAAACACCAAAACATTCAACAACCTCAACATTGAAAAACACCAACACATTCAACAACAACCTCAACAATGAAATACATCAAAAAATTCAACAACAGAAACCTCAACAAATAAAAACAGCAAAAAATTCAACAACAACCTGTATATTGAATATCACCAGCAATTTCAACAACAACCTCACTATTGAAAAAGACCAACAAATTCAATAACTGCAACATTGAAAAAGAGCAGCAAATTCAACAACAACCTCAACAATGAAAAACATCAAAAAATTCGAAAACAACACCAACATTCAAAAACACCAACAAATTCAACAAAAATCTCAACAATGAAAAACACCAAAAAATTCAACAAGAACCTCAATTTTGAAAAACACGAACAAATTCAACAACCTCAACATTGAATAACACCAACAAATTCAACGGCAACCGCAACTTTGAAAAATACAAAGAAGTTCAAAAAAAACCGTTGATAACACAAATAAATTCAACAACAACCTCAATGTTGAAAATCACCAACAAATTCAAAAACAAACTCAACATTCAAAATCACCAACAAATTCAACAGCAACCTCAGCATTGAAAATCATCAAAAAATTCAACAACCACAAACTCAACAATGAAAATCACGACCAAATTCGACAACAACCTCAACAATGAAAATCACCATCAAATTCCACAAAAACCTCAACATTGTAAAAAACCAAAAAATTCAACAACAACCTCAAATTTGAAAAACCACAACAAATTCAACTTCCTCTACATTGAAAGACACCAACAAATTCAACTGCAACCTCAAATTTGAAAAACACAATGAAGTTATTTTAAAAACATTGATAACACCAATAAATTCAACAGCAACCTCAATATTGAAAATCACCAACAAATTTATCATCGACCTCAACAATGAAAAACACCAAAAAATTCAACAACAGCATCAACATTGAAAAACTCCAACAATTTCAACAACAACCTCAACAAGGCAAGACACCGAAAAAAAACACAATAAACTCAACATTGAAAATCACCAACAAATTCAGCAACAACCTCAACAATAAAAAACACCAAAAAATTCAGCAACAACCTTAACTTTGACAAACACCAACGAATTCAACAACCTCAACATTGAAAAACACCAACAAATTCAACAACCTCAACGTTGAAAAACTCCTCCAAATTCAACTACAACCTCAACATTCAAAAACACCAACAAATTCAACAAAAACCTCAACAATGGAAAACACCAACAAATTCATCAAAAACCTCAACAATGAAAAACACCAACAAATTCAACTACAACCTCAACATTCAAAAACACCAACAAATTCAACAAAAACCTCAGCAATGGAAAACACCAACAAATTCAGCAAAAACCTCAAAAATGAAAAACACCAAAAAATTCATCAACAACCTCAACATTCAAAAGCACCAACACATTCAACAACCTCAACATTGAAGAACTCCAAGAAATACAACAACAACATCAACAATGAAAAACACCATTAAATTCAACAACAACCCCAACATTGAAAAACACAAACAAATTCAACAACAACCTCAATATTGAAAATCACCAACAAATTCAACAATGAAAAACATCCAAAAATTCAACAACAACAACCACAACAATGAAAAACACCAAAAAATTAAACAACAAACTGAACATTGAAAATCACCAACAAATTCAACAACAACCTCAAGTTTGAAAAACACCAACAAATTCAAAAACCTCAACATGGAAAAACACCAACAAATTCAACCACAACCTCAACATTGAAAATCACCAAAAAAATCAAGAAGAACCTCAACATTCATTAACACCAAACAATAAAAACAACAACCTCAACATTCAAAAACACCAACAAATTCAACCAAAACCTCAACAATGAAAAACACCAAAAAAATCAACAACAACCTCAACATTGAAAAATACAAAAAGAGTCAAAAAAAAGCATTGAATACACCAAAACATTCAACAACAACCTCAACATTGAAAATCAACAAAATATTCAATAACAACCTCAACTTTGAAAAGCACGATCCAATTCCAAAACCTCAACATTGAAAAGCACCAAAAAATTCAACTACAACCTCAATATTGTTAATCACCAACAAATTCAACTACAACCTCAACATGCAAAAATACCAACAAATTCAACAAAAACCTCAACAATGGAAAACAAAAACAAATTCATCAAAAACCGCAAAGATGAAAAACACCAAAAAATTCATCAACAACCTCAACATTCAAAAGCACAAACAAATTCAACAACCTCAACATTGAAGAACTCCAAGAAATACAACAACAACCTCAACAATGAAAAACACCAAAAAATTCAAAAACAACCCCAATATTGAAAAACACCAACAAATTCAACAACAACCTCAATATTGAAAATCACCAACAAATTCAACAATGAAAAACATCCAAAAATTCAACAACAACAACCTCAACAATGAAAAACACCAACAAATTCAACAACAACCTCAATATTGAAAATCACCAACAAATTCAACAACAACCTCAACAATTAAAAACATCCAAAAATTCATCAACAACAACCTCAACATTCAAAAACACCAACAAATTCAAAAAAAACCTCAACAATGAAAAACACCAAAAAATTCAACAAAAAACCTTAACATTAACCAACACCAAAAAATAAAAATAACAACCTCAACATTCAAAAACACCAACAATTTCAACAACAACCTCAGCAATGAAAAACATCTAAAAATTCAACAACAACCTCAACAATGAAAAACACCAAAAAATTCAACAACACCAAAAAGTAAAAACAACAACCTCAAAACTCAAAAACACCAACAAATTCAACCAAAACCTCAGCAATGAAAAACACCAAAAAATTCAACAAAACCTCAACTTTGAAAAACACCAACAAATTCAACAAACTCAACATTGAAAAACGCCAACGAATTCAACAACAACATCAACATTGAAAAACTCCAACAAATTCAACAACATCCTCAACAATGAAAAACGCCAAAAAATTGAACAACAACCTCAACATTCAAAAACAACAAAATATTCAATAACAACCTCAACTTTGAAAAGCACGATCCAATTCCAAAACATCAACAATGAAAAGCACCAAAAAATTCAACTGCAACCTCAATATTGTAAATCACCAACAAATTCAAATACAACCTCAACATTCAAAAACACCAACAAATTCAACAAAAACCTCAACAATGAAAAACAGCAAAAAATTCAACAACAACCTCAATTTTGAAAAACACGAACAAATTCAACAACCTCAACATTGAAAAACACTAACAAATTCAACTGCGACGTAAACTTTGAAAAATACGAAAATTCAATAACAAACTCAACATGGAAAATCACCAACAAATTCAAAAACAACCTCAACAATGAAAAACATCAAAAAATTCGAAAACAACACCAACATTCAAAAGCACCAACAAATTCAACAAAAATCTCAACAATGAAAAACACCAAAAAATTCAACAAGAACCTCAATTTTGAAAAACACGAACAAATTCAACAACCTCAACATTGAATAACACCAACAAATTCAACGGCAACCGCAACTTTGAAAAATACAAAGAAGTTCAAAAAAAACCGTTGATAACACAAATAAATTCAACAACAACCTCAATGTTGAAAATCACCAACAAATTCAAAAACAAACTCAACATTCAAAATCACCAACAAATTCAACAGCAACCTCAGCATTGAAAATCATCAAAAAATTCAACAACCACAACCTCAACAATGAAAATCACGACCAAATTCGACAACAACCTCAACAATGAAAATCACCATCAAATTCCACAAAAACTTCAACATTGTAAAACACCAAAAAATTCAACAACAACCTCAAATTTGAAAAACCACAACAAATTCAACTTCCTCTACATTGAAAGACACCAACAAATTCAACTGCAACCTCAAATTTGAAAAACACAATAAAGTTATTTTAAAAACATTGATAACACCAATAAATTCAACAACAACCTCAATATTGAAAATCACCAACAAATTTATCATCAACCTCAACGATGAAAAACACCAAAAAATTCAACAACAACCTCAACTTTGAAAAACACCAAAACATTCAACAACCTCAACATTGAAAAACACCAACAAATTCAACTGCAACCTCAAATTTGAAAAACACAATAAAGTTATTTTAAAAACATTGATAACACCAATAAATTCAACAACAACCTCAATATTGAAAATCACCAACAAATTTATCATCGACCTCAACAATGAAAAACACCAAAAAATTCAACAACAGCATCAACATTGAAAAACTCCAACAATTTCAACAACAACCTCAACAAGGCAAGACACCGAAAAAAAACACAATAAACTCAACATTGAAAATCACCAACAAATTCAGCAACAACCTCAACAATAAAAAACACCAAAAAATTCAGCAACAACCTTAACTTTGACAAACACCAACGAATTCAACAACCTCAACATTGAAAAACACCAACAAATTCAACTGCAACCTCAACTTTGAAAAATACAAAAAAATTTAAAAAAAAACCATTGATAACACCATTAAATTCGAAAACAAAGTCAATATTGAAAATCACCAACAAATTAAACAACAACCTCATCAATGAAATACATCAGAAAATTCAACAACAATCTCAACATTGATAAACACCATCAAATTCAACATAAACCTCTACAATGAAATACACCAAAATATTCAACAAGGTCAACTTTGAAAAACACCAAAGAATTCAACTACCTCAACATTGAAAAACACCAACAAATTCAACTGCAACCTCAACTTTGAAAAATACAAAAAAAATTAAAAAAAAAAACCATTGATAACACCATTAAATTCGAAAACAAAGTCAATATTGAAAATCACCAACAAATTCAACAACAACCTCAACAATGAAATACATCAGAAAATTCAACAACAATCTCAACATTGATAAACACCATCAAATTCAACTTAAACCTCTACAATGAAATACACCAAAATATTCAACAATGTCAACTTTGAAAAACTCCAACAAAATCAAAAACCTCAACATTGAAAAACACCAACAAATTCAACTCCAACCTCAATATTGAAAATCGCCAACTAATTCAACTACAACCTCAACAATGAAAAACACCAAAAAATTCAACAACAATCTCAACATTCAGAAACACCAACAAATTCAACAACAACTTCAACAATGAAAAGCATCAAAAAATTCAACAACAACCTCAACATTCAAAAACACCAAAAAATTCAACAACAACGTCAACAATTAAAAACACCAAAAAATTCAACAACAACCTCAACTTTGAAAAACACCAACAAATTCAACAACCTCAACATTGCAAAACACCAATCAATTCAACAACAACGTCAATATAGAAAATCACCAACAAATTCAACAACAACCTCAACATTCAAAAACACCAACAAATTCAACAACAACCTCAAAATTGAATATCACCAACAAATTCAACAACAACCTCAACTTTGAAAAACACCAAAAAATTCAACAACCTCAACATTGAAAAAGACCAGCAAATTCAAGAACAACATCGACAATGAAAAACATTAAAAATTCAACAACAACCTCAATATTCAAAAACACCAACAAATTCAACAAAAATCTCAACAATGAAAAACTCCAAAAAATGCAAAAAAACCCTCAACTTTGAAAAACATCAACAAATTCAACTGCAACATCAACTTTGAAAAATAGAAAAAAGTTTTTAAAAAAACATTGATAACACCAATAAATTCAACAACAACCTCAATGTTGAAAATCACCAACAAATTCAACAACAACCACAACAATGAAAACCATCAATAAATTCAACAACAACCCCAACATTGAAAAACACAAAAAAATTCAACAACAACCCCAACATTGAAAAACACTTACAAATTCAACAACAACCTCAACATTGAAAATCACCAACAAATTCAACAACAACCTCAACATTCAAAGAACCATCAAATTCAACAACAACCTCAACACTGAAAAACACCAAAAATATGAACAACAGCCTCAAATCTAAAAAACACCACCAAATGCAACAACCTCAACATTGAAAAACAGCAACAAATTCAACTACAACCACAACCTTGAACAATTCATAAAGATTTAAAAGAAAACATTGAAAACACCAAAAAATTCAACAACAACCGCAACAATGAAAAATACCAAACAATTCAACATCAAACTCAACATTGAGAATCACCAACAAATTCAACAACAACCTCAACTTTGATAAACACCAAAATATTAAACAAGAACCTCAACTTTGAAAAACGACAACAAATTCAAAAACCTCAACATTGAATAACACAAAAAAATTCAACTACAACCTCAATATTGAAAATCACCAACAAATTCAAATACAAACTCAACAATGAAAAACACCAAAAAATTCAATAACAATCTCAACATTCAAAAACACCAACAAATTCAACAAAAACCACAACAATGAAAAAGACCAAAAAATTCACCAACAACCTCAACATTCTAAAATACCAACAAATTCAACATAAACCTCAACAATGCTTAACACCAAAACATTCAACAACAACCTCAACATTGAAAAACACCAACAGATTCAACAACCTCAACATTCAAAAAAACCAATTAATTCAACAAAAACCTCAACAATGAAAAACAGCCAAAAATTCAACAACATCCTCAACTTCGAAAAACACCAACAAATTCAACAAGCTCAACGTTGAAAAACTCCAAGAAATTCAACAACAACCTCAACTATAAAAAACTCCAAAAAATTCAACAACAACTCCAACATTGAAAAACACCAACAAATTCAACAACAACTTCAAAGTTGAAAAACACCAACAAATTCAACAACAACCTCAACATTCAATAACACCAACAAATTCAACAACAACCTCAACAATGATAAATAACGAAAAATTCAACAACAATCTCAACTTTGAAAAGCATCAACAAATGCAACAACCTCAACATGGAAAAACAGAAACAAATTCAACTACAACCTCAACTTTGAAAATTTAAAAAAGATTCAAAAATAAATGGAATACACCAACCTCAACAACCTCAACCTCAACCTCAACACGCAACAACAACCTCAATATTGAATATCACCAACAAATTCAACAACAACCTCAACTTTGAAAAACACCATCAAATCCAACAATCTCAACGTTAAAAAAGAGCAGCAAATCAACAACAAATTCAACTTTGAACAACACCAACAAATTCAACTGGAAGCTCAACATTGAAAATTACAAAAAAGTTTAAAAAAAACCATTGATAACACCAATAAATTCAACAACAACCTCAATATTGAAAATCACCAACAAAGTCAACAACAACCTCAACATTGCAAAAAACCAACAAATTCAACAACCTCAGCATTGAAAAACTCCAACAATTTCAACACCAACCCAACATTGAAAAACTCCAAAATATTCAACAACAAACTCAACTTTGAAAAACACCAACAAATTCAACAACCTCAACTTTGAAAAACAGCAACAAATTCAACAACAACCTAAACATTTAAAAATAGAAAAAAGTTCAGCAAAATAATAATGGATAACACCAGCCAATTCAACAACAACATCTCTATTGAATATCACCAAAAAATTCAACGACAACCTCAACTTTGAAAAACACCAACAAATTCAACAACCTCAACATTGAAAAACACCAGCAAATTCAACTGCAACCTCAACTTTGAAAAATACAAAAATGTTCAAAAAAAACCATTGATAACAATGATTGATAACCAACGAATTCAACAACAAACTCAACATTGAAAATCCCCAACAAATTCAACAACAACCTCAGCAATCAAAAACATCAAAATATTCAACAACAACCTGAACATTCCAAACCACCATCAAGCTCAACATAAACCTCAACAATGAAAAACACCAAAAAATTCAACAACACCCACAAATTTGAAAAACAACAACAAATTGAACGACCTCTACATTGAAAAACACCAACAAATTCAATTGCAAACTCAAATTTGAAAAACACAAAAAAGTTTTCAAAAAAACATTGATAACAACAATAAATTCAACAATAACCTCAATATTGAAAATCACTAACAAATTCATCAACAACCTCAACAATGAAAAACATCAAAAAATTCAACAACAACGACCTCAACAATGAAAAACACCAAAAAAAACAACAACAACCTCAACATTGAAAATCACCAACAAATTCAGCAACAACCTCAACAATGAAAATCGTCAATAAATTCAACAACAACCTCAACATTCAAAAACAACAATAAAATCAACAAAAACCTCATCAATGAAAAACACCAAAAAATTCAACAACTACCTCAACTTTGAAAAACACCAATAAATTCAACAACCTCAACATTGAAAAATACCAACAAATTCAACTGCAACCTCAACATTGAAAAATACAAAAAAATTTTAAAAAAACCATTGATGACACCAATAAATTCAAAAACAACCTCAATATTGAAAATCACCAACAAAATCAACAACAACCTCAACAATGAAATACATCAAAAAATTCAGCAACAAAAACCTCAACAATGAAAAACATCAAAAAATTCAACAACAACCCCACATTTAGAAACACCAAAATATTCAAGAACAAACTCAACTTTGAAAAACACCAACAAATTCAACACCCTCAACATTGGAAAACAGCAACAAATTCAACAACAACCTCAACTTTTACAAATAGAAAAAAGTTCAGCAAAATAATAATTGATAACACCAACAAATTCAACAACAAGCTCTATATTGAATATCATCAACAAATTCAACAACAACCTCAACTTTGAAAAAGACCAACAAATTGAACAACATCAACTTTGAAAAAGACCAGCAAATTCAACAACAACCTCAACAATGAAAAATATCAAAAAATTCAACAACAACCTTAACATTCAAAAACACCAACAAATTCAACAAAAACCTCAACAATGAAAAACACCAAGAAATTCAACAACAACCTCAATTTTGAAAAGCATGAACAAATTAACTGCAACCTCAACTTTTAAAAATACAAAAAAGTTCAAAAAAAAACATTTATAACACCAATAAATTCAACAACAACCTCAATATTGAAATTCACCAACAAATTCAACAACAAACACAACATTGCAAAACACCAACACATTCAACAACTACTCAACATTGAAAATCACCAACAAATTCAACAACAACCTCAGCAATGAAAAACATCAAAAAATTCAACAACAACCTCAACAATTAAAAACATCAACAAATTCAACAACAACCTCAATATTGAAATTCCCCAACAATTTTAACAACCTCAACATTGAAAAAAGCAACAAATTCAACAACAACCACAACTTTTAAAAATAGAAAAAAGTTCAACACAATAATAATTGATAACACCAACAAATTCAACTACAACCTCTATATTGAATATCACCAACAAATTCAACAACAAACTTAACTTTGAAAAGACCAACAAATTCATCAAGCTCAACATTGAAAAAGACCAACAATTTCAACAAAAACCTCAGCAATGAAAAACACCAAAACATTCAACAACAACCTCAATTTTGAAAAACACCAACACATTCAACAACAACCTCAACATAGCAAAACACCAACAAATTCAACAACAACCTCAACAATGAAAAACACCAAAAAAATCAACAGCAACCTCAACATTGAAAATCTCCAACGATTTCAATAACAACCGCAACAATGAAAAACACAACAAAATTCAACAACAAACTCAACATTGAAAAAGACCATCAAATTCAACAAAAACCACAACATTGAAAATCACCATCAAATGCAACAAAAACCTCAACAATGAAAAACATCAAAAAATTCAACAACAACCTCGACAATGAAAAACAATAGCAAATTCAACAACAACCTCAACATTGAAAATCACCATCAAATTCAACAAAAACCTCAACAATGAAAAACATCAATAAATTGAACAACAACCTGAACATTCCAAAACACCATGAAATTCAACATAAACCTCAACAATGAAAAACAGCAAAAAATTCAACAACAACCTCAACTTTGAAAAAATCCAACACATTCAACTGCAACCTCAACTTTGAAAAATACAAAAAAGTTCAAAAAAAAACAATTGATAACACCAATAAATTCAACACCAACCTCAATATTGAAAATCACCAACAAATACAACAACAACCTCAGCAATGAAAAACATCATAAAATTCACCAATAACAACCTCAACAATTAAAAACACCAAAAAATTCAACAACTAACTCAACATTGAAAATCACCAACAAATTCAGCAACAACCACAACAATGAAAAATATCAAAAAATTGAACAACAACCTCAAGATTTAAATACAGCAACAAATTCAACATAAACCACTACAATGACAAACACCAAAAAATGCAACAACAACCTCAACTTTGAAAAACACCATAGAATTCAACTGCAACCTCAACTTTGAAAAATACATAAAAATTTAAAAAAAAACCATTGATAACACCAATTAATTCAAAAAGAACCACAATATTGAAAGTCACCAACAAATTTAACAACAACCTCAGCAATCAAAAACATCAAAATATTCAACAACAACCTGAACATTCCAAACCACCATCAAGTTCAACATAAACCTCAACAATGAAAAACACCAAAAAATTCAATAACACCCTCAAATTTGAAAAACAACAACAAATTCAACAACCTCTACATTGAAAAACACCAACAAATTCAACTGCAAACTCAAATTTGAAAAACACAAAAAAGTTTTCAAAAAAACATTGATAACAACAATAAATTCAACAATAACCCCAATATTGAAAATCACTAACAAATTCATCAACAACCTCAACAATGAAAAACATCAAAAAATTCAACAACAACGAACTCAACAATGAAAAACACCAAAAAAATACAACAACAACCTCAACATTGAAAATCACCAACAAATTCAGCAACAACCTCAACAATGAAAATCGTCAATAAATTCAACAACAACCACAACATTCAAAAACAACAGCAAATTCAACAAAAACCTCAACAATGAAAAACACCAAAAAATTCAACAACTACCTCAACTTTGAAAAACACCAATAACTTCAAAAACCTCAACACTGAAAAATACCAACAAATTCAACTGCAACCTCAACTTTGAAAAATACAAAAACATTTAAAAAAAACCATTGATAACACCAATAAATTCAAAAACAACCTCAATATTGAAAATCACCAACAAAATCAACAACAACCTCAACAATGAAATACATCAAAAAATTCAACAACAACCCAACATTTAAAACACCAAAATATTCTAGAACAAACTCAACTTTGAGAAACATCAACTAATTCAACACCCTCAACATTGGAAAACAGCAACAAATTCAACAACAACGTCAACTTTTACAAATAGAAAAAAGTTCAACAAAATAATAATTGATAACACCCACAAATTCAACAACAAGCTCTATATTGAATATCGTCAACAAATTCAACAACAACCTCAACTTTGAAAAAGACCAACAAATTCAACAACCTCAACTTTGAAAAAGACCAGCAAATTCAACAACAACCTCAACAATGAAAAACATCAAAAAATTCAACAACAAGCTTAACATTCAAAAACACCAACAAATTCAACAAAAACCTCAACATTGAAAAATACAAAAAGAGTCAAAAAAAATCATTGAATACACAAATAAATTCAACAACAACCTTAATATTGAAAATCACCAACAAATTCAACAACAACCTCAACATTGAAAAACAACAACAAATTCAACAACCTCAACGTTGAAAAACTCCTCCAAATTCAACAACAACCTCAACAATTAAAAACACCCAAAAATTCAACAACAACCCCACAACATGAATAATGAACCACAACATCAACTTTGAAAAACACCAACAATTTCAAAAACCTCAACTTTGAAAAACATCAACAAATTCAACTACAACCTCAATATTGAAAATCAACAACAAATTCAAATACAACCTCAACAATGAAAGACACCAAAAAATTCAACAACAATCACAACATTCAAAAATACCAACAAATTCAACAAAAACCTCAACAATGAAAAACACCAAAAAATTCAGCAACAACCTCAACATTCAAAGACACCAATAAATTCAACAAAAACATCAACAATAAAAAACAGCAATAAGTTCAACAACAATCTCAACATTGAAAAACACAAACCGATTCAACAACCTCAACATTCAAAAAAATCAACAAATTCAACAAAAACCTCAACAATGAAAAACACCAAAAAATTCAACAACATTATCAACTTTGAAAAACACCAACAAATTCAACAACCTCAACGTTGAAAAACTCCTCCAAATTCAACAACAACCTCAACAATTAAAAACACCCAAAAATTCAACATCAACCCCAACATTGAAAAACACCAACAAATTCAAAAACAAGCTCAAAATTGAAAATCACCAACAAATTAAACAACAACCTCAACAATGAAAAACACCAATAACTTCAACAGCATCCTGAACTTTTAAAATTACAAAAATGTTCAACAAAATAAAAATTGATAACACGAACAAATTCAACAACAACCTCAATATTGAATATCACCAACAAATTCAACAACAACCTCAATATTGAAAATCAACAACAACCTCAACATTGAAAATCTCCAACGATTTCAACAAAAACCTCAACAATGAAAAACATCAAAAAATTCAGCAACAACCTCAACATTCCAAACCACCATCAAATTCAACATAAACCTCAACAACGAAAAACACCAAAAAATTCAACAACAACCTCAAATTGGAAAAACAACAACAAATTCAACATCCTCTACATTGAAAAAAACCAACAAATTCAACTGCAACCTCAAATCTGAAAAACACGAACAAGTTATTTAAAAAACATTGTTAACACCAATAAATTCAACAACAACCTCAATATTGAAAATCCACAACAAATTCATCAACAAACTCAGCAATGAAAAACATCAAAAAATTCAACAACAGCCTCAATATTGAAATTCCACAACAAATTCATCAACAACCTCAGCAATGAAAAACATCAAAAAATTCAACAACAACGACCACAACATTGAAAAACTCAAACAATTTCAACAACACCCTCAACAATGAAAAACACCAAAAAATTCAACAACTAACGCAACACTGAAAATCACGAACAAATTCAGCAACAACCACAACAATGAAAAACGTCAAAAATATTCAACAACAACCTCAACATTCAAAAACAACAACAAATTCAACAAAAACCTCAACAATGAACAACACCAAAAAATTCAACAACAACTCAACTTTGAGAAACACCAAAAAATTCAAAAAACTCAACATAGAAAAACACCAACAAATTCAACTGCAACCTCAACTTTGAAAAATACAAAAACATTTAAAAAAAACCATTGATAACACCAATAAATTCAAAAACAACCTCAATATTGAAAATCACCAACAAAATCAACAACAACCTCAACAATGAAATACATCAAAAAATTCAACAACAACCCAACATTTAAAACACCAAAATATTCTAGAACAAACTCAACTTTGAGAAACATCAACTAATTCAACACCCTCAACATTGGAAAACAGCAACAAATTCAACAACATCGTCAACTTTTACAAATAGAAAAAAGTTCAACAAAATAATAATTGATAACACCCACAAATTCAACAACAAGCTCTATATTGAATATCGTCAACAAATTCAACAACAACCTCAACTTTGAAAAAGACCAACAAATTCAACAACCTCAACTTTGAAAAAGACCAGCAAATTCAACAACAACCTCAACAATGAAAAACATCAAAAAATTCAACAACAAGCTTAACATTCAAAAACACCAACAAATTCAACAAAAACCTCAACATTGAAAAATACAAAAAGAGTCAAAAAAAATCATTGAATACACAAATAAATTCAACAACAACCTTAATATTGAAAATCACCAACAAATTCAACAACAACCTCAACATTGAAAAACAACAACAAATTCAACAACCTCAACGTTGAAAAACTCCTCCAAATTCAACAACAACCTCAACAATTAAAAACACCCAAAAATTCAACAACAACCCCACAACATGAATAATGAACCACAACATCAACTTTGAAAAACACCAACAATTTCAAAAACCTCAACTTTGAAAAACATCAACAAATTCAACTACAACCTCAATATTGAAAATCAACAACAAATTCAAATACAACCTCAACAATGAAAGACACCAAAAAATTCAACAACAATCACAACATTCAAAAATACCAACAAATTCAACAAAAACCTCAACAATGAAAAACACCAAAAAATTCAGCAACAACCTCAACATTCAAAGACACCAATAAATTCAACAAAAACATCAACAATAAAAAACAGCAATAAGTTCAACAACAATCTCAACATTGAAAAACACAAACCGATTCAACAACCTCAACATTCAAAAAAATCAACAAATTCAACAAAAACCTCAACAATGAAAAACACCAAAAAATTCAACAACATTATCAACTTTGAAAAACACCAACAAATTCAACAACCTCAACGTTGAAAAACTCCTCCAAATTCAACAACAACCTCAACAATTAAAAACACCCAAAAATTCAACATCAACCCCAACATTGAAAAACACCAACAAATTCAAAAACAAGCTCAAAATTGAAAATCACCAACAAATTAAACAACAACCTCAACAATGAAAAACACCAATAACTTCAACAGCATCCTGAACTTTTAAAATTACAAAAATGTTCAACAAAATAAAAATTGATAACACGAACAAATTCAACAACAACCTCAATATTGAATATCACCAACAAATTCAACAACAACCTCAATATTGAAAATCAACAACAACCTCAACATTGAAAATCTCCAACGATTTCAACAAAAACCTCAACAATGAAAAACATCAAAAAATTCAGCAACAACCTCAACATTCCAAACCACCATCAAATTCAACATAAACCTCAACAACGAAAAACACCAAAAAATTCAACAACAACCTCAAATTGGAAAAACAAAAACAAATTCAACATCCTCTACATTGAAAAAAACCAACAAATTCAACTGCAACCTCAAATCTGAAAAACACGAACAAGTTATTTAAAAAACATTGTTAACACCAATAAATTCAACAACAACCTCAATATTGAAAATCCACAACAAATTCATCAACAAACTCAGCAATGAAAAACATCAAAAAATTCAACAACAGCCTCAATATTGAAATTCCACAACAAATTCATCAACAACCTCAGCAATGAAAAACATCAAAAAATTCAACAACAACGACCACAACATTGAAAAACTCAAACAATTTCAACAACACCCTCAACAATGAAAAACACCAAAAAATTCAACAACTAACGCAACACTGAAAATCACGAACAAATTCAGCAACAACCACAACAATGAAAAACGTCAAAAATATTCAACAACAACCTCAACATTCAAAAACAACAACAAATTCAACAAAAACCTCAACAATGAACAACACCAAAAAATTCAACAACAACTCAACTTTGAGAAACACCAAAAAATTCAACAAACTCAACATAGAAAAACACCAACAAATTCAACTGCAACCTCAACTTTGAAAAATACAAAAAAATTAAAAAGAACCCATTGATAACACCAGTAAATTCAACAACAACCTCAATATTGAAAATCACCAACAAATTCAACAACAACCTCAACAATGAAAAACATCAAACAATTCAACAACAAAAATTCAACAATCAAAAACAGCATAAAATTCAACAACAACCCAACATTGAAAATCACCAAAATATTCACCAACAAACTCAACTTTGAAAAACACCAACAAATTCAACAAGCTCTACATTGAAAAACAGCAACAAATACAACAACAACATCAACATTTAAAAATAGAAAAAAGTTCAACACAATAATAATTAATAACAGCAACAAATTCAACAACACCCTCTATGTTGAATATCACCCAGAAATTCAACAACAACCTCAACTTTGAAAAAGACCAACAAATTCAACAAAATCAACATTGAAAAAGACCAGCAGATTCAACAACAACCTCAACAATGAATAACATCAAAAAATCCAACAACAACCTCAACATTCAAAAACAGCAACAAATTCAACAAAAACCTCAACAATGAAAAACAGCAAAAAATTCAACAACAACCTCAATTTTGAAAAACACGAACAAATTCAACAACCTCAACATTGAAAAACACTAACAAATTCAACTGCGACGTAAACTTTGAAAAATACGAAAATTCAATAACAAACTCAACATGGAAAATCACCAACAAATTCAAAAACAACCTCAACAATGAAAAACATCAAAAAATTCGAAAACAACACCAACATTCAAAAACACCAACAAATTCAACAAAAATCTCAACAATGAAAAACACCAAAAAATTCAACAAGAACCTCAATTTTGAAAAACACGATCCAATTCAACAACCTCAACATTGAATAACACCAACAAATTCAACGGCAACCGCAATGTTGAAAAATACAAAGAAGTTCAAAAAAAACCGTTGATAACACAAATAAATTCAACAACAACCTCAATGTTGAAAATCACCAACAAATTCAAAAACAAACTCAACATTCAAAATCACCAACAAATTCAACAGTAACCTCAGCATTGAAAATCATCAAAAAATTCAACAACCACAACCTCAACAATGAAAATCACGACCAAATTCAACAACAACCTCAACTTTGAAAAACACCAAAACATTCAACAACCTCAACATTGAAAAACACCAACAAATTCAACAACAACCTCAGCAATGAAATACATCAAAAATTTCAACAACAGAAACCTCAACAAATAAAAACAGCAAAAAATTCAACAACAACCTGTATATTGAATATCACCAGCAATTTCAACAACAACCTCACTATTGAAAAAGACCAACAAATTCAATAACCGCAACATTGAAAAAGAGCAGCAAATTCAACAGCAAACCTCAACAATGAAAAACACCAAAATATTCAACTACAACCTCAAAATTGAAAATCAACAACTAATTCAACGACAACCTCAATATTGAAAAACACCAAAAAATTCAACAACAATCTCAACATTCAAAAACACCAACAAATTCAACAAAAACCTCAACAATGAAAAACACCAAAAAATTCATCAACAACCTCAACATTCAAAGACACCAACAAATTCAATAAAAACCTCAAGAATGAAAAACAACAAAAAATTCATCAACAACCTGAACATTCAAAGACACCAACAAATTCAACAAAAGCCTCTACAATGAAAAACACCTAAAAATTCAACAACTTTATCAACTTTGATAAACGCCAACAAATTCAACAACCTCAACGTTGAAACACTCCTAGAAATTCAACAACAACCTCAATATTGAACATCACCAACAAATTAAACAACAACCTCAACAATGAAAAACAGCAACAAATTCAACAAGAACGACCTCAACAATGAAACACATCAAAAAATTCAATAACAACGACCCCAACAATGAAAAACTCCAACAATTTCAACAACAACCTCAACATTGAAAAACACCAAAAAATTCAACAAATAAAAAATTAAATAAATGCCATTGATAACACCAATAAATTCAACAACAATCGCAAAATTGAAAATCACCAACAAATTCAGCAACAACCTCAGCAATGAAAAACGTCAAAAAATTCAACAACAACCTCAACATTCAAAAACAACAACAAATTCAGCAAAAACCTCAACAATGAAAAACACCAGAAAATTCAACAACAGCCTCAAATTTGAAAACACCAAAAAATTCAGCCACCTCAACAATGAAAAACAGCAACAAATTCAACTGCAACCTCAACTTTAAATATTCAAAAAAATTAAAAAAAAAACCATTGATAACACCAATAAATTCAAAAACAACCTCAATATTGAATATTACCAACAAATTCAACATTAACCTCAAGATTGAAAAACATCAAAAAATTCAACAACAACCTCATCAGTCCAAAAAACGAACAAATTCAACTGAAACCTTAACTTAGAAAAATACAAAAAAATAAGAAAAAACGATTGATAACACCAATAAATTCAACAACAACCTCAAGATTGAAAATCACCAACAAAATCAACAACAACCTCAATATTGAATATCAAAAACAAATTCAACAACAACCTCAACAATGAAAAACATCAAAAAATTCAACAACAACCTCAACATTGAAAAACACCAAAGAAATCAACAACAACCTCAATTTTGAAAAACACCAACAAATTCAACTGCAACCTCAACGTTAAAAAATAGAAAAAAATTCAAAAAAACCCATTGATAACACCAATAAATTCAACAACAACGTCAACATTGCAAAACACCAACAAATTCAACAACAAACACAACAATGAAAAACACCCAAAAATTCATCAACAAACTCAACATTCAAAAACACCAACAAATTCAACAAAAACCTTAACAATTAAAAACACCAAAAAATACAACAACAACCTCAACTTGAAAAACACCAACAAATTCAACAACCTCAACATTGAAAAACACCAACAAATTCAACAACAACCTCAACATTGAAAAACACCAACACATTCAACTGCAACCACAACAATGAAAAATACAAAAAAGTTCAAAAACAACCATTGATAACACCAATAAATTCGGCAACAACCTCAATATTGAAAATCACAAACAAATTCGACAACAACCTCAGCAATGAAAAACATAAAAAATTCAACATAAACCTCAACAATGAAAAACACCAAAAAATTCAACATAAACCTCAACATTGCAAAACACCAACAAATTCAACAACAACCTCATCAATGAAAAACATCAAAAAATTCAACAACAACCTCAGCATTCCAAAACACCAACAAATTCAACTGAAACCTCAACTTTGAATAATACAAAAAAATTAAGAAAACAATTGATAACACCAATAAATTCAACAACAACCTCAATATTGAATATCAACAACAAGTTCAACAACAACCTCATTATGGAATATCATCAACAAATTCAACAACAACCTCAACATTGAAAAAGAGCAGCAAATTCAACAACAACCTCAACAATGAAAAACATCAAAAAATTCAACAGCAAACCTCAACAATGAAAAACACCAAAAAATTCAACTACAACCTCAATATTGAAAATCAACAACTAATTCAACGACAACCTCAATATTGAAAAACACCAAAAAATTCAACAACAATCTCAACATTCAAAAACACCAACAAATTCAACAAAAACCTCAACAATGAAAAACACCAAAAAATTCATCAACAACCTCAACATTCAAAGACACCAACAAATTCAATAAAAACCTCAAGAATGAAAAACAACAAAAAATTCATCAACAACCTGAACATTCAAAGACACCAACAAATTCAACAAAAGCCTCTACAATGAAAAACACCTAAAAATTCAACAACTTTATCAACTTTGATAAACGCCAACAAATACAACAACCTCAACGTTGAAACACTCCTCGAAATTCAACAACAACCTCAACATTGAAAAACACCAACAAATTCAACAACAACCTCAATATTGAACATCACCAACAAATTAAACAACAACCTCAACAATGAAAAACAGCAACAAATTCAACAACAACGACCCCAACAATGAAAAACTCCAACAATTTCAACAACCTCAACAATGAAAAACAACAAAAAATTCAACAACTAACTCAACATTGAAAATATCCAACAAATATTCAGCAACAACCTCAACAATGAAAAACGTCAAAAAATTCAACAACAACCTCAACATTCAAAAACAACAACAAATTCAACAAAAACCTCAACAATGAAAAACAACAAAAAATTCAACAACAACCTCAACTTTGAAAACACCAAAAAATTCAACAACCTATACATTTAAAAACAAAAACAAATTCAACAACAACCACAACACTGAAAAATTCCGACAATTTCAACAACAACCTTAACAATAAAAAACACCAACAAATTCAACTGGAACCTCAACTTTGAAAAATACAAAAAAGTTTTAAGAAATCCATTGATAACACCAATAAATTCAACAACAACCTCAATATTCAAAATTACCAACAAAGTCAACAACAACCTCAACAATGTAAAACATCAAAAAATTCAACAACAACCACCTCAACAATGAAAAACACCAAAAAATACAACAACAACCTCAACATTGCAAATCACCAACAAATTCAGCAACAACCTCAACAATGAAAATCGTCAATAAATTCAACAACAACCTCAACATTCAAAAACAACAACAAATTCAACAAAAACCTCAACAATGAAAAACACCAAAAAATTCAACAACAACCCCAACTTTGAAAAACACCAACAAATTCAACAACAACCTCAACAATGAAATACATCAAAAAATTCAGCAGCAAAAACCTCAACAATGAAAAACATCAAAAAATTCAACAACAACCCAACATTGAAAAACACCAAAATATTCAAGAACAAACTCAACTTTGAAAAACACCAACAAATTCAACAACCACAACATTGAAAAACAGCAAAAAATTCAACAACAACCTCAATTTTTACAAAAAGAAAAAAGTTCAACAAAATAATAATTGATAACACCAACAAATTCAGCAACAAGCTCTATATTGAATATCATCAACAAATTCAACAACACCCTCAACTTTGAAAAAGACCAACAAATTCAACAACCTCAACATTGAAAAAGACCAGCAAATTCAACAACAACCTCAACAATGGAAAACACCAAAAAATTCAACAACAACCTCCATTTTGAAAAACACGAACAAGTTAAGTGGAACCTCAACTTTTAAAAATACAAAAAAGTTCAAAAAAAAACATTTATAACACCAATAAATTCAACAACAACCTCAATATTGAAAATCACCTGCAAATTCAACAACAACCTCAACTTTGCAGAACACCAACCAATTCAACAACAAACTCAACATTGAAAATCACCAACAATTTCAACAACAACCTCAGCAATGAAAAACATCAAAAAATTCAACAACAACCTCAACAATTAAAAACCTCAACAAATTCAACAACAACCTCAATATTGAAATTCCCCAACAAATTTAACAATCTCAACATTGAAAAACAGCAACAAATTCAACAAAACCTCAACTTTTAAAAATAGAAAAAAGTTCAACACAATAATAATTGCTAACACCAACAAATTCAACAAGCTCAACATTGAAAAAGACCAACAATTTCAACAACAACCTCAATATTGAAAATCACCAACAAATTAAGCAACAAAATCAACAATGAAATAGACCAACAAATTCAACAACATCCTCAACTTATAAAAATACAAAAATGTACAACAAAATAAAAATTGATAACACGAACAAATTCAACAACAACCTCAATATTGAATATCACCATCAAATTGAACAACAACCTCAATATTGAAAATCAACAACAACCTCATCATTGCAAAACTCCAACGATTTCAACAGAAACCTCAACAATGAAAAACATCAAAAAATTCAACAACAACCTGAACATTCCAAACAACCATCAAATTCAACATAAAACTCGACAATGAAAAACACCAAAAAATTCAACAACAACCTCAAATTCGAAAAACAACAACAAATTCAACTGCAACCTCAAATCTGAAAAACACAAACAAGTTTTTTAAAAAACATTGTTAACACCAATAAATTCAACAACAACCTCAATATTGAAAATCCCCAACAAATTCATCAACAACCTCAACAATGAAAAACATCAAAAAATTCAACAACAACCTCAAGATTCATAACCACCAACAAATTAAACACAAACCTCAACAATGAAATAACACCAAAAGATTCAACAACAACCTCAACTTTGAAAAACAAAAACAAATTCAACTGCAAACTCAACTTTGAATAATAGAAAAAATTTCAAAAAAACCGTTGATAAAACTAATAAATTCAACAACAACCTCAACAATGCAAAACACCAACAAATTCAACAAGAACCTCAACAATTAAAAACACCAAAAAATTCAACAACAACCTTAACAATTAAAAACACCAAAAAATTCAACAACAACCTCAACTTTGAAAAACACCAACAAATTCAACAACAACCTGAACATTACAAAAAACATCAATAAATTCAACAACAACCTCAATATTGAAAATCACCAAAAAATTCATCAACAACCTCAACAATGAAAAAAATCAAAAAATTCAACAACAACGATCCAAAAATTAAAAACTCCAACAAATTCGACAACCTCAACAGTGAAAAACACCAACAAATTTAACGACTAACTCAACATTGAAAATCACCAACAAATTCAGCAACAACCTCAGCAATGAAAAACGTCAAAAAATTCAACAACAACCTCAACATTCAAAAACAAAACCAAATTCAATAATAACCTCAAGATTGAAAAACATCAAAAAATTCCACAACAACCTCATCATTCCAAAACACCAACAAATTCAACTGAAACCTCAACTTTGAAATATACAAAAAAATTAAAAAAACAATTGATAACACGAATAAATTCAACAACAACCTCAATATTGAAAATCACCAACACGTTCAACAACAACCTCAATATTGAAAATCACCAACAAAGTCAACAACAACCTCAACATTGCAAAAAACCAACAAATTCAACAACCTCAGCATTGAAAACTCCAACAATTTCAACACCAACCCAACATTGAAAAACACCAAAATATTCAACAACAAACTCAACTTTGAAAAACACCAACAACTTCAACAACCTCAACTTTGAAAAACAGCAACAAATTCAACAACAACCTAAACATTTAAAAATAGAAAAAAGTTCAGCAAAATAATAATGGATAACACCAGCCAATTCAACAACAACATCTATATTGAATATCACCAAAAAATTCAACGACAACCTCAACTTTGAAAAACACCAACAAATTCAACAACCTCAACATTGAAAAACACCAGCAAATTCAACTGCAACCTCAACTTTGAAAAATACAAAAATGTTCAAAAAAAACCATTGATAACAATGATTGATAACCAACGAATTCAACAACAAACTCAACATTGAAAATCCCCAACAAATTCAACAACAACCTCAGCAATCAAAAACATCAAAATATTCAACAACAACCTGAACATTCCAAACCACCATCAAGCTCAACATAAACCTCAACAATGAAAAACACCAAAAAATTCAACAACATCCACAAATTTGAAAAACAACAACAAATTGAACGACCTCTACATTGAAAAACACCAACAAATTCAATTGCCAACTCAAATTTGAAAAACACAAAAAAGTTTTCAAAAAAACATTGATAACAACAATAAATTCAACAATAACCTCAATATTGAAAATCACTAACAAATTCATCAACAACCTCAACAATGAAAAACATCAAAAACTTCAACAACAACGACCTCAACAATGAAAAACACAAAAAAAACAACAACAACCTCAACATTGAAAATCACCAACAAATTCAGCAACAACCTCAACAATGAAAATCGTCAATAAATTCAACAACAACCTCAACATTCAAAAACAACAATAAAATCAACAAAAACCTCATCAATGAAAAACACCAAAAAATTCAACAACTACCTCAACTTTGAAAAACACCAATAAATTCAACAACCTCAACATTGAAAAATACCAACAAATTCAACTGCAACGTCAACATTGAAAAATACAAAAAAATTAAAAAAAAACCATTGATGACACCAATAAATTCAAAAACAACCTCAATATTGAAAATCACCAACAAAATCAACAACAACCTCAACAATGAAATACATCAAAAAATTCAGCAACAAAAACCTCAACAATGAAAAACATCAAAAAATTCAACAACAACCCCACATTTAGAAACACCAAAATATTCAAGATAAACTCAACTTTGAAAAACACCAACAAATTCAACACCCTCAACATTGGAAAACAGCAACAAATTCAACAACAACCTCAACTTTTACAAATAGAAAAAAGTTCAGCAAAATAATAATTGATAACACCAACAAATTCAACAACAAGCTCTATATTGAATATCATCAACAAATTCAACAACAACCTCAACTTTGAAAAAGACCAACAAATTGAACAACATCAACTTTGAAAAAGACCAGCAAATTCAACAACAACCTCAACAATGAAAAACATCAAAAAATTCAACAACAACCTTAACATTCAAAAACACCAACAAATTCAACAAAAACCTCAACAATGAAAAACACCAAGAAATTCAACAACAACCTCAATTTTGAAAAGCACGAACAAATTAACTGCAACCTCAACTTTTAAAAATACAAAAAAGTTCAAAAAAAAACATTTATAACACCAATAAATTCAACAACAACCTCAATATTGAAATTCACCAACAAATTCAACAACAAACTCAACATTGCAAAACACCAACAAATTCAACAACAAACTCAACATTGAAAATCACCAACAAATTCAACAACAACCTCAGCAATGAAAAACATCAAAAAATTCAACAACAACCTCAACAATTAAAAACATCAACAAATTCAACAACAACCTCAATATTGAAATTCCCCAACAAATTTAACAACCTCAACATTGAAAAAAGCAACAAATTCAACAACAACCACAACTTTTAAAAATAGAAAAAAGTTCAACACAATAATAATTGATAACACCAACAAATTCAACTACAACCTCTATATTGAATATCACCAACAAATTCAACAACAAACTTAACTTTGAAAAGACCAACAAATTCATCAAGCTCAACATTGAAAAAGACCAACAATTTCAACAGAAACCTCAGCAATGAAAAACACCAAAACATTCAACAACAACCTCAATTTTGAAAAAGACCAACACATTCAACAACAGCCTCAACATAGCAAAACACCAACAAATTCAACAACAACCTCAACAATGAAAAACACCAAAAAAATCAACAACAACCTCAACATTGAAAATCTCCAACGATTTCAATAACAACCACAACAATGAAAAACACAACAAAATTCAACAACAAACTCAACATTGAAAAAGACCATCAAATTCAACAAAAACCACAACATTGAAAATCACCATCAAATGCAACAAAAACCTCAACAATGAAAAACATCAAAAAATTCAACAACAACCTCAACAATGAAAAACAACAGCAAATTCAACAACAACCTCAACATTGAAAATCACCATCAAATTCAACAAAAACCTCAACAATGAAAAACATCAATAAATTGAACAACAACCTGAACATTCCAAAACACCATGAAATTCAACATAAACCTCAACAATGAAAAACAGCAAAAAATTCAACAACAACCTCAACTTTGAAGAAATCCAACAAATTCAACAGCAACCTCAACTTTGAAAAATACAAAAAGTTCAAAAAAAAACAATTGATAACACCAATAAATTCAACACCAACCTCAATATTGAAAATCACCAACAAATACAACAACAACCTCAGCAATGAAAAACATCATAAAATTCACCAATAACAACCTCAACAATGAAAAACACCAAAAAATTCAACAACTAACTCAACATTGAAAATCACCAACAAATTCAGCAACAACCACAACAATGAAAAATATCAAAAAATTGAACAACAACCTCAAGATTTAAATACAGCAATAAATTCAACATAAACCACTACAATGACAAACACCAAAAAATGCAACAACAACCTCAACTTTGAAAAACACCATAGAATTCAACTGCAACCTCAACTTTGAAAAATACATAAAAATTTATAAAAAAACCATTGATAACACCAATTAATTCAAAAAGAACCACAATATTGAAAGTCACCAACAAATTTAACAACAACCTCAACTATGAAATACATCAAATAATTCAACAACAAAACCCTCAACAATGAAATACACCAAAAAATTCAACAACAAACTCAACTTTGAAAAACGCCAACAAATTCAACAACCTCAACTTTGAAAAACAGCAACAAATTCAACAACAACCTAAACATTTAAAAATAGAAAAAAGTTCAACAAAATAATAATGGATAACACCAACCAATTCAACAACAACATCATTATTGAATATCACCAAAAAATTCAACGACAACCTCAACTTTGAAAAACACCAACAAATTCAACAACCTCAACATTGAAAAACACCAGCAAATTCAACTGCAACCTCAACTTTGAAAAATACAAAAATGTTCAAAAAAACCATTGATAACAATGATTGATAACCAACAAATTCAACAACAAACTCAACACTGAAAATCACCAACAAATTCAACAACAACCTCAGCAATCAAAAACATCAAAATATTCAACAACAACCTGAACATTCCAAACCACCATCAAGTTCAACATAAACCTCAACAATGAAAAACACCAAAAAATTCAACAACACCCTCAAATTTGAAAAAGACCAACAAATTGAACAACATCAACTTTGAAAAAGACCAGCAAATTCAACAACAACCTCAACAATGAAAAACATCAAAAAATTCAACAACAACCTTAACATTCAAAAACACCAACAAATTCAACAAAAACCTCAACAATGAAAAACACCAAGAAATTCAACAACAACCTCAATTTTGAAAAGCACGAACAAATTAACTGCAACCTCAACTTTTAAAAATACAAAAAAGTTCAAAAAAAAACATTTATAACACCAATAAATTCAACAACAACCTCAATATTGAAATTCACCAACAAATTCAACAACAAACTCAACATTGCAAAACACCAACAAATTCAACAACAAACTCAACATTGAAAATCACCAACAAATTCAACAACAACCTCAGCAATGAAAAACATCAAAAAATTCAACAACAACCTCAACAATTAAAAACATCAACAAATTCAACAACAACCTCAATATTGAAATTCCCCAACAAATTTAACAACCTCAACATTGAAAAAAGCAACAAATTCAACAACAACCACAACTTTTAAAAATAGAAAAAAGTTCAACACAATAATAATTGATAACACCAACAAATTCAACTACAACCTCTATATTGAATATCACCAACAAATTCAACAACAAACTTAACTTTGAAAAGACCAACAAATTCATCAAGCTCAACATTGAAAAAGACCAACAATTTCAACAGAAACCTCAGCAATGAAAAACACCAAAACATTCAACAACAACCTCAATTTTGAAAAAGACCAACACATTCAACAACAACCTCAACATAGCAAAACACCAACAAATTCAACAACAACCTCAACAATGAAAAACACCAAAAAAATCAACAACAACCTCAACAGTGAAAATCTCCAACGATTTCAATAACAACCACAACAATGAAAAACACAACAAAATTCAACAACAAACTCAACATTGAAAAAGACCATCAAATTCAACAAAAACCACAACATGGAAAATCACCATCAAATGCAACAAAAACCTCAACAATGAAAAACATCAAAAAATTCAACAACAACCTCAACAATGAAAAACAACAGCAAATTCAACAACAACCTCAACATTGAAAATCACCATCAAATTCAACAAAAACCTCAACAATGAAAAACATCAATAAATTGAACAACAACCTGAACATTCCAAAACACCATGAAATTCAACATAAACCTCAACAATGAAAAACAGCAAAAAATTCAACAACAACCTCAACTTTGAAAAAATCCAACAAATTCAACAGCAACCTCAACTTTGAAAAATACAAAAAGTTCAAAAAAAAACAATTGATAACACCAATAAATTCAACACCAACCTCAATATTGAAAATCACCAACAAATACAACAACAACCTCAGCAATGAAAAACATCATAAAATTCACCAATAACAACCTCAACAATGAAAAACACCAAAAAATTCAACAACTAACTCAACATTGAAAATCACCAACAAATTCAGCAACAACCACAACAATGAAAAATATCAAAAAATTGAACAACAACCTCAAGATTTAAATACAGCAATAAATTCAACATAAACCACTACAATGACAAACACCAAAAAATGCAACAACAACCTCAACTTTGAAAAACACCATAGAATTCAACTGCAACCTCAACTTTGAAAAATACATAAAAATTTATAAAAAAACCATTGATAACACCAATTAATTCAAAAAGAACCACAATATTGAAAGTCACCAACAAATTTAACAACAACCTCAACTATGAAATACATCAAATAATTCAACAACAAAACCCTCAACAATGAAATACACCAAAAAATTCAACAACAAACTCAACTTTGAAAAACGCCAACAAATTCAACAACCTCAACTTTGAAAAACAGCAACAAATTCAACAACAACCTAAACATTTAAAAATAGAAAAAAGTTCAACAAAATAATAATGGATAACACCAACCAATTCAACAACAACATCATTATTGAATATCACCAAAAAATTCAACGACAAACTCAACTTTGAAAAACACCAACAAATTCAACAACCTCAACATTGAAAAACACCAGCAAATTCAACTGCAACCTCAACTTTGAAAAATACAAAAATGTTCAAAAAAACCATTGATAACAATGATTGATAACCAACGAATTCAACAACAAACTCAACACTGAAAATCACCAACAAATTCAACAACAACCTCAGCAATCAAAAACATCAAAATATTCAACAACAACCTGAACATTCCAAACCACCATCAAGTTCAACATAAACCTCAACAATGAAAAACACCAAAAAATTCAACAACACCCTCAAACTTGAAAAACAACAACAAATTCAACAACCTCTACATTGAAAAACACCAACAAATTCAACTGCAAACTCAAATTTGAAAAACACAAAAAAGATTTCAAAAAAGCATTGATAACAACAATAAATTCAACAATAACCCCAATATTGAAAATCACTAACAAATTCATCAACAACCTCAACAATGAAAAACATCAAAAAATTCAACAACAACGAACTCAACAATGAAAAACACCAAAAAATACAACAACAACCTCAACATTGAAAATCACCAACAAATTCAGCAACAACCTCAACAATGAAAATCGTCAATAAATTCAACAACAACCACAACATTCAAAAACAACAGCAAATTCAACAAAAACCTCAACAATGAAAAACACCAAAAAATTCAAAAACCTCAACATTGAAAAATACCAACAAATTCAACTGCAACCTCAACTTTGAAAAATACAAAAACATTTTAAAAAAACCATTGATAACACCAATAAATTCAAAAACAACCTCAATATTGAAAATCACCAACAAAATCTACAACAACCTCAACAATGAAATACATCAAAAAATTCAACAACAACCCAACATTTAAAACACCAAAATATTCTAGAACAAACTCAACTTTTAGAAACATCAACTAATTCAACACCCTCAACATTGGAAAACAGCAACAAATTCAACAACAACGTCAACTTTTACAAATAGAAAAAAGTTCAACAAAATAATAATTGATAACACCTACAAATTCAACAACAAGCTCTATATTGAATATCGTCAACAAATTCAACAACAACCTCAACTTTGAAAAAGACCAACAAATTCAACAACCTCAACTTTGAAAAAGACCAGCAAATTCAACAACAACCTCAACAATGAAAAACATCAAAAAATTCAACAACAAGCTTAACATTCAAAAACACCAACAAATTCAACAAAAACCTCAACATTGAAAAATACAAAAAGAGTCAAAAAAAATCATTGAATACACAAATAAATTCAACAACAACCTTAATATTGAAAATCACCAACAAATTCAACAACAACCTCAACATTGAAAAACAACAACAAATTCAACAACCTCAACGTTGAAAAACTCCTCCAAATTCAACAACAACTTCAACAATTAAAAACACCCAAAAATTCAACAACAACCCCACAACATGAATAATGAACCACAACATCAACTTTGAAAAACACCAACAATTTCAAAAACCTCAACTTTGAAAAACATCAACAAATTCAACTACAACCTCAATATTGAAAATCAACAACAAATTCAAATACAACCTCAACAATGAAAAACACCAAAAAATTAAACAACAATCACAACATTCAAAAATACCAACAAATTCAACAAAAACCTCAACAATGAAAAGCACCAAAAAATTCAGCAACAACCTCAACATTCAAAGACACCAATAAATTCAACAAAAACATCAACAATAAAAAACAGCAATAAGTTCAACAACAATCTCAACATTGAAAAACACAAACCGATTCAACAACCTCAACATTCAAAAAAATCAACAAATTCAACAAAAACCTCAACAATGAAAAACACCAAAAAATTCAGCAACAACCTCAACATTCAAAGACACCAATAAATTCAACAAAAACATCAACAATAAAAAACAGCAATAAGTTCAACAACAATCTCAACATTGAAAAACACAAACCGATTCAACAACCTCAACATTCAAAAAAATCAACAAATTCAACAAAAACCTCAACAATGAAAAACACCAAAAAATTCAACAACATTATCAACTTTGAAAAACACCAACAAATTCAACAACCTCAACGTTGAAAAACTCCTCCAAATTCAACAACAACCTCAACAATTAAAAACACCCAAAAATTCAACATCAACCCCAACATTGAAAAACACCAACAAATTCAAAAACAAGCTCAAAATTGAAAATCACCAACAAATTAAACAACAACCTCAACAATGAAAAACACCAATAACTTCAACAGCATCCTGAACTTTTAAAATTACAAAAATGTTCAACAAAATAAAAATTGATAACACGAACAAATTCAACAACAACCTCAATATTGAATATCACCAACAAATTCAACAACAACCTCAATATTGAAAATCAACAACAACCTCAACATTGAAAATCTCCAACGATTTCAACAAAAACCTCAACAATGAAAAACATCAAAAAATTCAGCAACAACCTCAACATTCCAAACCACCATCAAATTCAACATAAACCTCAACAACGAAAAACACCAAAAAATTCAACAACAACCTCAAATTGGAAAAACAACAACAAATTCAACATCCTCTACATTGAAAAAAACCAACAAATTCAACTGCAACCTCAAATCTGAAAAACACGAACAAGTTATTTAAAAAACATTGTTAACACCAATAAATTCAACAACAACCTCAATATTGAAAATCCACAACAAATTCATCAACAAACTCAGCAATGAAAAACATCAAAAAATTCAACAACAGCCTCAATATTGAAATTCCACAACAAATTCATCAACAACCTCAGCAATGAAAAACATCAAAAAATTCAACAACAACGACCACAACATTGAAAAACTCAAACAATTTCAACAACAACCTCAACAATGAAAAACACCAAAAAATTCAACAACTAACGCAACACTGAAAATCACAAACAAATTCAGCAACAACCACAACAATGAAAAACGTCAAAAATATTCAACAACAACCTCAACATTCAAAAACAACAACAAATTCAACAAAAACCTCAACAATGAACAACACCAAAAAATTCAACAACAACTCAACTTTGAGAAACACCAAAAAATTCAACAAACTCAACATAGAAAAACACCAACAAATTCAACTGCAACCTCAACTTTGAAAAATACAAAAAAATTAAAAAGAACCCATTGATAACACCAATAAATTCAACAACAACCTCAATATTGAAAATCAGCAACAAATTCAACAACAACCTCAACAATGAAAAACATCAAACAATTCAACAACAAAAACCTCAACAATCAAAAACAGCATAAAATTCAACAACAACCCAACATTGAAAATCACCAAAATATTCACCAACAAACTCAACTTTGAAAAACACCAACAAATTCAACAAGCTCTACATTGAAAAACAGCAACAAATACAACAACAACATCAACATTTAAAAATAGAAAAAAGTTCAACACAATAATAATTAATAACAGCAACAAATTCAACAACACCCTCTATGTTGAATATCACCCAGAAATTCAACAACAACCTCAACTTTGAAAAAGACCAACAAATTCAACAAACTCAACATTGAAAAAGACCAGCAGATTCAACAACAACCTCAACAATGAATAACATCAAAAAATCCAACAACAACCTCAACATTCAAAAACAGCAACAAATTCAACAAAAACCTCAACAATGAAAAACAGCAAAAAATTCAACAACAACCTCAATTTTGAAAAACACGAACAAATTCAACAACCTCAACATTGAAAAACACTAACAAATTCAACTGCGACGTAAACTTTGAAAAATACAAAAAAGTTCCAAAAAAACCATTGATAACACCAATAAACCTCAACAATGAAAAACACCAAAAAAACAACAACAACCTCAACTCTGAAAAATACAAAAAAAAAAATTTTAAAACATTGATAACACCAATTAACTCAACAACAACCTCAATATTGAAACTCGCCAACAAATTCAACAACAACCTCAATATTGAATATCACCAAAAAATTCAACAACAACCTCAACTTTGAAAAACACCAACAAATTCAACAACCTCAACATTGAAAAAGAGCAGCAAAGTCAGCAACAACCTCAACAATGAAAAACATCAAAAAATTCAACAACAACCTCAAGAATCATAAACACCAACAAATTCAACGCGTCATCAACAATGAAAAACACCAAAAGATTCAACAACAACCTCAACTTTGAAAAACACCAACAAATTCAAATGCAACCTCAAATTTGAAAAATAGAAAAAATTTCAAAAAAAACCATTGATAACACCAATAAATTCAACAACAACCTGAACATTGCAAAACACCAATAAATTCAATAAGAACCTCAACATTCAAAAACACCAAAAAATTCAACAACAACCTTAACAATTAAAAACACCAAAAATTCAACAACAACCTCAACTTTGAAAAACACCTACAAATTCAACAACAATTTCAACAATGAAAAACATCAAAATATTCAACAACAACGACCCCAACAACGAAAAACGCCAAAAAATTCTGCAACAACCTCAACAATGAAAAACACCAAAAAATTCATCAACTAACTCAACATTGAAAATCACCAACAAATTCAGCAACAAACTCAACAAAGAAATACATCAAACAACTCAACAACAACCTCAACATTCAAAAACAACAACAAATTCAACAAAAACCTCAACAATGAAAAACATCAAAAAATTCAACAACAACCTCAACTTTGAAAACACCAAAAAAAATCAGCAACCTGAACATTGAAAAACACCAACAAATTCAACTGCAAACTCAACTTTGAAAAATTCAAAAAAATTAAAAAAATACCATTGATAACACCAATAAATTCAACAACAACCTCCATATTGATAATCACCAACAAATTCAACAACAACTTCAACAAAGAAAAACATCAAAAAATTCAACAACATAAACCTCAACAATGAAAAACATCAAAAAATTCAACAAGAACGACCTCAACAATGAAACACATCAAAAAATTCAATAACAACGACCCCAACAATGAAAAACTCCAACAATTTCAACAACAACCTCAACATTGAAAAACACCAAAAAATTCAACAAATAAAAAATTAAATAAATGCCATTGATAACACCAATAAATTCAACAACAATCGCAAAATTGAAAATCACCAACAAATTCAGCAACAACCTCAGCAATGAAAAACGTCAAAAAATTCAACAACAACCTCAACATTCAAAAACAACAACAAATTCAACAAAAACCTCAACAATGAAAAACACCAGAAAATTCAACAACAGCCTCAAATTTGAAAACACCAAAAAATTCAGCCACCTCAACATTGAAAAACAGCAACAAATTCAACTGCAACCTCAACTTTAAATATTCAAAAAAATTAAAAAAAAACCATTGATAACACCAATAAATTCAAAAACAACCTCAATATTGAATATCACCAACAAATTCAACATTAACCTCAAGATTGAAAAACATCAAAAAATTCAACAACAACCTCATCAGTCCAAAAAACGAACAAATTCAACTGAAACCTTAACTTAGAAAAATACAAAAAAATAAGAAAAAACAATTGATAACACCAATAAATTCAACAACAACCTCAAGATTGAAAATCACCAACAAAATCAACAACAACCTCAATATTGAATATCAAAAACAAATTCAACAACAACCTCAACAATGAAAAACATCCAAAAATTCAACAACAACCTCAACATTGAAAAACACCAAAGAAATCAACAACAACCTCAATTTTGAAAAACACCAACAAATTCAACTGCAACCTCAACGTTAAAAAATAGAAAAAAATTCAAAAAAACCCATTCATAACACCAATAAATTCAACAACAACGTCAACATTGCAAAACACCAACAAATTCAACAACAAACACAACAATGAAAAACACCCAAAAATTCATCAACAAACTCAACATTCAAAAACACCAACAAATTCAACAAAAACCTTAACAATTAAAAACACCAAAAAATACAACAACAACCTCAACTTGAAAAACACCAACAAATTCAACAACCTCAACATTGAAAAACACCAACAAATTCAACAACAACCTCAACATTGAAAAACACCAACACATTCAACTGCAACCACAACAATGAAAAATACAAAAAAGTTCAAAAACAACCATTGATAACACCAATAAATTCGGCAACAACCTCAATATTGAAAATCACAAACAAATTCAACAACAACCTCAGCAATGAAAAACATAAAAAATTCAACATAAACCTCAACAATGAAAAACACCAAAAAATTCAACATAAACCTCAACATTGCAAAACACCAACAAATTCAACAACAACCTCAGCAATGAAAAACATCAAAAAATTCAACAACAACCTCAGCATTCCAAAACACCAACAAATTCAACTGCAACCTCAAATTTGAAAAATACAAAAAAATTAAGAAAACAATTGATAACACCAGTAAATTCAACAACAACCTCAATATTGAATATCAACAACAAGTTCAACAACAACCTCAATATTCAATATCATCAACAAATTCAACAACAACCTCAACATTGAATATCACCAAAAAATTCAACAACAACCTCAACTTTGAAAAACACCAACAAATTCAACAACCTCAACATTGAAAAAGAGCAGCAAAGTCAGCAACAACCTCAACAATGAAAAACATCAAAAAATTCAACAACAACCTCAAGAATCATAAACACCAACAAATTCAACGCGTCATCAACAATGAAAAACACCAAAAGATTCAACAACAACCTCAACTTTGAAAAACACCAACAAATTCAAATGCAACCTCAAATTTGAAAAATAGAAAAAATTTCAAAAAAAACCATTGATAACACCAATAAATTCAACAACAACCTGAACATTGCAAAACACCAATAAATTCAATAAGAACCTCAACATTCAAAAACACCAAAAAATTCAACAACTACCTTAACAATTAAAAACACCAAAAATTCAACAACAACCTCAACTTTGAAAAACACCTACAAATTCAACAACAATTTCAACAATGAAAAACATCAAAATATTCAACAACAACGACCCCAACAACGAAAAACACCAAAAAATTCTGCAACAACCTCAACAATGAAAAACACCAAAAAATTCATCAACTAACTCAACATTGAAAATCACCAACAAATTCAGCAACAAACTCAACAATGAAAAACACCAAAAAATTCAACAACAATCTCAACATTCAAAAACACCAACAAATTCAACAAAAACCTCAACAATGAAAAACACCAAAAAATTCATCAACAACCTCAACATTCAAAGACACCAACAAATTCAATAAAAACCTCAAGAATGAAAAACAACAAAAAATTCATCAACAACCTGAACATTCAAAGACACCAACAAATTCAACAAAAGCCTCTACAATGAAAAACACCTAAAAATTCAACAACATTATCAACTTTGATAAACGCCAACAAATTCAACAACCTCAACGTTGAAACACTCCTAGAAATTCAACAACAACCTCAACAATGAAAAACACAGAAAAATTCAACAACAACCCCAACATTGAAAAACACCAACAAATTCAACAACAACCTCAATATTGAACATCACCAACAAATTAATCAACAACCTCAACAACGAAAAACAGCAACAAATTCAACAACAACGACCCCAACAATGAAAAACTCCAACAATTTCAACAACCTCAACAATGAAAAACAACAAAAAATTCAACAACTAACTCAACATTGAAAATATCCAACAAATATTCAGCAACAACCTCAACAATGAAAAACGTCAAAAAATTCAACAACAACCTCAACATTCAAAAACAACAACAAATTCAACAAAAACCTCAACAATGGAAAACAACAAAAAATTCAACAACAACCTCAACTTTGAAAACACCAAAAAATTCAACAACCTATACATTTAAAAACAAAAACAAATTCAACAACAACCACAACACTGAAAAACTCCGACAATTTCAACAACAACCTTAACAATAAAAAACACCAACAAATTCAACTGGAACCTCAACTTTGAAAAATACAAAAATGTTTTAAGAAATCCATTGATAACACCAATAAATTCAACAACAACCTCAATATTCAAAATTACCAACAAAGTCAACAACAACCTCAACAATGTAAAACATCAAAAAAATCAACAACAACCACCTCAACAATGAAAAACACCAAAAAATACAACAACAACCTCAACATTGCAAATCACCAACAAATTCAGCAACAACCTCAACAATGAAAATCGTCAATAAATTCAACAACAACCTCAACATTCAAAAACAACAACAAATTCAACAAAAACCTCAACAATGAAAAACACCAAAAAATTTAACAACAACCCCAACTTTGAAAAACACCAACAAATTCAACAACAACCTCAACAATGAAATACATCAAAAAATTCAGCAGCAAAAACCTCAACAATGAAAAACATCAAAAAAATTCAACAACAACCCAACATTGAAAAACACCAAAATATTCAAGAACAAACTCAACTTTGAAAAACACCAACAAATTCAACAACCACAACATTGAAAAACAGCAAAAAATTCAACAACAACCTCAATTTTTACAAAAAGAAAAAAGTTCAACAAAATAATAATTGATAACACCAACAAATTCAGCAGCAAGCTTTATATTGAATATCATCAACAAATTCAACAACACACTCAACTTTGAAAAAGACCAACAAATTCAACAACCTCAACATTGAAAAAGACCAGCAAATTCAACAACAACCTCAACAATGGAAAACACCAAAAAATTCAACAACAACCTCCATTTTGAAAAACACGAACAAGTTAAGTGGAACTTCAACTTTTAAAAATACAAAAAAGTTCAAAAAAAAACATTTATAACACCAATAAATTCAACAACAACCTCAATATTGAAAATCACCTGCAAATTCAACAACAACCTCAACTTTGCAGAACACCAACCAATTCAACAACAAACTCAACATTGAAAATCACCAACAAATTCAACAACAACCTCAGCAATGAAAAACATCAAAAAATTCAACAACAACCTCAACAATTGAAAACCTCAACAAATTCAACAACAACCTCAATATTGAAATTCCCCAACAAATTTAACAATCTCAACATTGAAAAACAGCAACAAATTCAACAAAACCTCAACTTTTAAAAATAGAAAAAAGTTCAACACAATAATAATTGCTAACACCAACAAATTCAACAAGCTCAACATTGAAAAAGACCAACAATTTCAACAACAACCTCAATATTGAAAATCACCAACAAATTAAGCAACAAAATCAACAATGAAATAGACCAACAAATTCAACAACATCCTCAACTTATAAAAATACAAAAATGTACAACAAAATAAAAATTGATAACACGAACAAATTCAACAACAACCTCAATATTGAATATCACCAACAAATTGAACAACAACCTCAATATTGAAAATCAACAACAACCTCATCATTGCAAAACTCCAACGATTTCAACAGAAACCTCAACAATGAAAAACATCAAAAAATTCAACAACAACCTGAACATTCCAAACAACCATCAAATTCAACATAAAACTCGACAATGAAAAACACCAAAAAATTCAACAACAACCTCAAATTCGAAAAACAACAACAAATTCAACTGCAACCTCAAATCTGAAAAACACAAACAAGTTTTTTAAAAAACATTGTTAACACCAATAAATTCAACAACAACCTCAATATTGAAAATCCCCAACAAATTCATCAACAACCTCAACAATGAAAAACATCAAAAAATTCAACAACAACCTCAAGATGCATAACCACCAACAAATTCAACACAAACCTCAACAATGAAATAACACCAAAAGATTCAACAACAACCTCAACTTTGAAAAACACCAAAAAATTCAACAACTAACGCAACACTGAAAATCACGAACAAATTCAGCAACAACCACAACAATGAAAAACGTCAAAAATATTCAACAACAACCTCAACATTCAAAAACAACAACAAATTCAACAAAAACCTCAACAATGAACAACACCAAAAAATTCAACAACAACTCAACTTTGAGAAACACCAAAAAATTCAACAAACTCAACATAGAAAAACACCAACAAATTCAACTGCAACCTCAACTTTGAAAAATACAAAAAAATTAAAAAGAACCCATTGATAACACCAATAAATTCAACAACAACCTCAATATTGAAAATCAGCAACAAATTCAACAACAACCTCAACAATGAAAAACATCAAACAATTCAACAACAAAAACCTCAACAATCAAAAACAGCATAAAATTCAACAACAACCCAACATTGAAAATCACCAAAATATTCACCAACAAACTCAACTTTGAAAAACACCAACAAATTCAACAAGCTCTACATTGAAAAACAGCAACAAATACAACAACAACATCAACATTTAAAAATAGAAAAAAGTTCAACACAATAATAATTAATAACAGCAACAAATTCAACAACACCCTCTATGTTGAATATCACCCAGAAATTCAACAACAACCACAACTTTGAAAAAGACCAACAAATTCAACAAACTCAACATTGAAAAAGACCAGCAGATTCAACAACAACCTCAACAATGAATAACATCAAAAAATCCAACAACAACCTCAACATTCAAAAACAGCAACAAATTCAACAAAAACCTCAACAATGAAAAACAGCAAAAAATTCAACAACAACCTCAATTTTGAAAAACACGAACAAATTCAACAACCTCAACATTGAAAAACACTAACAAATTCAACTGCGACGTAAACTTTGAAAAATACGAAAAAGTTCCAAAAAAACCATTGATAACACCAATAAACCTCAACAATGAAAAACACCAAAAAAACAACAACAACCTCAACTCTGAAAAATACAAAAAAAAATTTTTTAAATCATTGATAACACCAATTAACTCAACAACAACCTCAATATTGAAACTCGCCAACAAATTCAACAACAACCTCAATATTGAATATCGCCAAAAAATTCAACAACAACCTCAACTTTGAAAAACACCAACAAATTCAACAACCTCAACATTGAAAAAGAGCAGCAAAGTCAGCAACAACCTCAACAATGAAAAACATCAAAAAATTCAACAACCTCAAGAATCATAAACACCAACAAATTCAACGCGTCATCAACAATGAAAAACACCAAAAGATTCAACAACAACCTCAACTTTGAAAAACACCAACAAATTCAAATGCAACCTCAAATTTGAAAAATAGAAAAAATTTCAAAAAAAACCATTGATAACACCAATAAATTCAACAACAACCTGAACATTGCAAAACACCAATAAATTCAATAAGAACCTCAACATTCAAAAACACCAAAAAATTCAACAACAACCTTAACAATTAAAAACACCAAAAATTCAACAACAACCTCAACTTTGAAAAACACCTACAAATTCAACAACAATTTCAACAATGAAAAACATCAAAATATTCAACAACAACGACCCCAACAACGAAAAACACCAAAAAATTCTGCAACAACCTCAACAATGAATAACACCAAAAAATTCATCAACTAACTCAACATTGAAAATCACCAACAAATTCAGCAACAAACTCAACAATGAAATACATCAAAAAACTCAACAACAACCTCAACATTCAAAAACAACAACAAATTCAACAAAAACCTCAACAATGAAAAACATCAAAAAATTCAACAACAACCTCAACTTTGAAAACACCAAAAAATTCAGCAACCTGAACATTGAAAAACACCAACAAATTCAACTGCAAACTCAACTTTGAAAAATTCAAAAAAATTAAAAAAATACCATTGATAACACCAATAAATTCAACAACAACCTCAATATTGATAATCACCAACAAATTCAACAACAACTTCAACAAAGAAAAACATCAAAAAATTCAACAACATAAACCTCAACAATGAAAAACATCAAAAAATTCAACAAGAACGACCTCAACAATGAAACACATCAAAAAATTCAATAACAACGACCCCAACAATGAAAAACTCCAACAATTTCAACAACAACCTCAACATTGAAAAACACCAAAAAATTCAACAAATAAAAAATTAAATAAATGCCATTGATAACACCAATAAATTCAACAACAATCGCAAAATTGAAAATCACCAACAAATTCAGCAACAACCTCAGCAATGAAAAACGTCAAAAAATTCAACAACAACCTCAACATTCAAAAACAACAACAAATTCAACAAAAACCTCAACAATGAAAAACACCAGAAAATTCAACAACAGCCTCAAATTTGAAAACACCAAAAAATTCAGCCACCTCAACATTGAAAAACAGCAACAAATTCAACTGCAACCTCAACTTTAAATATTCAAAAAAATTAAAAAAAAACCATTGATAACACCAATAAATTCAAAAACAACCTCAATATTGAATATCACCAACAAATTCAACATTAACCTCAAGATTGAAAAACATCAAAAAATTCAACAACAACCTCATCAGTCCAAAAAACGAACAAATTCAACTGAAACCTTAACTTAGAAAAATACAAAAAAATAAGAAAAAACAATTGATAACACCAATAAATTCATCAACAACCTCAAGATTGAAAATCACCAACAAAATCAACAACAACCTCAATATTGAATATCAAAAACAAATTCAACAACAACCTCAACAATGAAAAACATCAAAAAATTCAACAACAACCTCAACATTGAAAAACACCAAAGAAATCAACAACAACCTCAATTTTGAAAAACACCAACAAATTCAACTGCAACCTCAACGTTAAAAAATAGAAAAAAATTCAAAAAAACCCATTGATAACACCAATAAATTCAACAACAACGTCAACATTGCAAAACACCAACAAATTCAACAACAAACACAACAATGAAAAACACCCAAAAATTCATCAACAAACTCAACATTCAAAAACACCAACAAATTCAACAAAAACCTTAACAATTAAAAACACCAAAAAATACAACAACAACCTCAACTTGAAAAACACCAACAAATTCAACAACCTCAACATTGAAAAACACCAACAAATTCAACAACAACCTCAACATTGAAAAACACCAACACATTCAACTGCAACCACAACAATGAAAAATACAAAAAAGTTCAAAAACAACCATTGATAACACCAATAAATTCGGCAACAACCTCAATATTGAAAATCACAAACAAATTCAACAACAACCTCAGCAATGAAAAACATAAAAAATTCAACATAAACCTCAACAATGAAAAACACCAAAAAATTCAACATAAACCTCAACATTGCAAAACACCAACAAATTCAACAACAACCTCAGCAATGAAAAACATCAAAAAATTCAACAACAACCTCAGTATTCCAAAACACCAACAAATTCAACTGCAACCTCAACTTTGAAAAATACAAAAAAATTAAGAATTCAATTGATAACACCAGTAAATTCAACAACAACCTCAATATTGAATATCAACAACAAGTTCAACAACAACCTCAATATTGAATATCATCAACAAATTCAACAACAACCTCAACATTGAAAAAGAGCAGCAAATTCAACAACAACCTCAACAATGAAAAACATCAAAAAATTCAACAGCAAACCTCAACAATGAAAAACACCAAAAAATTCAACAACAATCTCAACATTCAAAAACACCAACAAATTCAAAAAAAACCTCAACAATGAAAAACACCAAAAAATTCAACAACAACCTCAAGAATCATAAACACCAACAAATTCAACGCGTCATCAACAATGAAAAACACCAAAAGATTCAACAACAACCTCAACTTTGAAAAACACCAACAAATTCAAATGCAACCTCAAATTTGAAAAATAGAAAAAATTTCAAAAAAAACCATTGATAACACCAATAAATTCAACAACAACCTGAACATTGCAAAACACCCATAAATTCAATAAGAACCTCAACATTCAAAAACACCAAAAAATTCAACAACAACCTTAACAATTAAAAACACCAAAAATTCAACAACAACCTCAACTTTGAAAAACACCTACAAATTCAACAACAATTTCAACAATGAAAAACATCAAAATATTCAACAACAACGACCCCAACAACGAAAAACACCAAAAAATTCTGCAACAACCTCAACAATGAATAACACCAAAAAATTCATCAACTAACTCAACATTGAAAATCACCAACAAATTCAGCAACAAACTCAACAATGAAATACATCAAAAAACTCAACAACAACCTCAACATTCAAAAACAACAACAAATTCAACAAAAACCTCAACAATGAAAAACATCAAAAAATTCAACAACAACCTCAACTGTGAAAACACCAAAAAATTCAGCAACCTGAACATTGAAAAACACCAACAAATTCAACTGCAAACTCAACTTTGAAAAATTCAAAAAAATTAAAAAAATACCATTGATAACACCAATAAATTCAACAACAACCTCAATATTGATAATCACCAACAAATTCAACAACAACTTCAACAAAGAAAAACATCAAAAAATTCAACAACATAAACCTCAACAATGAAAAACATCAAAAAATTCAACAAGAACGACCTCAACAATGAAACACATCAAAAAATTCAATAACAACGACCCCAACAATGAAGAACTCCAACAATTTCAACAACAACCTCAACATTGAAAAACACCAAAAAATTCAACAAATAAAAAATTAAATAAATGCCATTGATAACACCAATAAATTCAACAACAATCGCAAAATTGAAAATCACCAACAAATTCAGCAACAACCTCAGCAATGAAAAACGTCAAAAAATTCAACAACAACCTCAACATTCAAAAACAACAACAAATTCAACAAAAACCTCAACAATGAAAAACACCAGAAAATTCAACAACAGCCTCAAATTTGAAAACACCAAAAAATTCAGCCACCTCAACATTGAAAAACAGCAACAAATTCAACTGCAACCTCAACTTTAAATATTCAAAAAAATTAAAAAAAAACCATTGATAACACCAATAAATTCAAAAACAACCTCAATATTGAATATCACCAACAAATTCAACATTAACCTCAAGATTGAAAAACATCAAAAAATTCAACAACAACCTCATCAGTCCAAAAAACGAACAAATTCAACTGAAACCTTAACTTAGAAAAATACAAAAAAATAAGAAAAAACAATTGATAACACCAATAAATTCAACAACAACCTCAAGATTGAAAATCACCAACAAAATCAACAACAACCTCAATATTGAATATCAAAAACAAATTCAACAACAACCTCAACAATGAAAAACATCAAAAAATTCAACAACAACCTCAACATTGAAAAACACCAAAGAAATCAACAACAACCTCAATTTTGAAAAACACCAACAAATTCAACTGCAACCTCAACGTTAAAAAATAGAAAAAAATTCAAAAAAACCCATTGATAACACCAATAAATTCAACAACAACGTCAACATTGCAAAACACCAACAAATTCAACAACAAACACAACAATGAAAAACACCCAAAAATTCATCAACAAACTCAACATTCAAAAACACCAACAAATTCAACAAAAACCTTAACAATTAAAAACACCAAAAAATACAACAACAACCTCAACTTGAAAAACACCAACAAATTCAACAACCTCAACATTGAAAAACACCAACAAATTCAACAACAACCTCAACATTGAAAAACACCAACACATTCAACTGCAACCACAACAATGAAAAATACAAAAAAGTTCAAAAACAACCATTGATAACACCAATAAATTCGGCAACAACCTCAATATTGAAAATCACAAACAAATTCAACAACAACCTCAGCAATGAAAAACATAAAAAATTCAACATAAACCTCAACAATGAAAAACACCAAAAAATTCAACATAAACCTCAACATTGCAAAACACCAACAAGTTCAACAACAACCTCAGCAATGAAAAACATCAAAAAATTCAACAACAACCTCAGCATTCCAAAACACCAACAAATTCAACTGCAACCTCAACTTTGAAAAATACAAAAAAATTAAGAAAACAATTGATAACACCAGTAAATTCAACAACAACCTCAATATTGAATATCAACAACAAGTTCAACAACAACCTCAATATTGAATATCATCAACAAATTCAACAACAACCTCAACATTGAAAAAGAGCAGCAAATTCAACAACAACCTCAACAATGAAAAACATCAAAAAATTCAACAGCAAACCTCAACAATGAAAAACACCAAAAAATTCAACAACAATCTCAACATTCAAAAACACCAACAAATTCAAAAAAAACCTCAACAATGAAAAACACCAAAAAATTCAACAACAACCTCAAGAATCATAAACACCAACAAATTCAACGCGTCATCAACAATGAAAAACACCAAAAGATTCAACAACAACCTCAACTTTGAAAAACACCAACAAATTCAAATGCAACCTCAAATTTGAAAAATAGAAAAAATTTCAAAAAAAACCATTGATAACACCAATAAATTCAACAACAACCTGAACATTGCAAAACACCAATAAATTCAATAAGAACCTCAACATTCAAAAACACCAAAAAATTCAACAACTACCTCAACAATTAAAAACACCAAAAATTCAACAACAACCTCAACTTTGAAAAACACCTACAAATTCAACAACAATTTCAACAATGAAAAACATCAAAATATTCAACAACAACGACCCCAACAACGAAAAACACCAAAAAATTCTGCAACAACCTCAACAATGAAAAACACCAAAAAATTCATCAACTAACTCAACATTGAAAATCACCAACAAATTCAGCAACAAACTCAACAATGAAAAACACCAAAAAATTCAACAACAATCTCAACATTCAAAAACACCAACAAATTCAACAAAAACCTCAACAATGAAAAACACCAAAAAATTCATCAACAACCTCAACATTCAAAGACACCAACAAATTCAATAAAAACCTCAAGAATGAAAAACAACAAAAAATTCATCAACAACCTGAACATTCAAAGACACCAACAAATTCAACAAAAGCCTCTACAATGAATAACACCTAAAAATTCAACAACATTATCAACTTTGATAAACGCCAACAAATTCAACAACCTCAACGTTGAAACACTCCTAGAAATTCAACAACAACCTCAACAATGAAAAACACAGAAAAATTCAACAACAACCCCAACATTGAAAAACACCAACAAATTCAACAACAACCTCAATATTGAACATCACCAACAAATTAAACAACAACCTCAACAATGAAAAACAGCAACAAATTCAACAACAACGACCCCAACAATGAAAAACTCCAACAATTTCAACAACCTCAACAATGAAAAACAACAAAAAATTCAACAACTAACTCAACATTGAAAATATCCAACAAATATTCAGCAACAACCTCAACAATGAAAAACGTCAAAAAATTCAACAACAACCTCAACATTCAAAAACAACAACAAATTCAACAAAAACCTCAACAATGAAAAACAACAAAAAATTCAACAACAACCTCAACTTTGAAAACACCAAAAAATTCAACAACCTATACATTTAAAAACAAAAACAAATTCAACAACAACCACAACACTGAAAAACTCCGACAATTTCAACAACAACCTTAACAATAAAAAACACCAACAAATTCAACTGGAACCTCAACTTTGAAAAATACAAAAATGTTTTAAGAAATCCATTGATAACACCAATAAATTCAACAACAACCTCAATATTCAAAATTACCAACAAAGTCAACCACAACCTCAACAATGTAAAACATCAAAAAATTCAACAACAACCACCTCAACAATGAAAAACACCAAAAAATACAACAACAACCTCAACATTGCAAATCACCAACAAATTCAGCAACAACCTCAACAATGAAAATCGTCAATAAATTCAACAACAACCTCAACATTCAAAAACAACAACAAATTCAACAAAAACCTCAACAATGAAAAACACCAAAAAATTCAACAACAACCCCAACTTTGAAAAACACCAACAAATTCAACAACAACCTCAACAATGAAATACATCAAAAAATTCAGCAGCAAAATCCTCAACAATGAAAAACATCAAAAAAATTCAACAACAACCCAACATTGAAAAACACCAAAATATTCAAGAACAAACTCAACTTTGAAAAACACCAACAAATTCAACAACCACAACATTGAAAAACAGCAAAAAATTCAACAACAACCTCAATTTTTACAAAAAGAAAAAAGTTCAACAAAATAATAATTGATAACACCAACAAATTCAGCAGCAAGCTCTATATTGAATATCATCAACAAATTCAACAACACCCTCAACTTTGAAAAAGACCAACAAATTCAACAACCTCAACATTGAAAAAGACCAGCAAATTCAACAACAACCTCAACAATGGAAAACACCAAAAAATTCAACAACAACCTCCATTTTGAAAAACACGAACAAGTTAAGTGGAACCTCAACTTTTAAAAATACAAAAAAGTTCAAAAAAAAACATTTATAACACCAATAAATTCAACAACAACCTCAATATTGAAAATCACCTGCAAATTCAACAACAACCTCAACTTTGCAGAACACCAACCAATTCAACAACAAACTCAACATTGAAAATCACCAACAAATTCAACAACAACCTCAGCAATGAAAAACATCAAAAAATTCAACAACAACCTCAACAATTGAAAACCTCAACAAATTCAACAACAACCTCAATATTGAAATTCCCCAACAAATTTAACAATCTCAACATTGAAAAACAGCAACAAATTCAACAAAACCTCAACTTTAAAAAATGGAAAAAAGTTCAACACAATAATAATTGCTAACACCAACAAATTCAACAAGCTCAACATTGAAATAGACCAACAATTTCAACAACAACCTCAATATTGAAAATCACCAACAAATTAAGCAACAAAATCAACAATGAAATAGACCAACAAATTCAACAACATCCTCAACTTATAAAAATACAAAAATGTACAACAAAATAAAAATTGATAACACGAACAAATTCAACAACAACCTCAATATTGAATATCACCAACAAATTGAACAACAACCTCAATATTGAAAATCAACAACAACCTCATCATTGCAAAACTCCAACGATTTCAACAGAAACCTCAACAATGAAAAACATCAAAAAATTCAACAACAACCTGAACATTCCAAACAACCATCAAATTCAACATAAAACTCGACAATGAAAAACACCAAAAAATTCAACAACAACCTCAAATTCGAAAAACAACAACAAATTCAACTGCAACCTCAAATCTGAAAAACACAAACAAGTTTTTTAAAAAACATTGTTAACACCAATAAATTCAACAACAACCTCAATATTGAAAATCCCCAACAAATTCATCAACAACCTCAACAATGAAAAACATCAAAAAATTCAACAACAACCTCAAGATTCATAACCACCAACAAATTCAACACAAACCTCAACAATGAAATAACACCAAAAGATTCAACAACAACCTCAACTTTGAAAAACAAAAACAAATTCAACTGCAAACTCAACTTTGAATAATAGAAAAAATTTCAAAAAAACCGTTGATAAAACTAATAAATTCAACAACAACCTCAACAATGCAAAACACCAACAAATTCAACAAGAACCTCAACAATTAAAAACACCAAAAAATTCAACAACAACCTTAACAATTAAAAACACCAAAAAATTCAACAACAACCTCAACTTTGAAAAACACCAACAAATTCAACAACAACCTGAACATTACAAAAAACACCAATAAATTCAACAACAACCTCAATATTGAAAATCACCAAAAAATTCATCAACAACCTCAACAATGAAAAACATCAAAAAATTCAACAACAACGACCCCAACAATGAAAAACTCCAACAAATTCGACAACCTCAACAGTGAAAAACACCAACAAATTTAACGACTAACTCAACATTGAAAATCACCAACAAATTCAGCAACAACCTCAGCAATGAAAAACGTCAAAAAATTCAACAACAACCTCAACATTCAAAAACAAAACCAAATTCAATAATAACCTCAAGATTGAAAAACATCAAAAAATTCCACAACAACCTCATCATTCCAAAACACCAACAAATTCAACTGAAACCTCAACTTTGAAATATACAAAAAAATTAAAAAAACAATTGATAACACGAATAAATTCAACAACAACCTCAATATTGAAAATCACCAACACGTTCAACAACAACCTCAATATTGAAAATCACCAACAAAGTCAACAACAACCTCAACATTGCAAAAAACCAACAAATTCAACAACCTCAGCATTGAAAACTCCAACAATTTCAACACCAACCCAACATTGAAAAACACCAAAATATTCAACAACAAACTCAACTTTGAAAAACACCAACAAATTCAACAACCTCAACTTTGAAAAACAGCAACAAATTCAACAACAACCTAAACATTTAAAAATAGAAAAAAGTTCAGCAAAATAATAATGGATAACACCAGCCAATTCAACAACAACATCTATATTGAATATCACCAAAAAATTCAACGACAACCTCAACTTTGAAAAACACCAACAAATTCAACAACCTCAACATTGAAAAACACCAGCAAATTCAACTGCAACCTCAACTTTGAAAAATACAAAAATGTTCAAAAAAAACCATTGATAACAATGATTGATAACCAACGAATTCAACAACAAACTCAACATTGAAAATCCCCAACAAATTCAACAACAACCTCAGCAATCAAAAACATCAAAATATTCAACAACAACCTGAACATTCCAAACCACCATCAAGCTCAACATAAACCTCAACAATGAAAAACACCAAAAAATTCAACAACACCCACAAATTTGAAAAACAACAACAAATTGAACGACCTCTACATTGAAAAACACCAACAAATTCAATTGCAAACTCAAATTTGAAAAACACAAAAAAGTTTTCAAAAAAACATTGATAACAACAATAAATTCAACAATAACCTCAATATTGAAAATCACTAACAAATTCATCAACAACCTCAACAATGAAAAACATCAAAAAATTCAACAACAACGACCTCAACAATGAAAAACACCAAAAAAACAACAACAACCTCAACATTGAAAATCACCAACAAATTCAGCAACAACCTCAACAATGAAAATCGTCAATAAATTCAACAACAACCTCAACATTCAAAAACAACAATAAAATCAACAAAAACCTCAAAACTGAAAAACACCAAAAAATTCAACAACTACCTCAACTTTGAAAAACACCAATAAATTCAACAACCTCAACATTGAAAAATACCAACAAATTCAACTGCAACCTCAACATTGAAAAATACAAAAAAATTAAAAAAAAACCATTGATGACACCAATAAATTCAAAAACAACCTCAATATTGAAAATCACCAACAAAATCAACAACAACCTCAACAATGAAATACATCAAAAAATTCAGCAACAATAACCTCAACAATGAAAAACATCAAAAAATTCAACAACAACCCCACATTTAAAAACACCAAAATATTCAAGAACAAACTCAACTTTGAAAAACACCAACAAATTCAACACCCTCAACTATGGAAAACAGCAACAAATTCAACAACAACCTCAACTTTTACAAATAGAAAAAAGTTCAGCAAAATAATAATTGATAACACCAACAAATTCAACAACAAGCTCTATATTGAATATCATCAACAAATTCAACAACAACCTCAACTTTGAAAAAGACCAACAAATTCAACAACCTCAACATTGAAAAAGAGCAGCAAAGTCAGCAACAACCTCAACAATGAAAAACATCAAAAAATTCAACAACAACCTCAAGAATCATAAACACCAACAAATTCAACGCGTCATCAACAATGAAAAACACCAAAAGATTCAACAACAACCTCAACTTTGAAAAACACCAACAAATTCAAATGCAACCTCAAATTTGAAAAATAGAAAAAATTTCAAAAAAAACCATTGATAACACCAATAAATTCAACAACAACCTGAACATTGCAAAACACCAATAAATTCAATAAGAACCTCAACATTCAAAAACACCAAAAAATTCAACAACTACCTTAACAATTAAAAACACCAAAAATTCAACAACAACCTCAACTTTGAAAAACACCTACAAATTCAACAACAATTTCAACAATGAAAAACATCAAAATATTCAACAACAACGACCCCAACAACGAAAAACACCAAAAAATTCTGCAACAACCTCAACAATGAAAAACACCAAAAAATTCATCAACTAACTCAACATTGAAAATCACCAACAAATTCAGCAACAAACTCAACAATGAAAAACACCAAAAAATTCAACAACAATCTCAACATTCAAAAACACCAACAAATTCAACAAAAACCTCAACAATGAAAAACACCAAAAAATTCATCAACAACCTCAACATTCAAAGACACCAACAAATTCAATAAAAACCTCAAGAATGAAAAACAACAAAAAATTCATCAACAACCTGAACATTCAAAGACACCAACAAATTCAACAAAAGCCTCTACAATGAAAAACACCTAAAAATTCAACAACATTATCAACTTTGATAAACGCCAACAAATTCAACAACCTCAACGTTGAAACACTCCTAGAAATTCAACAACAACCTCAACAATGAAAAACACAGAAAAATTCAACAACAACCCCAACATTGAAAAACACCAACAAATTCAACAACAACCTCAATATTGAACATCACCAACAAATTAATCAACAACCTCAACAACGAAAAACAGCAACAAATTCAACAACAACGACCCCAACAATGAAAAACTCCAACAATTTCAACAACCTCAACAATGAAAAACAACAAAAAATTCAACAACTAACTCAACATTGAAAATATCCAACAAATATTCAGCAACAACCTCAACAATGAAAAACGTCAAAAAATTCAACAACAACCTCAACATTCAAAAACAACAACAAATTCAACAAAAACCTCAACAATGGAAAACAACAAAAAATTCAACAACAACCTCAACTTTGAAAACACCAAAAAATTCAACAACCTATACATTTAAAAACAAAAACAAATTCAACAACAACCACAACACTGAAAAACTCCGACAATTTCAACAACAACCTTAACAATAAAAAACACCAACAAATTCAACTGGAACCTCAACTTTGAAAAATACAAAAAAGTTTTAAGAAATCCATTGATAACACCAATAAATTCAACAACAACCTCAATATTCAAAATTACCAACAAAGTCAACAACAACCTCAACAATGTAAAACATCAAAAAATTCAACAACAACCACCTCAACAATGAAAAACACCAAAAAATACAACAACAACCTCAACATTGCAAATCACCAACAAATTCAGCAACAACCTCAACAATGAAAATCGTCAATAAATTCAACAACAACCTCAACATTCAAAAACAACAACAAATTCAACAAAAACCTCAACAATGAAAAACACCAAAAAATTCAACAACAACCCCAACTTTGAAAAACACCAACAAATTCAACAACAACCTCAACAATGAAATACATCAAAAAATTCAGCAGCAAAAACCTCAACAATGAAAAACATCAAAAAATTCAACAACAACCCAACATTGAAAAACACCAAAATATTCAAGAACAAACTCAACTTTGAAAAACACCAACAAATTCAACAACCACAACATTGAAAAACAGCAAAAAATTCATCAACAACCTCAATTTTTACAAAAAGAAAAAAGTTCAACAAATTAATAATTGATAACACCAACAAATTCAGCAGCAAGCTCTATATTGAATATCATCAACAAATTCAACAACAACCTCAACTTTGAAAAAGACCAACAAATTCAACAACCTCAACATTGAAAAAGACCAGCAAATTCAACAACAACCTCAACAATGGAAAACACCAAAAAATTCAACAACAACCTCCATTTTGAAAAACACGAACAAATTAAGTGGAACCTCTACTTTTAAAAATACAAAAAAGTTCAAAAAAAAACATTTATAACACCAATAAATTCAACAACAACCTCAATATTGAAAATCACCTGCAAATTCAACAACAACCTCAACTTTGCAGAACACCAACCAATTCAGCAACAAACTCAACATTGAAAATCACCAACAAATTCAACAACAACCTCAGCAATGAAAAACATCAAAAAATTCAACAACAACCTCAACAATTAAAAACCTCAACAAATTCAACAACAACCTCAATATTGAAATTCCCCAACAAATTTAACAATCTCAACATTGAAAAACAGCAACAAATTCAAAAAAACCTCTACTTTTAAAAATAGAAAAAAGTTCAACACAATAATAATTGCTAACACCAACAAATTCAACAAGCTCAACATTGAAAAAGACCAACAATTTCAACAACAACCTCAATATTGAAAATCACCAACAAATTAAGCAACAAAATCAACAATGAAATAGACCAACAAATTCAACAACATCCTCAACTTATAAAAATACAAAAATGTACAACAAAATAAAAATTGATAACACGAACAAATTCAACAACAACCTCAATATTGAATATCACCATCAAATTGAACAACAACCTCAATATTGAAAATCAACAACAACCTCATCATTGCAAAACTCCAACGATTTCAACAGAAACCTCAACAATGAAAAACATCAAAAAATTCAACAACAACCTGAACATTCCAAACAACCATCAAATTCAACATAAAACTCGACAATGAAAAACACCAAAAAATTCAACAACAACCTCAAATTCGAAAAACAACAACAAATTCAACAAGCTCTACATTAAAAAACAGCAACAAATTCAACTGCAACCTCAAATCTGAAAAACACAAGCAAGTTTTTTAAAAAACATTGTTAACACCAATAAATTCAACAACAACCTCAATATTGAAAATCCCCAACAAATTCATCAACAACCTCAACAATGAAAAACATCAAAAAATTCAACAACAACCTCAAGATTCATAACCACCAACAAATTCAACACAAACCTCAACAATGAAATAACACCAAAAGATTCAACAACAACCTCAACTTTGAAAAAGAAAATCAAATTCAACTGCATACTCAACTTTGAATAATAGAAAAAATTTCAAAAAAACCGTTGATAAAACTAATAAATTCAACAACAACCTCAACAATGCAAAACACCAACAAATTCAACAAGAACCTCAACAATTAAAAACACCAAAAAATTCAACAACAACCTTAACAATTAAAAACACCAAAAAATTCAACAACAACCTCAACTTTGAAAAACACCAACAAATTCAACAACAACCTGAACATTACAAAAAACACCAATAAATTCAACAACAACCTCAATATTGAAAATCACCAAAAAATTCATCAACAACCTCAACAATGAAAAACATCAAAAAATTCAACAACCTCGACCCCAACAATGAAAAACTCCAACAAATTCGACAACCTCAACAGTGAAAAACACCAACAAATTTAACGACTAACTCAACATTGAAAATCACCAACAAATTCAGCAACAACCTCAGCAATGAAAAACGTCAAAAAATTCAACAACAACCTCAACATTCAAAAACAAAACCAAATTCAACAATAACCTCAAGATTGAAAAACATCAAAAAATTCCACAACAACCTCATCATTCCAAAACACCAACAAATTCAACTGAAACCTCAACTTTGAAATATACAAAAAAATTAAAAAAACAATTGATAACACGAATAAATTCAACAACAACCTCAATATTGAAAATCACCAACACGTTCAACAACAACCTCAATATTGAAAATCACCAACAAAGTCAACAACAACCTCAACATTGCAAAAAACCAACAAATTCAACAACCTCAGCATTGAAAAACTCCAACAATTTCAACACCAACCCAACATTGAAAAACTCCAAAATATTCAACAACAAACTCAACTTTGAAAAACACCAACAAATTCAACAACCTCAACTTTGAAAAACAGCAACAAATTCAACAACAACCTAAACATTTAAAAATAGAAAAAAGTTCAGCAAAATAATAATGGATAACACCAGCCAATTCAACAACAACATCTATATTGAATATCACCAAAAAATTCAACGACAACCTCAACTTTGAAAAACACCAACAAATTCAACAACCTCAACATTGAAAAACACCAGCAAATTCAACTGCAACCTCAACTTTGAAAAATACAAAAATGTTCAAAAAAAACCATTGATAACAATGATTGATAACCAACGAATTCAACAACAAACTCAACATTGAAAATCCCCAACAAATTCAACAACAACCTCAGCAATCAAAAACATCAAAATATTCAACAACAACCTGAACATTCCAAACCACCATCAAGCTCAACATAAACCTCAACAATGAAAAACATCAAAAAATTCAACAACAACCCCACATTTAAAAACACCAAATATTCAAGAACAAACTCAACTTTGAAAAACACCAACAAATTCAACACCCTCAACATTGGAAAACAGCAACAAATTCAACAACAACCTCAACTTTTACAAATAGAAAAAAGTTCAGCAAAATAATAATTGATAACACCAACAAATTCAACAACAAGCTCTATATTGAATATCATCAACAAATTCAACAACAACCTCAACTTTGAAAAATACCAACAAATTCAACAACATCAACTTTGAAAAAGACCAGCAAATTCAACAACAACCTCAACAATGAAAAACATCAAAAAATTCAACAACAACCTTAACATTCAAAAACACCAACAAATTCAACAAAAACCTCAACAATGAAAAACACCAACAAATTCAACAACAACCTCAATTTTGAAAAGCACGAACAAATTAACTGCAACCTCAACTTTTAAAAATACAAAAAAGTTCAAAAAAAAACATTTATAACACCAATAAATTCAACAACAACCTCAATATTGAAATTCACCAACAAATTCAACAACAAACTCAACATTGCAAAACACCAACAAATTCAACAACAAACTCAACATTGAAAATCACCAACAAATTCAACAACAACCTCAGCAATGAAAAACATCAAAAAATTCAACAACAACCTCAACAATTAAAAACATCAACAAATTCAACAACAACCTCAATATTGAAATTCCCCAACAAATTTAACAACCTCAACATTGAAAAAAGCAACAAATTCAACAACAACCACAGCTTTTAAAAATAGAAAAAAGTTCAACACAATAATAATTGATAACACCAACAAATTCAACTACAACCTCTATATTGAATATCACCAACAAATTCAACAACAAACTTAACTTTGAAAAGACCAACAAATTCATCAAGCTCAACATTGAAAAAGACCAACAATTTCAACAAAAACCTCAGCAATGAAAAACACCAAAACATTCAACAACAACCTCAATTTTGAAAAACATCAACACATTCAACAACAACCTCAACATAGCAAAACACCAACAAATTCAACAAAAACCTCAACAATGAAAAACACCAAAAAAATCAACAACAACCTCAACAGTGAAAATCTCCAACGATTTCAATAACAACCGCAACAATGAAAAACACAACAAAATTCAACAACAAACTCAACATTGAAAAAGACCATCAAATTCAACAAAAACCACAACATTGAAAATCACCATCAAATGCAACAAAAACCTCAACAATGAAAAACATCAAAAAATTCAACAACAACCTCAACAATGAAAAACAACAGCAAATTCAACAACAACCTCAACATTGAAAATCACCATCAAATTCAACAAAAACCTCAACAATGAAAAACATCAATAAATTGAACAACAACCTGAACATTCCAAAACACCATGAAATTCAACATAAACCTCAACAATGAAAAACAGCAAAAAATTCAACAACAACCTCAACTTTGAAAAAATCCAACAAATTCAACTGCAACCTCAACGTTGAAAAATACAAAAAGTTCAAAAAATAACAATTGATAACACCAATAAATTCAACACCAACGTCAATATTGAAAATCACCAACAAATACAACAACAACCTCAGCAATGAAAAACATCATAAAATTCACCAATAACAACCTCAACAATGAAAAACACCAAAAAATTCAACAACTAACTCAACATTGAAAATCACCAACAAATTCAGCAACAACCACAACAATGAAAAATATCAAAAAATTGAACAACAACCTCAAGATTTAAATACAGCAACAAATTCAACATAAACCACTACAATGACAAACACCAAAAAATGCAACAACAACCTCAACTTTGAAAAACACCATAGAATTCAACTGCAACCTCAACTTTGAAAAATACATAAAAATTTATAAAAAAACCATTGATAACACCAATTAATTCAAAAAGAACCACAATATTGAAAGTCACCAACAAATTTAACAACAACCTCAACTATGAAATACATCAAATAATTCAACAACAAAACCCTCAACAATGAAATACACCAAAAAATTCAACAACAAACTCAACTTTGAAAAACGCCAACAAATTCAACAACCTCAACTTTGAAAAACAGCAACAAATTCAACAACAACCTAAACATTTAAAAATAGAAAAAAGTTCAACAAAATAATAATGGATAACACCAACCAATTCAACAACAACATCATTATTGAATATCACCAAAAAATTCAACGACAACCTCAACTTTGAAAAACACCAACAAATTCAACAACCTCAACATTGAAAAACACCAGCAAATTCAACTGCAACCTCAACTTTGAAAAATACAAAAATGTTCAAAAAAACCATTGATAACAATGATTGATAACCAACGAATTCAACAACAAACTCAACACTGAAAATCACCAACAAATTCAACAACAACCTCAGCAATCAAAAACATCAAAATATTCAACAACAACCAGAACATTCCAAACCACCATCAAGTTCAACATAAACCTCAACAATGAAAAACACCAAAAAATTCAACAACACCCTCAAATTTGAAAAACAACAACAAATTCAACAGCCTCTACATTGAAAAACACCAACAAATTCAACTGCAAACTCAAATTTGAAAAACACAAAAAAGATTTCAAAAAAGCATTGATAACAACAATAAATTCAACAATAACCCCAATATTGAAAATCACTAACAAATTCATCAACAACCTCAACAATGAAAAACATCAAAAAATTCAACAACAACGAACTCAACAATGAAAAACACCAAAAAATACAACAACAACCTCAACATTGAAAATCACCAACAAATTCAGCAACAACCTCAACAATGAAAATCGTCAATAAATTCAACAACAACCACAACATTCAAAAACAACAGCAAATTCAACAAAAACCTCAACAATGAAAAACACCAAAAAATTCAACAACTACCTCAACTTTGAAAAACACCAATAACTTCAAAAACCTCAACATTGAAAAATACCAACAAATTCAACTGCAACCTCAACTTTGAAAAATACAAAAACATTTTAAAAAAACCATTGATAACACCAATAAATTCAAAAACAACCTCAATATTGAAAATCACCAACAAAATCAACAACAACCTCAACAATGAAATACATCAAAAAATTCAACAACAACCCAACATTTAAAACACCAAAATATTCTAGAACAAACTCAACTTTGAGAAACATCAACTAATTCAACACCCTCAACATTGGAAAACAGCAACAAATTCAACAACAACGTCAACTTTTACAAATAGAAAAAAGTTCAACAAAATAATAATTGATAACAGCTACAAATTCAACAACAAGCTCTATATTGAATATCGTCAACAAATTCAACAACAACCTCAACTTTGAAAAAGACCAACAAATTCAACAACCTCAACTTTGAAAAAGACCAGCAAATTCAACAACAACCTCAACAATGAAAAACATCAAAAAATTCAACAACAAGCTTAACATTCAAAAACACCAACAAATTCAACAAAAACCTCAACATTGAAAAATACAAAAAGAGTCAAAAAAAATCATTGAATACACAAATAAATTCAACAACAACCTTAATATTGAAAATCACCAACAAATTCAACAACAACCTCAACATTGAAAAACAACAACAAATTCAACAACCTCAACGTTGAAAAACTCCTCCAAATTCAACAACAACCTCAACAATTAATAACACCCAAAAATTCAACAACAACCCCACAACATGAATAATGAACCACAACATCAACTTTGAAAAACACCAACAATTTCAAAAACCTCAACTTTGAAAAACATCAACAAATTCAACTACAACCTCAATATTGAAAATCAACAACAAATTCAAATACAACCTCAACAATGAAAAACACCAAAAAATTCAACAACAATCACAACATTCAAAAATACCAACAAATTCAACAAAAACCTCAACAATGAAAAACACCAAAAAATTCAGCAACAACCTCAACATTCAAAGACACCAATAAATTCAACAAAAACATCAACAATAAAAAACAGCAATAAGTTCAACAACAATCTCAACATTGAAAAACACAAACCGATTCAACAACCTCAACATTCAAAAAAATCAACAAATTCAACAAAAACTTCAACAATGAAAAACACCAAAAAATTCAACAACATTATCAACTTTGAAAAACACCAACAAATTCAACAACCTCAACGTTGAAAAACTCCTCCAAATTCAACAACAACCTCAACAATTAAAAACACCCAAAAATTCAACATCAACCCCAACATTGAAAAACACCAACAAATTCAAAAACAAGCTCAAAATTGAAAATCACCAACAAATTAAACAACAACCTCAACAATGAAAAACACCAATAACTTCAACAGCATCCTGAACTTTTAAAATTACAAAAATGTTCAACAAAATAAAAATTGATAACACGAACAAATTCAACAACAACCTCAATATTGAATATCACCAACAAATTCAACAACAACCTCAATATTGAAAATCAACAACAACCTCAACATTGAAAATCTCCAACGATTTCAACAAAAACCTCAACAATGAAAAACATCAAAAAATTCAGCAACAACCTCAACATTCCAAACCACCATCAAATTCAACATAAACCTCAACAACGAAAAACACCAAAAAATTCAACAACAACCTCAAATTGGAAAAACAACAACAAATTCAACATCCTCTACATTGAAAAAAACCAACAAATTCAACTGCAACCTCAAATCTGAAAAACACGAACAAGTTATTTAAAAAACATTGTTAACACCAATAAATTCAACAACAACCTCAATATTGAAAATCCACAACAAATTCATCAACAAACTCAGCAATGAAAAACATCAAAAAATTCAACAACAGCCTCAATATTGAAATTCCACAACAAATTCATCAACAACCTCAACAATGAAAAACACCAAAAAATTCAACAACTAACGCAACACTGAAAATCACGAACAAATTCAGCAACAACCACAACAATGAAAAACGTCAAAAATATTCAACAACAACCTCAACATTCAAAAACAACAACAAATTCAACAAAAACCTCAACAATGAACAACACCAAAAAATTCAACAACAACTCAACTTTGAGAAACACCAAAAAATTCAACAAACTCAACATAGAAAAACACCAACAAATTCAACTGCAACCTCAACTTTGAAAAATACAAAAAAATTAAAAAGAACCCATTGATAACACCAATAAATTCAACAACAACCTCAATATTGAAAATCAGCAACAAATTCAACAACAACCTCAACAATGAAAAACATCAAACAATTCAACAACAAAAACCTCAACAATCAAAAACAGCATAAAATTCAACAACAACCCAACATTGAAAATCACCAAAATATTCACCAACAAACTCAACTTTGAAAAACACCAACAAATTCAACAAGCTCTACATTGAAAAACAGCAACAAATACAACAACAACATCAACATTTAAAAATAGAAAAAAATTCAACACAATAATAATTAATAACAGCAACAAATTTAACAACACCCTCTATGTTGAATATCACCCAGAAATTCAACAACAACCTCAACTTTGAAAAAGACCAACAAATTCAACAAACTCAACATTGAAAAAGACCAGCAGATTCAACAACAACCTCAACAATGAATAACATCAAAAAATCCAACAACAACCTCAACATTCAAAAACAGCAACAAATTCAACAAAAACCTCAACAATGAAAAACAGCAAAAAATTCAACAACAACCTCAATTTTGAAAAACACGAACAAATTCAACAACCTCAACATTGAAAAACACTAACAAATTCAACTGCGACGTAAACTTTGAAAAATACGAAAAAGTTCCAAAAAAACCATTGATAACACCAATAAACCTCAACAATGAAAAACACCAAAAAAACAACAACAACCTCAACTCTGAAAAATACAAAAAAAAATTTTTTAATACATTGATAACACAAATTAACTCAACAACAACCTCAATATTGAAACTCGCCAACAAATTCAACAACAACCTCAATATTGAATATCACCAAAAAATTCAACAACAACCTCAACTTTGAAAAACACCAACAAATTCAACAACCTCAACATTGAAAAAGAGCAGCAAAGTCAGCAACAACCTCAACAATGAAAAACATCAAAAAATTCAACAACAACCTCAAGAATCATAAACACCAACAAATTCAACGCGTCATCAACAATGAAAAACACCAAAAGATTCAACAACAACCTCAACTTTGAAAAACACCAACAAATTCAAATGCAACCTCAAATTTGAAAAATAGAAAAAATTTCAAAAAAAACCATTGATAACACCAATAAATTCAACAACAACCTGAACATTGCAAAACACCAATAAATTCAATAAGAACCTCAACATTCAAAAACACCAAAAAATTCAACAACAACCTTAACAATTAAAAACACCAAAAATTCAACAACAACCTCAACTTTGAAAAACACCTACAAATTCAACAACAATTTCAACAATGAAAAACATCAAAATATTCAACAACAACGACCCCAACAACGAAAAACGCCAAAAAATTCTGCAACAACCTCAACAATGAAAAACACCAAAAAATTCATCAACTAACTCAACATTGAAAATCACCAACAAATTCAGCAACAAACTCAACAAAGAAATACATCAAACAACTCAACAACAACCTCAACATTCAAAAACAACAACAAATTCAACAAAAACCTCAACAATGAAAAACATCAAAAAATTCAACAACAACCTCAACTTTGAAAACACCAAAAAAAATCAGCAACCTGAACATTGAAAAACACCAACAAATTCAACTGCAAACTCAACTTTGAAAAATTCAAAAAAATTAAAAAAATACCATTGATAACACCAATAAATTCAACAACAACCTCCATATTGATAATCACCAACAAATTCAACAACAACTTCAACAAAGAAAAACATCAAAAAATTCAACAACATAAACCTCAACAATGAAAAACATCAAAAAATTCAACAAGAACGACCTCAACAATGAAACACATCAAAAAATTCAATAACAACGACCCCAACAATGAAAAACTCCAACAATTTCAACAACAACCTCAACATTGAAAAACACCAAAAAATTCAACAAATAAAAAATTAAATAAATGCCATTGATAACACCAATAAATTCAACAACAATCGCAAAATTGAAAATCACCAACAAATTCAGCAACAACCTCAGCAATGAAAAACGTCAAAAAATTCAACAACAACCTCAACATTCAAAAACAACAACAAATTCAACAAAAACCTCAACAATGAAAAACAACAAAAAATTCAACAACAACCTCAACTTTGAAAACACCAAAAAATTCAACAACCTATACATTTAAAAACAAAAACAAATTCAACAACAACCACAACATTGAAAAACTCCGACAATTTCAACAACAACCTCAACAATAAAAAACACCAACAAATTCAACTGGAACCTCAACTTTGAAAAATACAAAAAAGTTTTAAGAAATCCATTGATAACACCAATAAATTCAACAACAACCTCAATATTGAAAATTACCAACAAAGTCAACAACAACCTCAACAATGTAAAACATCAAAAAATTCAACAACAACGACCTCAACAATGAAAAACACCAAAAAATACAACAACAACCTCAACATTGCAAATCACCAACAAATTCAGCAACAACCTCAACAATGAAAATCGTCAATAAATTCAACAACAACCTCAACATTCAAAAACAACAACAAATTCAACAAAAACCTCAACAATGAAAAACACCAAAAAATTCAACAACAACCCCAACTTTGAAAAACACCAACATATTCAACAAGTTCAACATTGAAAAATACCAACAAATTCAACAACAACCTCAACAATGAAATACATCAAATAATTCAGCAGCAAAAACCTCAACAATGAAAAACATCAAAAAATTCAACAACAACCCAATATTGAAAAACACCAAAATATTCAAGATCAAACTCAACTTTGAAAAACACCAACAAATTCAACAACCACAACATTGAAAAACAGCAAAAAATTCAACAACAACCTCAATTTTTACAAAAAGAAAAAAGTTCAACAAAATAATAATTGATAACACCAACAAATTCAGCAGCAAGCTCTATATTGAATATCATCAACAAATTCAACAACAACCTCAACTTTGAAAAAGACCAACAAATTCAACAACCTCAACATTGAAAAAGACCAGCAAATTCAACAACAACCTCAACAATGGAAAACACCAAAAAATTCAACAACAACCTCCATTTTGAAAAACACGAACAAATTAAGTGGAACCTCAACTTTTAAAAATACAAAAAAGTTAAAAAAAAACCATTTATAACACCAATAAATTCAACAACAACCTCAATATTGAAAATCACCTGCAAATTCAACAACAACCTCAACATTGCAGAACACCAACCAATTCAACAACAAACTCAACATTGAAAATCACCAACAAATTCAACAACAACCTCAGCAATGATAAACATCAAAAAATTCAACAACAACCTCAACAATTAAAAACCTCAACAAATTCAACAACAACCTCAATATTGAAATTCCCGAACAAATTTAACAACCTCAACATTGAAAAACAGCAACAAATTCAACAAAAACCTCAACTTTTAAAAATAGAAAAAAGTTCAACACAATAATAATTGCTAACACCAATAAATTCAACAAGCTCAACATTGAAAAAGACCAACAATTTCAACAACAACCTCAATATTGAAAATCACCAACAAGTTAAGCAACAAAATCAACAATGAAATAGACCAACAAATTCAACAACATCCTCAACTTATAAAAATACAAAAATGTACAACAAAATAAAAATTGATAACACGAACAAATTCAACAACAACCTCAATATTGAATATCACCAACAAATTGAACAACAACCTCAATATTGAAAATCAACAACAACCTCATCATTGCAAAACTCCAACGATTTCAACAGAAACCTCAACAATGAAAAACATCAAAAAATTCAACAACAACCTGAACATTCCAAACAACCATCAAATTCAACATGAAATTCGACAATGAAAAACACCAAAAAATTCAACAACAACATCAAATTCGAAAAACAACAAAAAATTCAACAACAACCTCAAATTCGAAAAACAACAACAAATTCAACAAGCTCTACATTGAAAAACAACAACAAATTCAACTGCAACCTCAAATCTGAAAAATACAAACAAGTTTTTTAAAAAACATTGTTAAAACCAATAAATTCAACAACAACCTCAATATTGAAAATCCCCAACAAATTCATCAACAACCTCAACAATGAAAAACATCAAAAAATTCAACAACAACCTCAAGATTCATAACCACCAACAAATTCAACACAAACCTCAACAATGAAAAACACCAAAAGATTCAACAACAACCTCAACTTTGAAAAACAAAAACAAATTCAACTGCAACCTCAACTTTGAATAATAGAAAAAATTTCAAAAAAACCGTTGATAAAACTAATAAATTCAACAACAACCTCAACAATGCAAAACACCAACAAATTCAACAAGAACATCAACATTTAAAAACACCAAAAAATTCAACAACAACCTTAACAATTAAAAACACCAAAAAATTCAACAACAACCTTAACAATTAAAAACACCAACAAATTCAACAACAACCTCAACATTGCAAAACACCAATAAATTCAACAACAACCTCAATATTGAAAATCACCAAAAAAATTCATCAACAACCTCAACAATGAAAAACACCAAAAAATTTAACAACTAACTCAAAATTGAAAATCACCAACAAATTCAGCAACAACCTCAGCAATGAAAAACGTCAAAAAATTCAACAAGAACCTCAACATTCAAAAACAAAACCAAATTCAACAATAACCTCCAGATTGAAAAACATCAAAAAATTCCACAACAACCTCATCATTCCAAAACACCAACAAATTCAACTGAAACCTCAACTTTGAAATATACAAAAAAATTAAAAAAACAATTGATAACACGAATAAATTCAACAACAACCTCAATATTGAAAATCACCAACAAGTTCAACAACAACCTCAATATTGAATATCAACAACAAATTCAACAACAACCACAACATTGAAAAAGAGCAGCAAATTCAACAACAACCTCAACAATGAAAAACATCAAAAATTTGAACAGCAACCTCAACAGTGAAAAACACCAAAAAATTCAAAAACAACCTCAACTTTGAAAAACACCAACAAATTCCACTACATCCTCAATATTGAAAACCAACAACTAATTCAACGACAACCTCAACAATGAAAAACACCAAAAAATTCAACAACAATCTCAACATTCAAAAACACCAACAAATTCAACAAAAACCTCAACAATGAAAAACACCAAAAAATTCATCAACAACCTCAACATTCAAAGACACCAACAAATTCAACAAAAACCTCAACAATGAAAAACACCAAAAAATTCAGCAACATTATCAACTTTGATAAACGCCAACAAATTCAACAACCTCAACGTTGAGAAACTCCTAGAAATTCAACAACAACCTCAACAATTAAAAACAGCAAAAAATTCAACAACAACCTCAACTTTGAAAAACACCAACAAATTCAACAACAACCTCAACATTGCAAAACACCAATAAATTCAACAACAACCTCAATATTGAAAATCACCAAAAAATTCATCAACAACCTCAACAATGAAAAACATCAAAAAATTCAACAACAACGACCCCAACAATGAAAAACTCCAACAAATTCGACAACCTCAACAATGAAAAACACCAAAAAATTTAACAACTAACTCAACATTGAAAATCACCAACAAATTCAGCAACAACCTCAACAATGAAAAACGTCAGAACATTCAACAACAACCTCAACAATCAAAAACAAAAACAAATTCAACAATAACCTCAAGATTGAAAAACATCAAAAAAGTTCCACAACAACCTCATCATTCCAAAACAACAACAAATTCAACTGGAACCTCAACTTTGAAATATACAAAAAAATTAAAAAAACAATTGATAACACGAATAAATTCAACAACAACCTCAATATTGAAAATCACCAACAAGTTCAACAACAACCTCAATATTGAATATCACCAACAAATTCAACAACAACCACAACATTGAAAAAGATCAGCAAATTCAACAACAACCTCAACAATGAAAAACATCAAAAATTTCAAAACAACCTCAACTTTGAAAAACACCAACAAATTCCACTACATCCTCAATATTGAAAATCAACAACTAATTCAACGACAACCTCAACAATGAAAAACACCAAAAAATTCAACAACAATCTCAACATTCAAAAACACCAACAAATTCAACAAAAACCTCAACAATGAAAAACACCAAAAAATTCATCAACAACCTCAACATTCAAAGAGACGAACAAATTCAATAAAAACCTCAACAATGAAAAAGACCAAAAAATTAATCAACAACCTCAACATTCAAAGACACCAACAAATTCAACAAAAACCTCAACAATGAAAAACATCAAAAAATTCAACAACAACCTCAAGATTCATAACCACCAACAAATTCAACACAAACCTCAACAATGAAAAACACCAAAAGATTCAACAACAACCTCAACTTTGAAAAACAAAAACAAATTCAACTGCAACCTCAACTTTGAATAATAGAAAAAATTTCAAAAAAATCGTTGATAAAACTAATAAATTCAACAACAACCACAACATTGCAAAACACCAACAAATTCAACAAGAACCTAAACATTTAAAAGCACCAAAAAATTCAACAACAACCTAAACAATTAAAAACACCAAAAAATTCAACAACAACCTCAACTTTGAAAAACACCAACAAATTCAACAAAAACCTCAACATTGCAAAACACCAATAAATTCAACAACAACCTCAATATTGAAAATCACCAAAAAATTCATCAACAACCTCAACAATGAAAAACACCAACAAATTCAACAACAACCTCAGCAATGAAAAACACCAAAAAACTCAACAACAACCTCAACTTTGAAAAGCACCAACAAATTCAACAAAAACCTCAACCTTGCAAAACACCAATAAATTCAACAACAACCTCAATATTGAAAATCACCAAAGAATTCATCAACAACCTCAACAATGAAAAACATCGAAAAATTCAACAAAAACGACCCCAACAATGAAAAACTCCAACAATTTCGACAACCTCAACAATGAAAAACACCAAAAAATTCAACAACTAACTCAACATTGAAAATCACCAACAAATTCAGCAACAACTTCAACAATGAAAAACGTCAAAAAATTCAACAACAACCTCAACATTCAAAAACAAAAACAAATTCAAAAAAAACCTCAACAATGAAAAATACCAAAAAATTCAACCACAACCTCAACTTTGAAAACACCAAAAAATTCAACAACCTATACATTTAAAAACAAAAACAAATTCAACAACAACCACAACATTGAAAAACTCCGACAAATTCAACAACAACCTCAACAATGAAAAACACCAACAAATTCAACTGGAACCTCAACTTTGAAACATACAAAAAAGTTTTAAGAAATCCATTGATAACACCAATAAATTCAACAACAACCACAATATTGAAAATCACCAACAAAGTCAACAATAACCTCAACAATGAAAAACACCCAAAAATTCAACAACAAACTCAACATTGAAAATCACCAACAATTTCAACAATAACCTCAAGATTGAAAAACATCAAAAAATTCCACAACAACCTCATCATTCCAAAACACCAACAAATTCAACTGAAATCTCAACTTTGAAATATACAAAAAAATTAAAGAAACAATTGATAACACGGAGAAATTCAACAACAACCTCAATATTGAAAATCACCAACAAGTTCAACAACAACCTCAATATTGAATATCACCAACAAATTCAACAACAACCACAACATTGAAAAAGAGCAGCAAATTCAACAGCAGCCTCAGCAATGAAAAACATCAAAAATTTCAACAGCAACCACAACAATGAAAAACACCAAAAAATTCAAAAACAACCTCAACTTTGAAAAACACCAACAAATTCCACTACATCCTCAATATTGAAAATCAACAACTAATTCAACGACAACCTCAACAATGAAAAACACCAAAAAATTCAACAACAATCTCAACATTCAAAAACACCAACAAATTCAACAAAAACCTCAACAATGAAAAACACCAAAAAATTCATCAACAACCTCAACATTCAAAGACACCAACAAATTCAACAAAAACCTCAACAATGAAAAACACCAAAAAATTCAGCAACATTATCAACTTTGATAAACGCCAACAAATTCAACAACCTCAACGTTGAGAAACTCCTAGAAATTCAACAACAACCTCAACAAAGAAAAACACAGAAAAATTCAACAACAACCCCAACATTGAAAAGCACCAACAAATTCAACAACAACCTCAATATTGAAAATCACCAACAAATTAAGCAACAAAATCAACAATGAAATAGACCAACAAATTCAACAACATCCTCAACTTATAAAAATACAAAAATGTACAACAAAATAAAAATTGATAACACGAACAAATTCAACAACAACCTCAATATTGAATATCACCAACAAATTGAACAACAACCTCAATATTGAAAATCAACAACAACCTCATCATTGAAAAACTCCAACGATTTCAACAGAAACCTCAACAATGAAAAACATCAAAAATTTCAACAACAACCTGAACATTCCAAACAACCATCAAATTCAACATAAAACTCGACAATGAAAAACACCAAAAAATTCAACAACAACCTCAAATTCGAAAAACAACAACAAATTCAACAAGCTCTACATTGAAAAACAACAACAAATTCAACTGCAACCTCAAATCTGAAAAACACAAACAAGTTTTTTAAAAAACATTGTTAACACCAATAAATTCAACAACAACCTCAATATTGAAAATCCCCAACAAATTCATCAACAACCTCAACAATGAAAAACATCAAAAAATTCAACAACAACCTCAAGATTCATAACCACCAACAAATTCAACACAAACCTCAACAATGAAAAACACCAAAAGATTCAACAAAAACCTCAACTTTGAAAAACAAAACCAATTTCAACTGCAACCTCAACTTTGAATACTAGAAAAAATTTCAAAAAAACCGTTGATAAAACTAATAAATTCAACAACAACCTCAACAATGCAAAACACCAACAAATTCAACAAGAACCTCAACATTTAAAAACACCAAAAAATTCAACAACAACCTTAACAATTAAAAACACCAAAAAATTCAACAACAACCTCAATATTGAAAATCAGCAAAAAAATCATCAACAACCTCAACAATGAAAAACATCAAAACATTCAACAACAACGACCCCAACAATGAAAAACTCCAACAAATTCGACAACCTCAACAGTGAAAAACACAAAAAAATTTAACAACTAACTCAACATTGAAAATCACCAACAAATTCAGCAGCAACCTCAACAATGAAAAACGTCAAAAAATTCAACAACAACCTCAACATTCAAAAACAAAAACAAATTCAACAAAAACCTCAACAATGAAAAACACCAAAAAATTCAACAACAAGCTCAACTTTGAAAACACCAAAAAATTCAACAACCTATACATTTAAAAACAAAAACAAATTCAACAACAACCACAACATTGAAAAACTCCGACAAATTTAACAACAACCTCAACAATGAAAAACACCAACAAATTCAACTGGAACCTCAACTTTGAAAAATACAAAAAAGTTTTAAGAAATCCATTGATAACACCAATAAATTCAACAACAACCTCAATATTGAAAATCACCAACAAAGTCAACAACATCCTCAACATTGCAATAACACCAACAAATTCAACAACATATACATTGAAAAACAGCAACAAATTCAACAACAACCACAGCATTGAAAAACACCGACGAATTCAACAACCTCAACATTGAAAAACACCAACAAATTCAACTGCAACCTCAACTTTGGAAAATACAAAAAAGTTCAACAAAAACCATTGATAACACCAATAAATTCAACACCAACCTCAATTTTGAAAATCACCAACAAATACAACAACAACCTCAGCAATGTAAAACATCATAAAATTCACCAATAACAACTTCAACATTGAAATACACCAAAAAATTCAACAACTAACTCAACATTGAAAATCACCAACAAATTCAGCAACAACCACAACAATGAAAAATATCAAAAAATTGATCAACAACCTCAAGATTTAAATACAACAACAAATTCAACATAAACCACAACAATGACAAGCACCAAAAAATTCAACAACAACCTCAACTTTGAAAAACACCATTGAATTCAACTGCATCTCAACTTTGAAAAATACATAAAAATTAAAAAAAAACCATTGATAACACCAATTAATTCAAAAAGAACCACAATATTGAAAATCACCAACAAATTTAACAACAACCTCAACAATGAAATACATCAAATAATTCAACAACGAAAACCTCAACAATGAAATACACCAAAAAATTCAACAATAAACTCAACTTTGAAAAACGCCAACAAATTCAACAACCTCAACATTGAAAAACAGGAACAAATTCAACAACAACCTAAACATTTAAAAATAGAAAGAAGTTCAACAAAATAATAATTGATAACACCAACAAATTCAACAACAACCTCTATATTGAATATCACCAAAAAATTCAACGACAACCTCAACTTTGAAAAACACCAACAAATTCAACAACCTCAACATTGAAAAACACCAACAAATTCAACTGCAACCTCAACTTTGAAAAATACAAAAATGTTCAAAAAAAACCATTGATAACACCAACGAATTCAACAACAAACACAACATTGAAAATCAACAACAAATTCAACAACAACCTCAGCAATCAAAAACATCAAAATATTCAACAACAACCTGAACATTCCAAACCACCATCAAGTTCAACATAAACCTCAACAATGAAAAACACCAAAAAATTCAACAACACCCTCAAATTTGAAAAACAACAACAGATTCAACAACCTCTACATTGAAAAGAACCAACAAATTCAACTGCAAACTCAAATTTGAAAAACACAAAAAAGTTTTTAAAAAAACATTGATAACACCAATAAATTCAACAATAACCTCAATATTGAAAATAACTAATATATTCATCAACAACCTCAACAATGAAAAACATCAAAAAATTCAACAACAACGACCTCAACAATGAAAAACACCAAAAAATACAACACCAACCTCAACATTGAAAATCACCAACAAATTCAGCAACAACCTCAACATTCAAAGACAACAACAAATGCAACTAAAACCTCACCAATGAAAAACACCAAAAAATTCAACAACCCCAACTTTAAAAAACACCAATAAATTCACGAACCTCAACAATAAAAAGTACCAAAAAATTCAACAAAAACCTCAGCAACGAAATACATCAAAAAATTCAGCAACAAAAACCTCAACAATGAAAACATCAAAAAATTCAACAACATCCTCAACTTATAAAAATACAAAAATGTACAACAAAATAAAAATTGATAACACGAACAAATTCAACAACAACCTCAATATTGAATATCACCAACAAATTGAACAACAACCTCAATATTGAAAATCAACAACATCCTCAACTTTGAAAAACTCCAACGATTTCAACAGAAACCTCAACAATGAAAAACACCAAAAAATTCAACAACAACCTCAAATTCGAAAAACAACAACAAATTTAACAAGCTCTACATTGAAAAACAACAACAAATTCAACTGCAACCTCAAATCTGAAAAACACAAACAAGTTTTTTTAAAAAACATTGTTAACACCAATAAATTCAACAACAACCTCAAGATTCATAACCACCAACAAATTCAACACAAACCTCAACAATGAAAAACACCAAAAGATTCAACAAAAACCTCAACTTTGAAAAACAAAACCAATTTCAACTGCAACCTCAACTTTGAATAATAGAAAAAATTTCAAAAAAACCGTTGATAAAACTAATAAATTCAACAACAACCTCAACAATGCAAAACACCAACAAATTCAACAAGAACCTCAACATTTAAAAACACCAAAAAATTCAACAACAACCTTAACAATTAAAAACACCAAAAAATTCAACAACAACCTCAACTTTGAAAAACACCAACAAATTCAACAACAACCTCAACATTACAAAAAACACCAATAAATTCAACAACAACCTCAATATTGAAAATCAGCAAAAAAATCATCAACAACCTCAACAATGAAAAACATCAAAACATTCAACAACAACGACCCCAACAATGAAAAACTCCAACAAGTTCGACAACCTCAACAGTGAAAAACACAAAAAAATTTAACAACTAACTCAACATTGAAAATCACCAACAAATTCAGCAGCAACCTCAACAATGAAAAACGTCAAAAAATTCAACAACAACCTCAACATTCAAAAACAAAAACAAATTCAACAAAAACCTCAACAATGAAAAACACCAAAAAATTCAACAACAAGCTCAACTTCGAAAACACCAAAAAATTCAACAACCTATACATTTAAAAACAAAAACAAATTCAACAACAACCACAACATTGAAAAACTCCGACAAATTCAACAACAACCTCAACAATGAAAAACACCAACAAATTCAACTGGAACCTCAACTTTGAAAAATACAAAAAAGTTTTAAGAAATCCATTGATAACACCAATAAATTCAACAACAACCTCAATATTGAATATCACCAACAAAGTCAACAACATCCTCAACATTGCAAAACACCAACAAATTCAACAACATATACATTGAAAAACAGCAACAAATTCAACAACAACCACAGCATTGAAAAACACCGACGAATTCAACAACCTCAACATTGAAAAACACCAACAAATTCAACTGCAACCTCAACTTTGGAAAATACAAAAAAGTTCAACAAAAACCATTGATAACACCAATAAATTCAACACCAACCTCAATTTTGAAAATCACCAACAAATACAACAACAACCTCAGCAATGTAAAACATCATAAAATTCACCAATAACAACTTCAACATTGAAATACACCAAAAAATTCAACAACTAACTCAACATTGAAAATCACCAACAAATTCAACAAACTCAGCAATGAAAAACATCAAAAAATTCAACAACAAGCTCAACAATTTAAAACATCAACAAATTCAACAACAACCTCAATATTGAAATTCCCCAACAAATTTAACAACCTCAACATTGAAAAACATAAACAAATTCAAAAACAACCTCAACTTTTAAAAATAGAAATAAGTTCAACACAATAATAATTGATAACACCAACAAATTCAACAAGTTCAACATTGAAAAAGACCAACAATTTCTACAAAAACCTCAGCAATGTAAAACACCAAAACATTCAACAACAACCTCAATTTTGAAAAAGACCAGCAAATTCAACAACAACCTCAACATTGCAAAACACCAACAAATATAAGAAACAACCTCAACAATGAAAAACTCCAAAAAAATCAACAACAACCTCAACATTGAAAATCTACAACGAGTTCAACAACAACCGCAACAATGAAAAACACAACAAAATTCAACAACAAACTCAACATTGGAAAAGACCATCAAATTCAACAAAAACCACAACATTGAAAATCACCATCAAATGCAACAAAAACCTCAACAATGAAAAACATCAAAAAATTCAACAACAACCTGAACATTCCAAAACACCATGAAATTCATCATAAACCTCAACAAAGAAAAACACCAATAAATTCAACAACAACCTCAACTTTGAAAAACAACAACAAATGCAACAACCTCAACATTGAAAAACAGCAACAAATTCAACTGCAACTCAACTTTGAAAGGTACAAAAAGATTCAAATAAAAAACAATTGAATACACCAATAAATTCTACAACAACCTCAATATTGAAAATCACCAACAAATTCAACAACAACCTCAACATTGAAAAACACCAAAATATTCAACAACAACATCAACTTTGATAAACACCAACAAAATCATTAAACTGAACATTGAAAAACACCAACAAGCTGAACTACAACCACAATATTGAAAATCACCAAGTAATTCAACTACAACCTCAACAATGAAAAACACCAAAAAATTCAACGACAATCTCAACATTCAAAAACACCAACTAATTCAACAAAAACCTCAACAATGAAAAACATCAACAAATTCATCAACAATCTCAACATTCAAAGACACCAACTAATTCAACAAAAACCTCAACAATGAAAAACACCAAAAAATTCAACAACATTATCAACTTTGAAATACAACAACAAATTCAACAACCTCAACAAGGAAAAACACCATCAAAAATTCAACAACAACCCCAACATTGAAAAACACCAACAAATTCAACAACAACCTCAACATTCAAAAACACCAACAATTTCAACAACTACCTCTGCAATGAATAACACCAACAAATCCAACAACAATCTCAACTTTTAAAAATCCAAAAATGTTTAACAAAATAAAAATTGGTAACACCAACAAATTCAACAACAACCTCAATATTGAATATCACCAACAAATTCAACAACAACCTCAACTTTGAAAAACACCATCAAATTCAACAACCTCAACATTAAAAAAGAGCAGCAAATTCAACAACAACCTCAACAATGAAAAACATCAAAAAATTCAACAACAATAACAACATTCAAAAACACCAACAAATTCAACAAAAACCTCATCAATGAGAAACACCAAAAAATTCAACAACAACCTCAATATTGCAAAACAGCAACAAATTCAACAACCACAACATTGAAAAACACCAACAAATTCAACTGCAACCTCAACTTTGAAAAGCACAATAAAGTTCAAAAAAAACCATTGATAACACCAATAAATTCAACAACAACCTGAATATTGAAAATCACCAACAAATTCAACAACAACCTCAGCAATGAAAAACATCAAAAAATTCAACAACGACCTCAACAATGAAAACAACAACCTGAACATTCCAAACCACCATCAAATTCAAAATAAACCTCAACAATGAAAAACACCAAAAAATATAACAAAAACCTCAAATTTGAAAAACAACAAAAAATTCAACAACCTCTACATTGTAAAACACCATCAAATTCAACTGCAACTTCAAATTTGAAAAACACAAAATAGTTTTTAAAAAAACCTTGATAACACCAATAAATTCAACAACAACCTCAATATTGAAAATCACCAGCAAATTCTTCAACAACCTCAACAATGAAAAACATCAAAAAATTCAACAACAACGACCTCAACAATGAAAAACATCAAAAAATTCAACAACAACCTGAAGATTCATAACCACCAACAAATTCAACACAAACCTCAACATTGAAAAACACCAAAAGATTCAACAACAAAATCAACTTTGAAAGACAAAAACAAATTCAACTGCAACCTCAACTTTGAAAAATAGAAAAAATTTCAAAAAAACCATTGATATAAATAATAAATTCAACAACAACCTCAACATTGCAAAACACCAACAAATTCAACAAGAACCTCAACATTTAAAAACACCAAAAAATTCAACAACAACCTTAACAATTAAAAACACCAAAAAATTCAACAACATCCTCAACTTTGAAAAACACCAACAAATTCAACAACAACCTCAACATTGCAAAACACCAATAAATTAAACAACAACCTCAATATTGAAAATCACCAAAGAATTCATCAACAACCTCAACAATGAAAAACATCGAAAAATTCAACAAAAACGACCCCAACAATGAAAAACTCCAACAATTTCGACAACCTCAACAATGAAAAACACCAAAAAATTCAACAACTAACTCAACATTGAAAATCACCAACACATTCAGCAACAACCTCAACAATGAAAAACGTCAAAAAATTCAACAACAACCTCAACATTCAAAAACAAAAACAAATTCAACAAAAACCTCAACAATGAAAAACACCAAAAAATTCAACCACAACCTCAGCTTTGAAAACACCAAAAAATTCAACAACCTATACATTTAAAAACAAAAACAAATTCAACAACAACCACAACATTGAAAAACTCCGACAAATTCAACAACAACCTCAACAATGAAAAACACCAACAAATTCAACTGGAACCTCAACTTTGAAACATACAAAAAAGTTTTAAGAAATCCAATGATAACACCAATAAATTCAACAACAACCTCAATATTGAAAATACCAACAAAGTCAACAACAACCTCAACATTGAAAAACACCATCAAATTCAACTGCAACCTCAACTTTGGAAAATACAAAAAAGTTCAAAAAAAACCATTGATAACACCAATAAATTCAACACCAACCTCAATATTGAAAATCACCAACAAATACAACAACAACCTCAGCAATATAAAACATCATAAAATTCACCAATAACAACTTCAACATTGAAAAACACCAAAAAATTCAACAACAAACTCAACATTGAAAATCACCAAAAAATTCAGCAACAACCACAACAATGATAAATATCAAAAAATTGAACAACAACCTCAAGATTTAAACACAACAACAAATTCAACATAAACCACCACAATGACAAGCACCAAAAAATTCAACAACAACCTCAACTTTGAAAAACACCATAGAATTCAACTGCAACCTCAACTTTGAAAAATACATAAAAATTAAAAAAAAAACCATTGATAACACCAATTAATTCAAAAAGAACCACAATATTGAAAATCACCAACAAATTTAACAACAACCTCAACAATGAAATACATCAAATAATTCAACAACAAAAACCTCAACAATGAAATACACCAAAAAATTCAACAATAAACTCAACTTTGAAAAACGCCAACAAATTCAACAACCTCAACATTGAAAAACAGGAACATATTCAACAACAACCTAAACATTTAAAAATAGAAAGAAGTTCAACAAAATAATAATTGATAACACCAACAAATTCAACAACAACCTCTATATTGAATATCACCAAAAAATTCAACGACAACCTCAACTTTGAAAAACACCAACAAATTCAACAACCTCAACATTGAAAAACACCAACAAATTCAACTGCAACCTCAACTTTGAAAAATACAAAAATGTTCAAAAAAAACCATTGATAACACCAACGAATTCAACAAGAAACTCAACATTGAAAATCACCAACAATTTCAACAACAGCCTCAGCAATCTAAAACATCAAAATATTCAACAACAACCTGAACATTCCAAACCACCATCAAGTTCAACATAAACCTCAACAATGAAAAACACCAAAAAATTCAACAACACCCTCAAATTTGAAAAACAACAACAAATTCAACAACCTCTACATTGAAAAGCACCAACAAATTCAACTGCAAACTCAAATTTAAAAAACACAAAAAAGTTTTTTAAAAAACGTTGATAACACCAATAAATTCAACAATAACCTCAATATTGAAAATAACTAACAAATTCATCAACAACCTCAACAATGAAAAACATCAAAAAATTCAACAACAACGACCTCAACAATGAAAAACACCAAAAAATACAACAACAACCTCAACATTGAAAATCACCAACAAATTCAGCAACAACCTCAACAATGAAAATCGCCAATAAATTCAACAACAACCTCAACATTCAATAACAACAACAAATGCAACTAAAACCTCAGCAATGAAAAACACCAAAAAATTCAACAACCCCAACTTTAAAAAACACCAATAAATTCAACAACCTCAACAATAAAAAATACCAACAAAATAAACAACAACCTCAACAATGAAATACATCAAAAAATTCAGCAACAAAAACCTCAACAATGAAAAACACCAAAAAATTCAACAACACCCTCAAATTTGAAAAACAACAACAAATTCAACAACCTCTACATTGAAAAGCACCAACAAATTCAACTGCAAACTCAAATTTAAAAAACACAAAAAAGTTTTTTAAAAAACGTTGATAACACCAATAAATTCAACAATAACCTCAATATTGAAAATAACTAACAAATTCATCAACAACCTCAACAATGAAAAACATCAAAAAATTCAACAACAACGACCTCAACAATGAAAAACACCAAAAAATACAACAACAACCTCAACATTGAAAATCACCAACAAATTCAGCAACAACCTCAACAATGAAAATCGCCAATAAATTCAACAACAACCTCAACATTCAATAACAACAACAAATGCAACTAAAACCTCAGCAATGAAAAACACCAAAAAATTCAACAACCCCAACTTTAAAAAACACCAATAAATTCAACAACCTCAACAATAAAAAATACCAACAAAATAAACAACAACCTCAACAATGAAATACATCAAAAAATTCAGCAACAAAAACCTCAACAATGAAAACATCAAAAAATTCAACAGCAACCCAACATTGAAAAACACCAAAATATTCAAGAACAAGCTCAACTTTGAAAAACAGCAAAAAATTCAACAACCTCAACATTGAAAAACAGCAAAAAATTCAACCACAACCTCAACTTTTACAAATAGAATAAAGTTGATAACACGAACAAATTCAGCAGCAAGCTCTATATTGAATATCATCAACAAATTCAACAACAACCTCAACTTTGAAAAAGACCAACAAATTCAACAACCTCAACATTGAAAAACACCAGCAAATTCAACAACAACCTCAACAATGAAAAACATCAAAAAATTCAACAACAACATTAACATTCAAAAACACCAACAAATTCAACAAAAAACTCAACAATGAAAAACACCAAAAAATTCAACCACAACCTCAATTTTGAAAACCACGAACAAATTAACTGAAACCTCAACTTTTAAATATACAAAAATGTTCAAAAATAACCATTTATAACACTAATAAATTCAACAACAACCTCAATATTGAAATTCACCTACAAATTCAACAACAACCACAACATTGCAAAACACCAACAAATTCAACAACAAACTCAACATTGAAAATCAAAAACAAATTCAACAAACTCAGCAATGAAAAACATCAAAAAATTCAACAACAAGCTCAACAATTTAAAACATCAACAAATTCAACAACAACCTCAATATTGAAATTCCCCAACAAATTTAACAACCTCAACATTGAAAAACATAAACAAATTCAAAAACAACCTCAACTTTTAAAAATAGAAATAAGTTCAACACAATAATAATTGATAACACCAACAAATTCAACAAGTTCAACATTGAAAAAGACCAACAATTTCTACAAAAACCTCAGCAATGTAAAACACCAAAACATTCAACAACAACCTCAATTTTGAAAAAGACCAGCAAATTCAACAACAACCTCAACATTGCAAAACACCAACAAATATAAGAAACAACCTCAACAATGAAAAACTCCAAAAAAATCAACAACAACCTCAACATTGAAAATCTACAACGAGTTCAACAACAACCGCAACAATGAAAAACACAACAAAATTCAACAACAAACTCAACATTGGAAAAGACCATCAAATTCAACAAAAACCACAACATTGAAAATCACCATCAAATGCAACAAAAACCTCAACAATGAAAAACATCAAAAAATTCAACAACAACCTGAACATTCCAAAACACCATGAAATTCATCATAAACCTCAACAAAGAAAAACACCAATAAATTCAACAACAACCTCAACTTTGAAAAACAACAACAAATGCAACAACCTCAACATTGAAAAACAGCAACAAATTCAACTGCAACTCAACTTTGAAAGGTACAAAAAGATTCAAATAAAAAACAATTGAATACACCAATAAATTCTACAACAACCTCAATATTGAAAATCACCAACAAATTCAACAACAACCTCAACATTGAAAAACACCAAAATATTCAACAACAACATCAACTTTGATAAACACCAACAAAATCATTAAACTGAACATTGAAAAACACCAACAAGCTGAACTACAACCACAATATTGAAAATCACCAAGTAATTCAACTACAACCTCAACAATGAAAAACACCAAAAAATTCAACGACAATCTCAACATTCAAAAACACCAACTAATTCAACAAAAACCTCAACAATGAAAAACATCAACAAATTCATCAACAATCTCAACATTCAAAGACACCAACTAATTCAACAAAAACCTCAACAATGAAAAACACCAAAAAATTCAACAACATTATCAACTTTGAAATACAACAACAAATTCAACAACCTCAACAAGGAAAAACACCATCAAAAATTCAACAACAACCCCAACATTGAAAAACACCAACAAATTCAACAACAACCTCAACATTCAAAAACACCAACAATTTCAACAACTACCTCTGCAATGAATAACACCAACAAATCCAACAACAATCTCAACTTTTAAAAATCCAAAAATGTTTAACAAAATAAAAATTGGTAACACCAACAAATTCAACAACAACCTCAATATTGAATATCACCAACAAATTCAACAACAACCTCAACTTTGAAAAACACCATCAAATTCAACAACCTCAACATTAAAAAAGAGCAGCAAATTCAACAACAACCTCAACAATGAAAAACATCAAAAAATTCAACAACAATAACAACATTCAAAAACACCAACAAATTCAACAAAAACCTCATCAATGAGAAACACCAAAAAATTCAACAACAACCTCAATATTGCAAAACAGCAACAAATTCAACAACCACAACATTGAAAAACACCAACAAATTCAACTGCAACCTCAACTTTGAAAAACACAATAAAGTTCAAAAAAAACCATTGATAACACCAATAAATTCAACAACAACCTGAATATTGAAAATCACCAACAAATTCAACAACAACCTCAGCAATGAAAAACATCAAAAAATTCAACAACGACCTCAACAATGAAAACAACAACCTGAACATTCCAAACCACCATCAAATTCAAAATAAACCTCAACAATGAAAAACACCAAAAAATATAACAAAAACCTCAAATTTGAAAAACAACAAAAAATTCAACAACCTCTACATTGTAAAACACCATCAAATTCAACTGCAACTTCAAATTTGAAAAACACAAAATAGTTTTTAAAAAAACCTTGATAACACCAATAAATTCAACAACAACCTCAATATTGAAAATCACCAGCAAATTCTTCAACAACCTCAACAATGAAAAACATCAAAAAATTCAACAACAACGACCTCAACAATGAAAAACACAAAAAAATTCAACAACAAACTCAAAAGTGAAAAACTCCAACAATTTAAACAACAACCTCAACAATGAAATACACAAAAAATTCAACAACTAACTCAACATTGAAAATCACCAAAAAATTCAAAAACAACATCAACTATGAAAAATACCAAAAAATTCAACAACCTCAACATTGAAAAACTCCAAAAAAATTCAACTGCAACCTCAACTTTGAAAAACACAAAAAACTTTAAAAAAAACAATTGAGAACACCAATAAATTCAACAACAACCTCAATATTGAAAATCACCAACAAATTCATCAACAACCTCAACAATGAAAAACATCAAAAAATTCAACAGCAACCACCCAACAATGAAAAACTGCAACAATTTCAACAACAACCTCAACAATGAAAAGCACCAAAAAAATCAACAACTAACTCAACATTGAAAATCACCAACAAATTCAGCAACAACCTCAACAATGAAAAACACCAAAAAATTCAATAACAACCTCAACATTCAAAAACAACAACAAATTCAACAAAAACCTCAACAATGAAAAACACCAAAAAATTCAGCAACAACCTCAACTTTGAAAACACCAAAAAATTTAACAACCTCAACATTGAAAAACAGCAACAAATTCAACTGCAACCTCAACTTTAAAAATTCAAAAAAATTTTTAAAAATCCATTGACAACACCAATAAATTCAACAACAACCTCAAGATTGAAAATCACCAACAAATTCAACATTAACGTCAAGATTGAAAAACGTCAAAAAATTCAACAACGTCCTCATCAGTCCAAAACACCAACAAATTCAACTGAAACCTCAACTTTGAAAAATACAAAAATATTAACAAAAAAACATTTGATAACACCAATAAGTTCAACAACAAACTCAAGATTGAAATTCACCAACAAATTCAACAACAATCTCAATATTGAATATCACCAACAAATTCAACAACAACCTCAACATTGAAATAACACAGCAAATTCAACAACCTCAACAATGAAAAACATCAATAAATTCAACAACAACCTCAACAATGAAAAACTCCAAAAAAATCAACAACAATCGCTACATTTAAAAACACCAACAAATTCAACGACAACCTCAACAATGAAAAACACCAAAAAATTCATCAACAACCTCAAGATTTTAGACACCAACAAATTCAAAAAAAACTTCAACAATGAAAAACACCATAAAATTCATCAGCAACCTGAACATTCAAAGACACCAACAAATTCAACAAAAACATCATCAATGAAAAACACCAAAAAATTCAGCAACATTGTCAACATTGATAAACGCCAACAAATTCAACAACCTCAACGTTGAAAAACTCCTAGAAATTCAACAACAACCTCAGCAATGAAAAACACCCAAAAATTCAACAACAACCCCAACATTGAAAAAGACTTTCAAATTCAACAACAACCTCAATATTGAAAATCACCAACAAATTAAACAACAACATCAACAATGAAAAAGACCAACAAATTCAACAACATCCTCAACTTTTAAAAATACAAAAATGTTCAACAAAATAAAAATTGATAACACGAACAAATTCAACAACAACCTCAATATTGAAAATCAACAACAACCTCAACATTGAAAAACTTCAACGATTTCAACAGAAACCTCAACAATGAAAAACATCATAAAATTCAACAACAACCTGAACATTCCAAAACAACATCAAATTCAACATAAAACTCAACAATGAAAAGCACCAAAATATTCAACAACAACCTCAATTATGAAAAACACCAACAAATTCAACTGGAACCTCAACATTCAAAAACACCAAAAAATTTAACAACAACCTTAACAATTAAAAACATCAAAATATTCAACAGGATCTCAACTTTGAAAAACACCATCAAATTCAACAACAATCTCAACATTGAAAATCACCAACAAATTCATTAACAACCTCAACAATGAAAAACACCAAAAAATTCAACAACTAACTCAACATTGAAAATCACCAACAAATTCCGCAACAACATCAGCAATGAAAAACATCAAATAATTCTACAACAACCTCAGCATGCAAAAACAACAGCAAATTCAACAAAAACCTCAACAATGAAAAACACCAAAAAATTCAACAACAACCTCAACTTCGAAAACACCAAAAAATTCAACAACCTCTATATTGAAAAACACCAACAAATTCAACTGCAAACTCAAATTTCAAAAATTCAAAAAAATTTAAAAAAAACATTGATAACACCAATAAATTCCACAACAACCTCAATATTGAAACTCACCAACAAATTCAGCAACAACCTCAACAATGAAAAACATCAAACAATTCAACAATATCATCAACATTCAAAAACAACAACAAATTCAACAAAAACCTCAACATTGAAAATCAACAAAATATTCAACAACAAACTCAACTTTGAAAAACACCAACAAATTCAACAACCTCAACGTTGAAAAACAGCAACAAATTCAACAACCTCAACATTGAAAAATAGAAAATAGTTCAACACAATAATAATTGATAACACCAACAAATTCAACAACAATTCTATGTTGAATACCACCAACAAATTCAACAACAACCTCAACTTTGAAAAAGACCAACAAATTCAACAAACTCAACATTGAAAAAGACCAGCAAATTCAACAACAACCTCAACAATGAAAAACACCAAAAAATTCAACAACAACCTCAACATTCAAAAACAACAAAAACCTCAACAATGAAAAACACCAAAAAATTCAACAACAAGAACCTCAACAATGAAAAACACCAACAAATTCAACAACAACTTCAGCATTGAAAATCATCATCAAATTCAACAAAAACCTCAACAATGAAAGACATCAAAAAATTCAACAACGACCTGAACATTCCAAACCACCATCAAATTCAACATAAACCTCAACAATAATAAACACCAAAATATTCAACTGCAACCTCAACAATGATAAACACCGAAAAGTTCTACAACTAACTCAACATTCAAAATCACCAACAAATTCAGCAACAACATCAACAATGAAAATCATCATAAAATTCAACAACAACCTCAACATTCAAAAACAACAACAAATTCAACAACAACCTCAACAATGAAAAACATCAAAAAATTCAACAACAACCTCAAGATTCATAAATACCAACAAATTCAACAAAAACCTCAGCACTGAAAAACACTAAAAATTTCAACAACAATCTCAACAATGAAAAACACCAAAAATTTCTACAACTAACTCAACATTCAAAATCACCAACAAATTCAGCAACAACCTCAACAATGAAAAACATCAAAAAATTCAACAGCAACCTCAACATTCAAAAACAACAACAAATTCAACAAAAACCTCAACAATGATAAACACCAAAAAAAAACAACAACAACCTCAACTTGAAAAATACAAAAAAATTTAAAAAAAACAATTGATAACACCAATCAATTCAACAACAACCTCAATATTGAAAATCACCAACAAATTCAACAACAACCTCAATATTGAATATCAACAACAAATTCGACAACAACCTCAACTTTGAAAAACACCAACAAATTCAACAACCTCAACTTTGAAAACCAGCAACATATTCAACAACCTCAACGTTGAAAAATAGAAAAAAGTTCAACACAATAATAATTGATAACACCAACAAATTCAACAACAATTCTATATTGCATACAACCAACAAATTCAACAACAACCTCAACTTTGAAAAAGACCAACAAATTCAACAAACTCAACATTAAAAAAGACCAGCAAATTCAACAACAACCTCATCTTTGGAAACACCAAAAAATTCAACAACCTCAACAATCAAAAACATCAAAAAATTCAACAACAACCTGAACAGTCCAAACCACCATCAAATGCAACATAAACCTCAACAATGAAAAACACCAAAAAATTCACCATAAACCTCAACATTGCAAAACACCAACAAATTCAACAACAAATTCAAAATTGAAAATCACCAACAAATTCAACAACAACCTCAGCAATGATAAACATCCAAAAATTCAACAACAAGAACCACAACAATGAAAAACACAAACAAATTCAACAACAACTTCAACATTGAAAATCATCATCAAATTCAACAAAAACCACAACAATGAAAAACAGCAAAAAATTCAACAAAAACCTCAACAAAGAAAGACATCTAAAAATTCAACAACAACCTGAACATTCCAAACCACCATCAAATTCAATAAAAACCTCAAAAATGAAAAACACCAAAAAATTCAACTACCTCAATATTGAAAAACACCAAAAAATTCAACTGTAACCTCAACTTTGAAAACTTCAAAAAAATTAAAGAAAAACATTGATGACACCAATAAATTCAACAACAAACTCAATATTGAAAATCACCGACAAATTCAACAACAACCTCAACAATGAAAAACACCAAAAAATTCAACAACAACCAAACATTGAAAATCACCAAAATATACGACAATAAACTCAACTTTGAAAAACACCAACAAATTCAACAACCTCAACATTGAAAAACAGCAACATATTCAACAACCTCAACATTGAAAAATAGAAAAAATTTAAAAAAAAAACCATTGATAACACCAATGATATCAGCTACAACCTCAACATTGCAAAACACCAACAAATTCAACAAGAACCTCAATAAAGAAAAACACCAAAAAATTCAAAAACAACCTCAACATTCAAAAACACCAACAAATTCAACAAAAACCTTAACAATCAAAAAGACCAAAAAATTCAACAACAAACTCATCTTTGAAAAACACCAATAAATTCAACATCAATCTCAACATTGCAAAACACCAATATATTGAACAACAAGCTGAATATTGAAAATCACCAACAAATTCATCAACAACCTCAACAAAGAAAAACATTAAAAAAATTCAACAACAACAATCTCAACAATGAAAAACACCAAAAATTTCTACAACTAACTCAACATTCAAAATCACCAACAAATTCAGCAACAACCTCTACAATGAAAAACATTAAAAAATTCAACAACAACCTCAACATTCAAAAACAACAACTAAAATTCAACAAAAACCTCAACAATGAAATCACCTAAAAATTCAACAACAACCTCAACTTCGAAAACACCAAAAAATTCAACTACCTCAACATTGAAAAAAACCAACAAATTCAACTGCAACCTCAACTTTGAAAAATTCAATAAAATTAAAAAAAACCCATTGATAACACCAATAAATTCAACAACAACCTCAATATTGAAAATCACCAACAAATTCAACCAAAACCTCAACAATGAAAAACACCAAAAAATTCAACAACAACCCAACATTGAAAATCACCAAAATTTTCATCAACAAACTCAACTTTGAAAAACACCAACAAATTCAACAACCTCAAATTTGAAAAACAGCAACATATTCAACAACCTCAACATTGAAAAATAGAAAATAGTTCAACACAATAATAATTGATAACACCAACAAATTCAACAACAATTCTATATTGCATACAACCAACAAATTCAACAACAACCTCAACTTTGAAAAAGACCAACAAATTCAACAAACTCAACATTGAAAAAGACCAGCAAATTCAACAACAACCTCAACAATGAAAAACACCAAAAAATTCAACAACAACCTCAACATTCAAAAACAACAAAAACCTCAACAATGAAAAACACCAAAAAATTCAACAACAAGAACCTCAACAATGAAAAACACCAACAAATTCAACAACAACTTCAGCATTGAAAATCATCATCAAATTCAACAAAAACCTCAACAATGAAAGACATCAAAAAATTCAACAACGACCTGAACATTCCAAACCACCATCAAATTCAACATAAACCTCAACAATAATAAACACCAAAATATTCAACTGCAACCTCAACAATGATAAACACCGAAAAGTTCTACAACTAACTCAACATTCAAAATCACCAACAAATTCAGCAACAACATCAACAATGAAAATCATCATAAAATTCAACAACAACCTCAACATTCAAAAACAACAACAAATTCAACAACAACCTCAACAATGAAAAACATCAAAAAATTCAACAACAACCTCAAGATTCATAAATACCAACAAATTCAACAAAAACCTCAGCACTGAAAAACACTAAAAATTTCAACAACAATCTCAACAATGAAAAACACCAAAAATTTCTACAACTAACTCAACATTCAAAATCACCAACAAATTCAGCAACAACCTCAACAATGAAAAACATCAAAAAATTCAACAGCAACCTCAACATTCAAAAACAACAACAAATTCAACAAAAACCTCAACAATGATAAACACCAAAAAAAAACAACAACAACCTCAACTTGAAAAATACAAAAAAATTTAAAAAAAACAATTGATAACACCAATCAATTCAACAACAACCTCAATATTGAAAATCACCAACAAATTCAACAACAACCTCAATATTGAATATCAACAACAAATTCGACAACAACCTCAACTTTGAAAAACACCAACAAATTCAACAACCTCAACTTTGAAAACCAGCAACATATTCAACAACCTCAACGTTGAAAAATAGAAAAAAGTTCAACACAATAATAATTGATAACACCAACAAATTCAACAACAATTCTATATTGCATACAACCAACAAATTCAACAACAACCTCAACTTTGAAAAAGACCAACAAATTCAACAAACTCAACATTAAAAAAGACCAGCAAATTCAACAACAACCTCATCTTTGGAAACACCAAAAAATTCAACAACCTCAACAATCAAAAACATCAAAAAATTCAACAACAACCTGAACAGTCCAAACCACCATCAAATGCAACATAAACCTCAACAATGAAAAACACCAAAAAATTCACCATAAACCTCAACATTGCAAAACACCAACAAATTCAACAACAAATTCAAAATTGAAAATCACCAACAAATTCAACAACAACCTCAGCAATGATAAACATCCAAAAATTCAACAACAAGAACCACAACAATGAAAAACACAAACAAATTCAACAACAACTTCAACATTGAAAATCATCATCAAATTCAACAAAAACCACAACAATGAAAAACAGCAAAAAATTCAACAAAAACCTCAACAAAGAAAGACATCTAAAAATTCAACAACAACCTGAACATTCCAAACCACCATCAAATTCAATAAAAACCTCAAAAATGAAAAACACCAAAAAATTCAACTACCTCAATATTGAAAAACACCAAAAAATTCAACTGTAACCTCAACTTTGAAAACTTCAAAAAAATTAAAGAAAAACATTGATGACACCAATAAATTCAACAACAAACTCAATATTGAAAATCACCGACAAATTCAACAACAACCTCAACAATGAAAAACACCAAAAAATTCAACAACAACCAAACATTGAAAATCACCAAAATATACGACAATAAACTCAACTTTGAAAAACACCAACAAATTCAACAACCTCAACATTGAAAAACAGCAACATATTCAACAACCTCAACATTGAAAAATAGAAAAAATTTAAAAAAAAAACCATTGATAACACCAATGATATCAGCTACAACCTCAACATTGCAAAACACCAACAAATTCAACAAGAACCTCAATAAAGAAAAACACCAAAAAATTCAAAAACAACCTCAACATTCAAAAACACCAACAAATTCAACAAAAACCTTAACAATCAAAAAGACCAAAAAATTCAACAACAAACTCATCTTTGAAAAACACCAATAAATTCAACATCAATCTCAACATTGCAAAACACCAATATATTGAACAACAAGCTGAATATTGAAAATCACCAACAAATTCATCAACAACCTCAACAAAGAAAAACATTAAAAAAATTCAACAACAACAATCTCAACAATGAAAAACACCAAAAATTTCTACAACTAACTCAACATTCAAAATCACCAACAAATTCAGCAACAACCTCTACAATGAAAAACATTAAAAAATTCAACAACAACCTCAACATTCAAAAACAACAACTAAAATTCAACAAAAACCTCAACAATGAAATCACCTAAAAATTCAACAACAACCTCAACTTCGAAAACACCAAAAAATTCAACTACCTCAACATTGAAAAAAACCAACAAATTCAACTGCAACCTCAACTTTGAAAAATTCAATAAAATTAAAAAAAACCCATTGATAACACCAATAAATTCAACAACAACCTCAATATTGAAAATCACCAACAAATTCAACCAAAACCTCAACAATGAAAAACACCAAAAAATTCAACAACAACCCAACATTGAAAATCACCAAAATTTTCATCAACAAACTCAACTTTGAAAAACACCAACAAATTCAACAACCTCAAATTTGAAAAACAGCAACATATTCAACAACCTCAACATTGAAAAATAGAAAAAAGTTCAACACAATAATAATTGATAACACCAACAAATTCAACAACAATTCTATATTGCATACAACCAACAAATTCAACAACAACCTCAACTTTGAAAAAGACCAACAAATTCAACAAACTCAACATTGAAAAAGACCAGCAAATTCAACAACAACCTCAACAATGAAAAACACCAAAAAATTCAACAACAACCTCAACATTCAAAAACAACAACAAATTCAACAAAAACCTCAACAATGAAAAGCACCAAAAAATTCAACAACAACCTCAACTTTGAAAACACCAAAAAATTCAACAACCTCAACAATCAAAAACATCAAAAAATTCAACAACAACCTGAACAGCCCAAACCACCATCAAAGGCAACATAAACCTCAACAATGAAAAACACCAAAAAATTCAACATAAACCTCAACATTGCAAAACACCAACAAATTGAACAACAAATTCAAAATTGAAAATCACCAACAAATTCAACAACAACCTCAGCAATGATAAACATCAAAAAATTCAACAACAAGAACCACAACAACGAAAAACACAAACAAATTCAACAAGAACTTCAACATTGAAAATCATCATCAAATTCAACAAAAACCACAACAATGAAAAACAGCAAAAAATACAACAAAAACCTCAACAATGAAAAATAACAAATAATTCAACAACCCATCCAAAAAAACCCATTGATAACACCAGTAATATCAGCCACAACCTCAACATTGCAAAACACCAACAAATTCAACAAGAACCTCAATAATGAAAAACACCAAAAAATTCAAAAACAACCTCAACATTCAAAAACACCAACAAATTCAACAAAAACCTTAACAATCAAAAAGACCAAAAAATTCAAAAACAACCTCATCTTTGAAAAACACCAATAAATTCAACATCAATCTGAACATTGCAAAATACCAATAAATTGAACAACAACCTGAATATTGAAAATCACCAATAAATTCATCAACAACCTCAACAAAGAAAAACATCAAAAAATTCAACAACAACGACCTCAACAATGAAAAACACCAAAATAATCCAACAACAACCTCGACATAGAAAAACTCCAACAATTTCATCAACAACCTCAACACTGAAAAACACCGAAAAATTCATCAACTAACTCAACATTGAAAATCACCAACAAATTCAGCAACAACCTCAACAATGAAAAACATCCAAAAAATTCAACAACAACCTCAACATTCAAAAACAACAGAAAAATCAACAAAAACCTCAAAAATGAAAAACACCAAAAAAAACAACAAACTCAACTTTGAAAAATACAAAAATTTTTTAAAAAAGCAATTAATAACACCAATCAATTCAACAACAACCTCAATATTGAAAATCACCAACAAATTCAACAACAACCTCAATATTGAATGTCACCAACAAATTCGACATAAACCTCAACTTTGAAAAACACCAACAAATTCAACAACCTATACATTTAAAAAGAGCAGCAAATTCAACAACAACCTCAACAATGAAAAACATCAAAAAATTCAACAACAACCTCAAGATTCATAAACACCAACAAATTCAACAAAAACTTCAACAATGAAAAACACCAAAAAATTCAACAACAACCTCAACTTCGAAAACACCAAAAAATTCAACTACCTCAACATTGAAAAACTCCAACACATTCAACTGCAACCTCAAATTTGAAAAATTCAAAAAAATTTAAAAAAAACCATTGATAACACCAATAAATTCAACAACAACCTCAATATTGAAAATCACCAACAAATTCAACAACAACCTCAACTTTGAAAAACACCAACCAATTCAACAACCGCAACAATCAAAAACACCAACAATTTCAACAAAAAACTCAACAATGATAAACACCATCAAAATTCAACAATAACCTCAACTTTGAAAAACAACCAACAAATTCAACAAACTCAACATTGAAATACACCAACAAATTCAACTGCAACCTCAACTTTGAAAAATACAAAAAAGTTCAAAAAAAACCATTGATAACAACAAGCAATTCAACAACAACCTCAATATTGAAAATCACCAACAAATTCAACAACTACCTCAACAATGAATAACATCAAAAAATTCAACAAGGACAACCTCAACAATTAAAAACACTAATCAATTCAACAGCAACCTCAATATTGAAAATCACCAACAAATTCAACAACAATCTCAATATTGAATAACACCAAAAATTTCAACAACAACCTCAACTTTAAAAAAGACCAACAAATTCAACAAACTCAACATTGAAAAAGACCAGCAAATTCAACAACAACCTCAACAATGAAAAACACAAAAAAATTCAACAACAACCTCAACATTCAAAAACAACAACAAATTCAACAAAAACCTCAACAATGAAAAGCACCAAAAAATTCAACAACAACCTCAACTTTGAAAACACCAAAAAATTCAACAACCTCAACAATGAAAAATGTCAAAAAATTCAACAAAAACCTGAACATTCCAAACCACCATCAAATGCATCATAAACCTCAACAATGAAAAACATCAAAAAATTCAACAACAACCTCAGCATTGAAAAACTCCAACAATTTCAACAACAACCTCAACTTTGAAAAACACCAACCAATTCAACAACCTCAACAATCGAAAACACCAACAAATTCAACAAAAAACTCAGCAATGAAAAACACCAAAAAATTCAACAATAACCTCAACTTTGAAAAACTAATTCAACAACCTCAACATTGAAATACACCAACAAATTTAACTGCAACTTCAACTTTGAAAAATACAAAAAAGTTCAAAAAAAACCATTGATAACAACAATCAGTTCAACAAAAACCTCAATATTGAAAATCACCAACAAATTCAACAACTACCTCAACAATGAATAACATCAAAAAATTCAACAAGGACAACCTCAACAATGAAAAACACCAATCAATTCAACAACAACCTCAATATTGAAAATCACCAACAAATTCAACAACAACCTCAATATTGAATAACTCCAAAAATTTCAACCACAACCAAACATTGAAAATCACCAAAATATACAACAACAAACTCAACTTTGAAAAACACCAACAAATTCAACAACCTCAACATTGAAAAACAGCAACATATTCAACAACCTCAACATTGAAAAATAGAAAAAATTTCAAAAAAACCCATTGATAACACCAGTAATATCAGCCACAACCTCAACATTGCAAAACACCAACAAATTCAACAAGAACCTCAATAATGAAAAACACCAAAAAATTCAAAAACAACCTCAACATTCAAAAACACCAACAAATTCAACAAAAACCTTAACAATCAAAAAGACCAAAAAATTCAAAAACAACCTCATCTTTGAAAAACACCAATAAATTCAACATCAATCTGAACATTGCAAAATACCAATAAATTGAACAACAACCTGAATATTGAAAATCACCAATAAATTCATCAACAACCTCAACAAAGAAAAACATCAAAAAATTCAACAACAACGACCTCAACAATGAAAAACACCAAAATAATCCAACAACAACCTCGACATAGAAAAACTCCAACAATTTCATCAACAACCTCAACACTGAAAAACACCGAAAAATTCATCAACTAACTCAACATTGAAAATCACCAACAAATTCAGCAACAACCTCAACAATGAAAAACATCCAAAAAATTCAACAACAACCTCAACATTCAAAAACAACAGAAAAATCAACAAAAACCTCAAAAATGAAAAACACCAAAAAAAACAACAAACTCAACTTTGAAAAATACAAAATTTTTTTAAAAAAGCAATTAATAACACCAATCAATTCAACAACAACCTCAATATTGAAAATCACCAACAAATTCAACAACAACCTCAATATTGAATGTCACCAACAAATTCGACATAAACCTCAACTTTGAAAAACACCAACAAATTCAACAACCTATACATTTAAAAAGAGCAGCAAATTCAACAACAACCTCAACAATGAAAAACATCAAAAAATTCAACAACAACCTCAAGATTCATAAACACCAACAAATTCAACAACCTATACATTTAAAAAGAGCAGCAAATTCAACAACAACCTCAACACTGAAAAACACCAAAAATTTCAACAACAATCTCAACAATGAAAAACACCAAAAATTTCTACAACTAACTCAACATTCAATATCACCAACAAATTCAGCAACCTCTACAATGAAAAACAACAACAAATTCAACAAAAACTTCAACAATGAAAAACACCAAAAAATTCAACAACAACCTCAACTTCGAAAACACCAAAAAATTCAACTACCTCAACATTGAAAAACTCCAACACATTCAACTGCAACCTCAAATTTGAAAAATTCAAAAAAATTTAAAAAAAACCATTGATAACACCAATAAATTCAACAACAACCTCAATATTGAAAATCACCAACAAATTCAACAACAACCTCAACTTTGAAAAACACCAACCAATTCAACAACCGCAACAATCAAAAACACCAACAATTTCAATAAAAAACTCAACAATGATAAACACCATCAAAATTCAACAATAACCTCAACTTTGAAAAACAACCAACAAATTCAACAAACTCAACATTGAAATACACCAACAAATTCAACTGCAACCTCAACTTTGAAAAATACAAAAAAGTTCAAAAAAAACCATTGATAACAACAAGCAATTCAACAACAACCTCAATATTGAAAATCACCAACAAATTTAACAACTACCTCAACAATGAATAACATCAAAAAATTCAACAAGGACAACCTCAACAATTAAAAACACTAATCAATTCAACAGCAACCTCAATATTGAAAATCACCAACAAATTCAACAACAATCTCAATATTGAATAACACCAAAAATTTCAACAACAACCTCAACTTTAAAAAAGACCAACAAATTCAACAAACTCAACATTGAAAAAGACCAGCAAATTCAACAACAACCTCAACAATGAAAAACACAAAAAAATTCAACAACAACCTCAACATTCAAAAACAACAACAAATTCAACAAAACCCTCAACAATGAAAAGCACCAAAAAATGCAACAACAACCTCAACTTTGAAAACACCAAAAAATTCAACAACCTCAACAATGAAAAATGTCAAAAAATTCAACAAAAACCTGAACATTCCAAACCACCATCAAATGCAACATAAACCTCAACAATGAAAAACACCAAAAAATTCAACATAAACCTCAACATTGCAAAACACCAACAAATGCAACAACAAATTCAAAATTGAAAATCACCAACAAATTCAACAACAACCTCAGCAATGAAAAACATCAAAAAATTCAACAACAACCTCAGCATTGAAAAACTGCAACAATTTCAACAACAACCTCAACTTTGAAAAACACCAACCAATTCAACAACCTCAACAATCGAAAACACCAACAAATTCAACAAAAAACTCAGCAATGAAAAACACCAAAAAATTCAACAATAACCTCAACTTTGAAAAACTAATTCAACAACCTCAACATTGAAATACACCAACAAATTTAACTGCAACTTCAACTTTGAAAAATACAAAAAAGTTCAAAAAAAACCATTGATAACAACAATCAGTTCAACAAAAACCTCAATATTGAAAATCACCAACAAATTCAACAACTACCTCAACAATGAATAACATCAAAAAATTCAACAAGGACAACCTCAACAATGAAAAACACCAATCAATTCAACAACAACCTCAATATTGAAAATCACCAACAAATTCAACAACAACCTCAATATTGAATAACTCCAAAAATTTCAACAACAACCTCAACTTTGAAAAAGACCAACAAATTCAACAAACTCAACATTGAAAAAGACCAGCAAATTCAACAACAACCTCAACAACGAAAAACACCCAAAAATTCAACAACAGCCTCATCATTGAAAATCACCAACAAATTCAACAACAACCTCAACGATGAAAAACACCAACAAATTCAACAACAACCTCAACATTCAAAAACACCAACAAATTCAACAAAAACCTCAGCAATGAAAAACACCGAAAAATTCAACAACAACCTCAACTTTGAAAAACACCAACAAATTCAACAACCTGATCATTGAAAAACACCAACAAAATGAACTGCAACTTCAACTTTGAAAAAAAAAGATTAAAAAAAACCATTGATAACACCAATAAATTCAACAACAACCTCAATATTGAAAATCATCTACAAATTCAACAACAACCTCAACATTGCAAAACACCAACAAATTCAACAACAAACTCAACATTGAAAAACACCAACAAATTCAACAACAACCTCAGTAGTGAAGTACTTCAAAAACTTCAACAACAACAACCTCAACAAAGATAAACACCAAAAAATTCAACAACGACCACAAGAATGAAAAACACCAAAAAAAATCAAAAACACCATTAGCAATGAAAAACATCAAAAAATTCAACATCAACTAACTCAAAAATGAAAACACCAACAATTTCAAAAATAACCTCAACATTGAAAATCATCATCAAATTCAACAAAAACCTGAACAATGAAAAACATAAAAAGATTCAACAACAACCTCAACATTCAAAAACAACAACAAATTCAACAACCTCACCATTGAAAAACACCAACAAATTCAACTGCAACCTCAACTTTGAAAAACACCAACAAATTCAGCAACCTCAACATTGAAAAATAGCAGCAAATTCAACAACAACCTCAACAATGAAAAACATCAAAAAATTCAACAACAACCACAACTTTGAAAAACACCAACAAATTCAACTGCAACCTCAACGTTGAAAAATAGAAAAAATATCAAAAAAAACTATTGATAACACCAATAAATTCAACAACAACCTCAACATTGAAAAACTCCAACAAATTCAACAAGAACCTCAACAATGAAAGACACCCAAAATTTCAACAACAACCTCATCATTCAAAAACACCAACAAATTCAAGAAAAACCTTAATTAAAAACACCAAAAAATACAACAACATTAACTTTGAAAAACACCAACAAATTCAACAACCTCAACATTGAAAAACACGAACAAATTCCACAACAACCTCAACATTGAAGAACTTCAACAAATTCAACAACAACCTCACCAAAGAACAACACCAAAAAATTCAACAACAACGTCAACATTCAAAACACCAAGAATTTCAAAAAAACCACAACAATGAAAAAGACCAAAAAATTCAACAACATCCTCAACTTTGAAAAACACCAACAAATTCAACTGCAACCTCAACTTTGAAAAATACAAAATAGTTCAAAAAAAGCCATTGATAACACCAATAAATTCAACAACAACCTCAATATTGAAAATCACAAACAAATTCAACAACAACCTCAGAAATGAAAAACATCAAAAAATCGAACAACAACCTCTACATTGAAAATCATCACCAAATTCAACAAAAACCTCAACAATGAAAAACATCAAAAAATTCAACAACAACCTGAACATTCCAAACCACCATCAAATTCAACATAAACCTCAACAATGAAAAACACCAAAAAATTCAACATAAACCTCAACATTGCAAGACACCAAGAAATTCAACTCCAACCTCAACGTTGAAAAATACAAATAGGTTTAAAAAAAAAACATTGATAACACCAATAAATTCAACAACAACCTCAATATTGAAAATCACCAACAAATTCAACAACAACCTCAACAATGAAAAACATCAGAATATTCAACAACAACAACCTCAACAATGAAAAACACCAAAAAAATTCAACAACAACCCAACGTTGAAAATCACCAAAACAACCTCAACTTTTAAAAATACAAAAAGCTTCAACAAAATAAAAATTGATAATACCAACAATTTCAACATCAACCTCAATATTGAAAATCACCAACAAATTCAACAACAACCTCAACAATGAAAATCATCAAAAAATTCAACAACAACAACCTCATCAATGAAAAAAAAATTCAACAACAACCTCAACATTCAAAAACACCAACAAATTCAACAACAACCTCTACAATGAAAAACACCAAAAAATTCAACAACAACCTGAACATTCAAAAACACCAACAAATTCAACCAAAACCTCTACAATGAGAAACAACAAAAAATTCAACAACAACCTCAACTATGAAACACACCAACAAATTCAACAACCTCAACATTGAAAAACATCAACAAATTAAACAACCTCAACATTGAAACACACCAACAAATTGTACTGAAACTTCAAATTTGAAATATACAAAAAAGATTAATAAAAACCCATGATAACACCAATAAATTTAACAACAACCTCAAAATTGAAAATCACCAACAAATTCAACAACAACCTCAACAATGAAAAACATCAAAAAATTCAACAGCAACAACCTCAACAATGAAAAACACCAAAAAAAATTCAACAACAACCCAACGTTGAAAATCACCAAAACAACCTCAACTTTTAAAAATACAAATAGGTTCAACAAAATAAGAATTGATAATACCAACATATTCAACAACAACCTCAATATTGAAAATCACCAACAAATTCAACAACAACCTCAACAATGAAAAACATCAAAAAATTCAACAACAACAACCTCATCAATGAAAAAAAACAAAAAATTCAACAACAACCTGAACATTCAAAAACACCAACAATTTCAACAACAACCTCAACAATGAAAAAAACCAAAAAATTCAAAAACAACCACAACATACAAAAACACCAACAAATTCAACCAAAACCTCTACAATGAGAAACACCAAAAAATTCAACAACAACATCAACTTTGCCAAACACCAACAAATTCAACAACCTCAACATTGAAAAACACCAACAAATTCAACAACAACCTCAACATTGAAAAACACCAACAAATTCAATAACAACCTCAACAATCAAAAACATCCAACAATTTCAACAGCAACCTCAGCAATGTAAAACATGAAAAAATTCAACAACAACCTCAGCAATGAAAAACACAAAACAAGTTCAACAACAACCTCAACAATGAAAAACACCAAAAAAATCAATAACAACCTCAACATTGAAAAACTCGAAGAATTTCAACAACTACCGCAACAATGAAAAACACCAAAAAATTCGACAACAACCTCTACAATGAAAAACACCAAAAAATTCAACAACAACCTCAACATTCAAAAAAACCAAAAATTAAAAACAACAACCTCAACATTCAAAAACACCAACAAATTGAACCAAAACCTCTACAATGAAAAACACCAAAAAATTCAACAACCTCAACATTAAAAAACACCAACAAATTCAAAAACAACCTCAACATTGAAGCACTCCAACAAATTCAGAAAAAACCTCAGCAATGAATAACAACAAAAAATTCAACGACAACTTCAACAATGAAAAACACCAAAAAAATTCAACAACAACCTCAACAATGAATAAAACCAAAAAAAATCAATAATAACCTCAACATTGAAAAACTCCAAGAATATCAACAACTACAGCTACAATGAAGAACACCAAAAAATTCGACAACAAACTCAACATTGAAAATCACCATCAAATTCAACAACACCTCAACAATGAAAAACACCAACAAATTCAACAACAACCTCAACTTTTAAAAATGCAAAAAGGTTCAACATAATAAAAAATGATAATACCAACAAATTCCAGAACAACCTCAATACTGAAAATCACCAACAAATTCAACAACAACCTCAACAATGAAAAACATCAAAAAATTCGACAACAACAACCTCAACAATGAAAAACACCAAAAAATTCAACAACATCCTCAACATTCAAAAACATCAGCAAATTCAACAACAACCTCAACATTGAAAAACAACAAAAAATTCAACAACAACCTCAACATTCGAAAACATTAACAAATTCAACAAAAACCACAACAACTTAAAACACCATAAAATTAAACAACAACCTCAACAATGAAAAACACCAAAAAAAATCAATAACAACCTCAATATTGAAAAACTCAAAGAATATCAACAATTACGGCAACAATGAAAAGCACCAAAAAATTCGACAACAAACTCAACATTCGAAAACACCAACAAATTCAACAACAACCTCTACAATGAAAAACACCAAAAAATTCAACAACAACCACAACATTCAAAAACATCAACAAATTCAACAACAACCTCTACAATGAAAAACACCAAAAAATTCAACAACAACAACAACAACCTCAACAATGAAAAGCACCAAAAAATTCAACAACAACCCAACGTTGAAAATCAACAAAATATTCAACAACAAATTCACCTTTGAAAAACACCAAGAAATTCGCAAACTTCAACATTGAAAAACAGCAACAAATTCAACAACAACCTTAACTTTTAACAATACAAAAAGGTTCAACAAAATATAAATTGATAACACCAACAAATTCAACAACAACATCAACATTCAAAAACACCAACACATTCAACAAAAACCTCAACTTTGCCAAACACCAACAAATTCAACAACCTCAACATTGAAAAACACCAACAAATTCAACAACAACCTCAACATTGAAAAACACCAACAAATTCAACAACAACCTCAACAATCAAAAACATCCAACAATTTCAACAGCAACCTCAGCAATGAAAAACATGAAAAAATTCAACAACAACCTCAGCAATGAAAAACACAAAACAAGTTCAACAACAACCTCAACAATGAAAAACACCAAAAAAATCAATAACAACCTCAACATTGAATAACTCGAAGAATTTCAACAACTACCGCAACAATGAAAAACACCAAAAAATTCGACAACAACCTCTACAATGAAAAACACCAAAAAATTCAACAACAACCTCAACATTCAAAAAAACCAAAAATTAAAAACAACAACCTCAACATTCAAAAACACCAACAAATTGAACCAAAACCTCTACAATGAAAAACACCAAAAAATTCAACAACAACTTCAGCTTTGAAAAACACCAACAAATTCAACAACCTCAACATTAAAAAACACCAACAAATTCAAAAACAACCTCAACATTGAAGCACTCCAACAAATTCAGAAAAAACCTCAGCAATGAATAACAACAAAAAATTCAACGACAACTTCAACAATGAAAAACACCAAAAAAATTCAACAACAACCTCAACAATGAATAAAACCAAAAAAAATCAATAATAACCTCAACATTGAAAATCTCCAAGAATATCAACAACTACAGCTACAATGAAGAACACCAAAAAATTCGACAACAAACTCAACATTGAAAATCACCATCAAATTCAACAACACCTCAACAATGAAAAACACCAACAAATTCAACAACAACCTCAACTTTTAAAAATGCAAAAAGGTTCAACATAATAAAAAATGATAATACCAACAAATTCCAGAACAACCTCAATATTGAAAATCACCAACAAATTCAACAACAACCTCAACAATGAAAAACATCAAAAAATTCGACAACAACAACCTCAACAATGAAAAACACCAAAAAATTCAACAACATCCTCAACATTCAAAAACATCAGCAAATTCAACAACAACCTCAACATTGAAAAACAACAAAAAATTCAACAACAACCTCAACATTCGAAAACATTAACAAATTCAACAAAAACCACAACAACTTAAAACACCATAAAATTAAACAACAACCTCAACAATGAAAAACACCAAAAAAAATCAATAACAACCTCAATATTGAAAAACTCAAAGAATATCAACAATTACGGCAACAATGAAAAGCACCAAAAAATTCGACAACAAACTCAACATTCGAAAACACCAACAAATTCAACAACAACCTCTACAATGAAAAACACCAAAAAATTCAACAACAACCACAACATTCAAAAACATCAACAAATTCAACAACAACCTCTACAATGAAAAACATCAAAAAATTCAACAACAACAACAACAACCTCAACAATGAAAAGCACCAAAAAATTCAACAACAACCCAACGTTGAAAATCAACAAAATATTCAACAACAAATTCACCTTTGAAAAACACCAAGAAATTCGCAAACTTCAACATTGAAAAACAGCAACAAATTCAACAACAACCTTAACTTTTAACAATACAAAAAGGTTCAACAAAATATAAATTGATAACACCAACAAATTCAACAACAACATCAACATTCAAAAACACCAACACATTCAACAAAAACCTCAACTTTGCCAAACACCAACAAATTCAACAACCTCAACATTGAAAAACACCAACAAATTCAACAACAACCTCAACATTGAAAAACACCAACAAATTCAACAACAACCTCAACAATCAAAAACATCCAACAATTTCAACAGCAACCTCAGCAATGAAAAACATGAAAAAATTCAACAACAACCTCAGCAATGAAAAACACAAAACAAGTTCAACAACAACCTCAACAATGAAAAACACCAAAAAAATCAATAACAACCTCAACATTGAATAACTCGAAGAATTTCAACAACTACCGCAACAATGAAAAACACCAAAAAATTCGACAACAACCTCTACAATGAAAAACACCAAAAAATTCAACAACAACCTCAACATTCAAAAAAACCAAAAATTAAAAACAACAACCTCAACATTCAAAAACACCAACAAATTGAACCAAAACCTCTGCAATGAAAAGCACCAAAAAATTCAACAACAACTTCAGCTTTGAAAAACACCAACAAATTCAACAACCTCAACATTAAAAAGCACCAACAAATTCAAAAACAACCTCAACATTGAAGCACTCCAACAAATTCAGAAAAAACCTCAGCAATGAATAACAACAAAAAATTCAACAACAACTTCAACAATGAAAAACACCAAAAAAATTCAACAACAACCTCAACAATGAATAAAACCAAAAAAAATCAATAATAACCTCAACATTGAAAAACTCCAAGAATATCAACAACTACCGCTACAATGAAGAACACCAAAAAATTCGACAACAAACTCAACATTGAAAATCACCATCAAATTCAACAACACCTCAACAATGAAAAACACCAACAAATGCAACAACAACCTCAACTTTTAAAAATGCAAAAAGGTTCAACATAATAAAAAATGATAATACCAACAAATTCCAGAACAACCTCAATATTGAAAATCACCAACAAATTCAACAACAACCTCAACGATGAAAAACATCAAAAAATTCGACAACAACAACCTCAACAATGAAAAACACCAAAAAATTCAACAACATCCTCAACATTCAAAAACATCAGCAAATTCAACAACAACCTCAACATTGAAAAACAACAAAAAATTCAACAACAACCTCAAAATTCAAAAACACCAACAAATTCAACAAAAACCTCAACAACGAAAAACAGCGAAAAATTCAACAACAACCTGAACTTTCAAAAACATCAACAAATTCAACAACCTCAACATTGAAAAACACCAACAAATTGAACTGCAACCTCAAGTTTGAAAAATACAAAAAATATAAAAATAACCCCTTGATAACACCAATAAATTCAACAACAACCTCACTATTGAAAATCACCAACAAATTCAACAACAACCTCTACATTGCAAGACACCAACAAATTCAACTCCAACCTCAACGTTGAAAAATACAATAAAGTTAAAATAAAAACCATTGATTACACCAATAAATTCAACAACACCCTCAATATTGAAAATCAACCACAAATTCAACAACAACCTCAACAAAGAAAAACATCAAAAAATTCAAAAACCACAACCTTAACAATGAAAAACACAAAAAAATTCAACAACAACCCAACGTTGAAAATCACCAAAATATTCAACAACAAACTCAGCTTTGAAAAACACCAAGAAATTCAACAAAGTCAACATTGAAAAACAGCAACAAATTCAACAACAACCTCAACTTTTAGCCATACAAAAAAGTTCAACAAAATAAAGATTGATAACACCAACAAATTCAACAACAACATCAATATTCAAAAACACCAACAAATTCAACAAAAAAACTCAACAATGAAAAACGCCAAAAAATTGAACAACAAACTCAACATTCAAAAACACCAACAAATTCAAATAAAACCTCAACTATTAAAAACACCAAATAATTCAACAACAACCTCAACTTTGAAAAACACCAACAAATTCAACATCCACATCATTGAAAAACACCAACAAATTCAACAACAACGTCAACATTGAAAAATTACAACAAATCCAACAACAACCTCAACAATGAAAAACACCAACAAATTCAACAATAACCTAAACTTCTAAAAATGCAAAAAGGTTCAACAAAATAAAAAGTGATAACACCAACAAATTCCACAACAACCTCAATATTGAAAATCACCAACAAATTCAACAACAACCTCAACAATGAAAAACATCAAAAAATTCAACAACAACAACCTCAACAATGAAAAACACCAAAAAATTCAACAACAACCTCAACAATGAAAAACACCAAAAAATTCAACAACATCCTCAACATTCAAAAACATCAGCAAATTCAACAACAACCTCAACATTGAAAAACAACAAAAAATTCAACAACAACCTCAACATTCGAAAACATTAACAAATTCAACAAAAACCACAACAACTAAAAACACCAAAAAATTAAACAACAACCTCAACAATGAAAAACACCAAAAAAAATCAATAACAACCTCAATATTGAAAAACTCAAAGAATATCAACAATTACGGCAACAATGAAAAGCACCAAAAAATTCGACAACAAACTCAACATTCAAAAACACCAACAAATTCAACAACAACCTCTACAATGAAAAACACCAAAAAATTCAACAACAACCACAACATTCAAAAACATCAACAAATTCAACAACAACCTCTACAATGAAAAACATCAAAAAATTCAACAACAACAACAACCTCAACAATGAAAAGCACCAAAAAATTCAACAACAACCCAACGTTGAAAATCAACAAAATATTCAACAACAAATTCACCTTTGAAAAACACCAAGAAATTCGCAAACTTCAACATTGAAAAACAGCAACAAATTCAACAACAACCTCAACTTTTAACAATACAAAAAGGTTCAACAAAATAAAAATTGATAACACCAACAAATTCAACAACAACATCAACATTCAAAAACACCAACACATTCAACAAAAACCTCAACAATGAAAAACGCCAAAAAAATTTAACAACAAACTCAACATTCAAAAACACCAACAAATTCAACAAAAACGTCAACAATTAAAAACACCAAATAATTCAACAACAACCTCAACTTTGAAAAACACCAACAAATTCAACATCCTCAAGATTGAAAATCACCAACAAATTCAACAACTACCTCCACAAAGAAAAACATCAAAAAATTCAACAACATCAACAACCTCAACAATGAAAAACACCAAAAAATTCAACAACAACCTCAAAATTCAAAAACATCAACAAATTCAACAACAACCTCAACAATGAAAAACACCAATAAATTCAACAACAACCTCAACATTCGAAAACATCAACAAATTCAACAAAAACCACAACAATTAAAAAAACCAAAAAATTGAACAACAACCTCAATAATGAAAAACATCATAAAAAATCAATTACAATCTTAAAATTGAAAAACTCCAAGAATATCAACAACTACCGCAACAATGAAAAGCACCAACAAATTCAACAACAACCTCAACAATGAAATACATCCAAAAATTCAATATCAACAACCGCAACAATGAATAAAACCAACCAATTCAACAACAACTTCAACTTTTAAAAATACAAAAAGGTTCAACAAAATAAAAATTGATAATACCAACATATTCAACAACAACCTCAATATTGAAAATCACCAACAAATTCAACAACAACCTCAACAATGAAAAACATCAAAAAATTTAACAGCAACCACAACAATGAAAAAACCAAAAATTCAACAACAACCTCAACTTTCAAAAACACCAACAAATTCAACAACAACCTCAACAATGAAAAACACCAAAAAATTCAACAACAACCTCAACATTCAAAAACACGAAAAATTAAATACAACAAAATCAACATTCAAAAACACCAACAAATTCAACCAAAACCTCGACAATGAAAAACACGAAAAAAATTCAACAACAACCTCAACTTTGAAAAACACCAACAAATTCAACAACCTCAAAATTGAAAAACACCAACATTTCAACAACAACCACAACATTTAAAAATTCCAACAAATTCAACATCAACCTCAACAAAGAAAAACACCAAAAAATTCAACAACAACCTCAAAATTCAAAAACACCAACAAATTCAACAAAAACCTCAACAACGAAAAACAGCGAAAAATTCAACAACAACCTGAACTTTCAAAAACATCAACAAATTCAACAACCTCAACATTGAAAAACACCAACAAATTGAACTGCAACCTCAAGTTTGAAAAATACAAAAAATATAAAAATAACCCCTTGATAACACCAATAAATTCAACAACAACCTCAATATTGAAAATCACCAACAAATTCAACAACAACCTCTACATTGCAAGACACCAACAAATTCAACTCCAACCTCAACGTTGAAAAATACAATAAAGTTAAAATAAAAACCATTGATTACACCAATAAATTCAACAACACCCTCAATATTGAAAATCAACCACAAATTCAACAACAACCTCAACAAAGAAAAACATCAAAAAATTCAAAAACAACAACCTTAACAATGAAAAGCACCAAAAAATTCAACAACAACCCAACGTTGAAAATCAACAAAATATTCAACAACAAATTCACCTTTGAAAAACACCAAGAAATTCGCAAACTTCAACATTGAAAAACAGCAAAAAATTCAACAACAACCTCAACTTTTAACAATACAAAAAGGTTCAACAAAATAAAAATTGATAACACCAACAAATTCAACAACAACATCAACATTCAAAAACACCAACACATTCAACAAAAACCTCAACAATGAAAAACGCCAAAAAATTGAACAACAAACTCAACATTCAAAAACACCAACAAATTCAACAAAAACTTCAACAATTAAAAACACCAAATAATTCAACAACAACCTCAACTTTGAAAAACACCAACAAATTCAACATCCTCAACATTGAAAATCACCAACAAATTCAACAACTACCTCCACAAAGAAAAACATCAAAAAATTCAACAACAACAACAACCTCAACAATGAAAAACACCAAAAAATTCAACAACAACCTCAAAATTCAAAAACATCAACAAATTCAACAACAACCTCAACAATGAAAAACACCAATAAATTCAACAACAACCTCAACATTCGAAAACATCAACAAATTCAACAAAAACCACAACTATTAAAAAAACCAAAAAATTGAACAACAACCTCAATAATGAAAAACATCATAAAAAATCAATTACAATCTTAAAATTGAAAAACTCCAAGAATATCAACAACAACCTCAACTTTCAAAAACACCAACAAATTCAACAACAACCTCAACAATGAAAAACACCAAAAAATTCAACTACAACCTCAACATTCAAAAACACGAAAAATTAAATACAACAAAATCAACATTCAAAAACACCAACAAATTCAACCAAAACCTCGACAATGAAAAACACGAAAAAAATTCAACAACAACCTCAACTTTGAAAAACACCAACAAATTCAACAACCTCAAAATTGAAAAACACCAACATTTCAACAACAACCACAACATTTAAAAATTCCAACAAATTCAACATCAACCTCAACAAAGAAAAACACCAAAAAATTCAACAACAACCTCAAAATTCAAAAACACCAACAAATTCAACAAAAACCTCAACAACGAAAAACAGCGAAAAATTCAACAACAACCTGAACTTTCAAAAACATCGACAAATTCAACAACCTCAACATTGAAAAACACCAACAAATTGAACTGCAACCTCAAGTTTGAAAAATACAAAAAATATAAAAATAACCCCTTGATAACACCAATAAATTCAACAACAACCTCAATATTGAAAATCACCAACAAATTCAACAACAACCTCTACATTGCAAGACACCAACAAATTCAACTCCAACCTCAACGTTGAAAAATACAATAAAGTTAAAATAAAAACCATTGATTACACCAATAAATTCAACAACACCCTCAATATTGAAAATCAACCACAAATTCAACAACAACCTCAACAAAGAAAAACATCAAAAAATTCAAAAACAACAACCTTAACAATGAAAAACACAAAAAAATTCAACAACAACACAACGTTGAAAATCACCAAAATATTCAACAACAAACTCAGCTTTGAAAAACACCAAGAAATTCAACAAAGTCAACATTGAAAAACAGCAAGAAATTCAACAACAACCTCAACTTTTAACCATACAAAAAAATTCAACAAAATAAAAATTGATAACACCAACAAATTCAACAACAACATCAATATTCAAAAACACCAACAAATTCAACAAAAAAACTCAACAATGAAAAACGCCAAAAAATTGAACAACAAACTCAACATTCAAAAACACCAACAAATTCAAATAAAACCTCAACTATTAAAAACACCAAATAATTCAACAACAACCTCAACTTTGAAAAACACCAACAAATTCAACATCCGCATCATTGAAAAACACCAACAAATTCAACAACAACGTCAACATTGAAAAATTACAACAAATCCAACAACAACCTCAACAATGAAAAACACCAACAAATTCAACAACAACCTAAACTTTTAAAAATGCAAAAAGGTTCAACAAAATAAAAAGTGATAACACCAACAAATTCCACAACAACCTCAATATTGAAAATCACCAACAAATTCAACAACAACCTCAACAATGAAAAACATCAAAAAATTCAACAACAACAACCTCAACAATGAAAAACACCAAAAAATTCAACAAAAACCTCAACAATGAAAAACACCAAAAAAAAATCAATAACAACCTCAACATTGAAAAACTCCAAGAATATCAAAAACTACCGCAACAATGAAAAACACCAAAAAATTCGACAACAAACTCAACATTGAAAATCACCAACAAATTCAACAACAACCTCAACAATGAAATACATCCAAAAATTCAACAACAACAACAACCTCAACAATGAAAAAACCAAAAAATTCAACAGCAACCTCAACAATGAAAACACCAAAAAATTCAACAACAACCTCAACATTCAAAAACACCAAAAATTAAATACAACAAAATCAACATTCAAAAACACCAACAAATTCAACAAAAACCTCAACAATTAAAAACACCAAATAATTCAACAACAACCTCAACTTTCAAAAACACCAACATATTCAACATCCTCAACATTGAAAAACACCAACAAATCCAACAACAACCTCAACAATTAAAAACACCAAAAATTCAACAACAACCTCAACATTCAAAAACACCATCAAATTCAACCAAAACCACTCCAGTGAGAAACACCAAAAAACTCAAAAACCTCAGCTTTGAAAAACGCTAACAAATTCAAGAACCTCAACATTGAAAAACACCAACAACTTCAACAACAACCTCAACATTGAAAAACTCCAACAAATTCAACAACAACATCAAGAATGAAAAACACCAAAAAATTCAGCAACAACCTCAACATTCAAAAACACCAACAAATTCAACAAAAACCTCAACAATGAAAAACACCGAAAAATTCAACAACAACCTGAACTTTGAAAAACACCACCAAATTCAACAACCTCAACATTGAAAAACAGCAACAAATTCAACTGCAACCTCAAGTTCGATAAATGCAAAAAAGATTTAAAAAAAACATTGATAACACCAATAAATTCAACAACAACCACAATATTGAAAATCACCAACAAATTCAACAGCAACCTCTACATTGCTAAACACCGACAAATTCAACTCCAACCTCAACTTTGAAAAATACATAAAAGTTAAAAAAAAACAATCGATAACACCAATAAATTCAACAACAACCTCAATATAAAAAATCACCAACAAATTCAACAACAACCTCAACAATGAAAAACTCAAAAAATTCAACAACAACAACCTCAACAATGAAAAACATCAAAACATTCAACAACAACAACAACAACCTCAACAATGAAAAGCACCAAAAAATTCAACAACAACCCAACGTTGAAAATCAACAAAATATTCAACAACAAATTCACCTTTGAAAAGCACCAAGAAATTCGCAAACTTCAACATTGAAAAACAGCAACAAATTCAACAACAACCTCAACTTTTAACAATACAAAAAGGTTCAACAAAATAAAAATTGATAACACCAACAAATTCAACAACAACATCAACATTCAAAAACACCAACACATTCAACAAAAACCTCAACAATGAAAAACGCCAAAAAATTTAACAACAAACTCAACATTCAAAAACACCAACAAATTCAACAAAAACGTCAACAATTAAAAACACCAAATAATTCAACAACAACCTCAACTTTGAAAAACACCAACAAATTCAACATCCTCAACATTGAAAATCACCAACAAATTCAACAACTACCTCCACAAAGAAAAACATCAAAAAATTCAACAACATCAACAACCTCAACAATGAAAAACACCAAAAAATTCAACAACAACCTCAAAATACAAAAACATCAACAAATTCAACAACAATCTCAACAATGAAAAACTCCAATAAATTCAACAACAACCTCAACATTCGAAAACATCAACAAATTCAACAAAAACCACAACAATTAAAAAAACCAAAAAATTGAACAACAACCTCAATAATGAAAAACATCATAAAAAATCAATTACAATCTTAAAATTAAAAAACTCCAAGAATATCAACAACTACCGCAACAATGAAAAGCACCAACAAATTCAACAACAACCTCAACAATGAAATACATCCAAAAATTCAATATCAACAACCGCAACAATGAATAAAACCAACCAATTCAACAACAACTTCAACTTTTAAAAATACAAAAAGGTTCAACAAAATAAAAATTGATAATACCAACATATTCAACAACAACCTCAATATTGAAAATCACCAACAAATTCAACAACAACCTCAACAATGAAAAACATCAAAAAATTTAACAGCAACCACAACAATGAAAAAACCAAAAATTCAACAACAACCTCAACTTTCAAAAACACCAACAAATTCAACAACAACCTCAACAATGAAAAACACCAAAAAATTCAACAACAACCTCAACATTCAAAAACACGAAAAATTAAATACAACAAAATCAACATTCAAAAACACCAACAAATTCAACCAAAACCTCGACAATGAAAAACACGAAAAAAATTCAACAACAACCTCAACTTTGAAAAACACCAACAAATTCAACAACCTCAAAATTGAAAAACACCAACATTTCAACAACAACCACAACATTTAAAAATTCCAACAAATTCAACATCAACCTCAACAAAGAAAAACACCAAAAAATTCAACAACAACCTCAAAATTCAAAAACACCAACAAATTCAACAAAAACCTCAACAACGAAAAACAGCGAAAAATTCAACAACAACCTGAACTTTCAAAAACATCGACAAATTCAACAACCTCAACATTGAAAAACACCAACAAATTGAACTGCAACCTCAAGTTTGAAAAATACAAAAAATATAAAAATAACCCCTTGATAACACCAATAAATTCAACAACAACCTCATTATTGAAAATCACCAACAAATTCAACAACAACCTCTACATTGCAAGACACCAACAAATTCAACTCCAACCTCAACGTTGAAAAATACAATAAAGTTAAAATAAAAACCATTGATTACACCAACAAATTCAACAACAAACTCAACAAAGAAAAACATCAAAAAATTCAAAAACAACCACCTTAACAATGAAAAACACAAAAAAATTCAACAACAACACAACGTTGAAAATCACCAAAATATTCAACAACAAACTCAGCTTTGAAAAACACCAAGAAATTCAACAAAGTCAACATTGAAAAACAGCAAGAAATTCAACAACAACCTCAACTTTTAACCATACAAAAAAATTCAACAAAATAAAAATTGATAACACCAACAAATTCAACAACAACATCAATATTCAAAAACACCAACAAATTCAACAAAAAAACTCAACAATGAAAAACGCCAAAAAATTGAACAACAAACTCAACATTCAAAAACACCAACAAATTCAAATAAAACCTCAACTATTAAAAACACCAAATAATTCAACAACAACCTCAACTTTGAAAAACACCAACAAATTCAACATCCACATCATTGAAAAACACCAACAAATTCAACAACAACGTCAACATTGAAAAATTACAACAAATCCAACAACAACCTCAACAATGAAAAACACCAACAAATTCAACAACAACCTAAACTTTTAAAAATGCAAAAAGGTTCAACAAAATAAAAAGTGATAACACCAACAAATTCCACAACAACCTCAATATTGAAAATCACCAACAAATTCAACAACAACCTCAACAATGAAAAACATCAAAAAATTCAACAACAACAACCTCAACAATGAAAAACACCAAAAAATTCAACAACAACCTCAACAATGAAAAACAGCAAAAAAAATCAATAACAACCTCAACATTGAAAAACTCCAAGAATATCAAAAACTACCGCAACAATGAAAAACACCAAAAAATTCGACAACAAACTCAACATTGAAAATCACCAACAAATTCAACAACAACCTCAACAATGAAATACATCCAAAAATTCTATAACAACAACCTCAACAATGAATATAACCAAACAATTCAACAACAACCTCAACATTGAAAAACACCAACAAATTCAACAACAACCTCAACATTTAAAAATACAAAAAGGTTCAACAAAATAAAAATTGATAACACCAACATATTCAACAACAACCTCAATATTGAAAATCACCAACAAATTCAACAACAACCTCAACAATGAAATACATCCAAAAATTCAACAACAACAACAACCTCAACAATGAAAAAACCAAAAAATTCAACAGCAACCTCAACAATGAAAACACCAAAAAATTCAACAACAACCTCAACATTCAAAAACACCAAAAATTAAATACAACAAAATCAACATTCAAAAACACCAACAAATTCAACAAAAACCTCAACAATTAAAAACACCAAATAATTCAACAACAACCTCAACTTTCAAAAACACCAACATATTCAACATCCTCAACATTGAAAAACACCAACAAATCCAACAACAACCTCAACAATTAAAAACACCAAAAATTCAACAACAACCTCAACATTCAAAAACACCATCAAATTCAACCAAAACCACTCCAGTGAGAAACACCAAAAAACTCAAAAACCTCAGCTTTGAAAAACGCTAACAAATTCAAGAACCTCAACATTGAAAAACACCAACAACTTCAACAACAACCTCAACATTGAAAAACTCCAACAAATTCAACAACAACATCAAGAATGAAAAACACCAAAAAATTCAGCAACAACCTCAACATTCAAAAACACCAACAAATTCAACAAAAACCTCAACAATGAAAAACACCGAAAAATTCAACAACAACCTGAACTTTGAAAAACACCACCAAATTCAACAACCTCAACATTGAAAAACAGCAACAAATTCAACTGCAACCTCAAGTTCGATAAATGCAAAAAAGATTTAAAAAAAACATTGATAACACCAATAAATTCAACAACAACCACAATATTGAAAATCACCAACAAATTCAACAGCAACCTCTACATTGCTAAACACCGACAAATTCAACTCCAACCTCAACTTTGAAAAATACATAAAAGTTAAAAAAAAACAATCGATAACACCAATAAATTCAACAACAACCTCAATATATAAAATCACCAACAAATTCAACAACAACCTGAACAATGAAAAACTCAAAAAATTCAACAACAACAACCTCAACAATGAAAAACATCAAAAAATTCAACAACAACCCAACATTGAAAATCACCAAAATATTCAATAACAAACTCAACTTTGAACAGCACCAAGAAATTCAACAACCTCAACATTGAAAAGCAGCAACAAATTCAACAACAACCTCAACTTTAAAAAATACAGAAAGGTTCAGCAAAATAAAAATTGATAACAGCAACAAATTCAACAACAACATCAATATTCAAAAACACCAACAAATTCAACAAAAGCCTCAACAATGAAAAACGCCAAAAAATTTAACAACAACATCAATATTTAAAAAAACAACAAATTCAACAAAAACATCAACAATTAAAAGCACCAAAAAAATCCAACAAGAACCTCAACTGTGAAAAACACCAGCAAATTCAACAACCTCAACATTGAAAAGCTCCAACATATTCAACTGCATCCTCAACTTTGAAAAATGCAAAAAGATTTAAAAAAAACATTGAATACACCAATAAATTCAACTACAACCTCAATATTGAAAATGACAAAAAAATTCAACAACCTCAACATTGAAAATCACCAAAATATTCAACAACAACCTCAAAATTGAAAAACACCAACAGACTCAACAACAACCACAACATTTAAAAATTCCAGCAAATTCAACAACAACCTCAACAATGAAAATCACTGAAACATTCAACAACAACCTCAACATTCAAAAACACCAACAAATTCAACAAAAAGCTCAACAATGAAAAACACCGAAAAATTCAACAACAACCTGAACTTTGAAAAACATCAACAAATTCAACAACCTCAACATTGAAACACACCAACAAATTGAACTGCAACCTCAAGTTTGAAAAATATGAAAAAGATTAAAAAAAACCCTTGATAACACCAATAAATTCAACAACAACCTCAATATTGAAAATCACCAACAAATTCAACAACAACCTCTACATTGCAAGACACCAACAAATTAAACTCCAACCTCAACGTTGAAAAATACAAATAAGTTAAAAAAAAAACCATTGATAACACCAATAAATTCAACAACAACCTCAATATTGAAAATCACCAACAAATTCAACAACAACCTCAACAATGAAAAACATCAAAAAATTCAACAACAACAACAACAACCTCAACAATGAAAAACACCAAAACATTCAACAACAATCCAACTTTGAAATCACCAAAATATTCTACAACAAACTCACATTTGAAAAACACCAAGAAATTGAACAATCTCAACATTGAAAAACAGCAACAAATTCAACAACAACCTCAACTTTTAAAAATACAAAAAGGTTCAACAAAATAAAAATTGATAACACCAACAAATTCAACAACAACATCAACTTTCAAAAACACCAACAAATTCAACAACAACCGCAACTTTGAAAAACTACAACAAATTCAACAACCTCAACGTTGAAAAACAACAACAAATTCAACAAGAACCTCAACAATGAAAAACACCAAAAAATTCAACAACAACCTCATCATTCAAAAACACCAACAAATTCAAGAAAAACCTTAATTAAAAACACCAAAAAATACAACAACATTAACTTTGAAAAACACCAACAAATTCAACAACCTCAACATTGAAAAACACGAACAAATTCCACAACAACCTCAACATTGAAGAACTTCAACAAATTCAACAACAACCTCACCAAAGAACAACACCAAAAAATTCAACAACAACGTCAACATTCAAAACACCAAAAATTTCAAAAAAACCACAACAATGAAAAAGACCAAAAAATTCAACAACATCCTCAACTTTGAAAAACACCAACAAATTCAACTGCAACCTCAACTTTGAAAAATACAAAATAGTTCAAAAAAAGCCATTGATAACACCAATAAACTCAACAACAACCTCAATATTGAAAATCACAAACAAATTCAACAACAACCTCAGAAATGAAAAACATCAAAAAATCGAACAACAACCTCTACATTGAAAATCATCACCAAATTCAACAAAAACCTCAACAATGAAAAACATCAAAAAATTCAACAACAACCTGAACATTCCAAACCACCATCAAATTCAACATAAACCTCAACAATGAAAATACACCAAAAAATTCAACATAAACCTCAACATTGCAAGACACCAAGAAATTCAACTCCAACCTCAACGTTGAAAAATACAAATAGGTTTAAAAAAAAAACATTGATAACACCAGTAAATTCAACAACAACCTCAATATTGAAAATCACCAACAAATTCAACAACAACCTCAACAATGAAAAACATCAAAATATTCAACAACAACAACCTCAACAATGAAAAACACCAAAAAAATTCAACAACAACCCAACGTTGAAAATCACCAAAACAACATCAACTTTTAAAAATACAAATAGGTTCAACAAAATAAGAATTGATAATACCAACATATTCAACAACAACCTCAATATTGAAAATCACCAACAAATTCAACAACAACCTCAACAATGAAAAACATCAAAAAATTCAACAACAACAACCTCATCAATGAAAAAAAACAAAAAATTCAACAACAACCTAAACATTCAAAAACACCAACAAATTCAACAACAACCTCAACAATGAAAAAAACCAAAAAATTCAACAACAACCACAACATTCAAAAACGCCAACAAATTCAACCAAAACCTCAACAATGATAAACACCGAAAAATTCAAAAACAACCTGAACTTTGAAAAACATCAACAATTTTCAACAACCTCAACATTGAAACACACCAACAAATTGTACTGCAACTTCAAATTTGAAAAATACAAAAAAGATTAAAGACACCATGAAATTCAACTCCAACCTCAACGTTGAAAAATACAAAAAGGTTTAAAAAAAAAACATTGATAACACCAAAATATTCAACAACCAACTCACCATTCAATAACACCAAGAAATTCAACAACCTCAACATTGAAAAACAGCAACAAATTCAACAACAACCTCAACTTTTAAAAATACAAAAAGGATCAAAAAAATAAAAATTGAAAACACCAACAAATTCAACAACAACATCAACAATCAAAAACACCGCCAAATTCAACAAAAACCTCAACATTGAAAAACGCCAAAAAATTGAACAACAACCTAAACATTCAAAAATACCAACAAATTCAACAACAACCTCACCAATGAAAAAAACCAAAAAATTCAAAAACAACCACAACATACAAAAACACCAACAAATTCAACCAAAACCTCTACAATGAGAAACACCAAAAAATTCAACAACAACCTCAACTTTGCCAAACACCAACAAATTCAACAACCTCAACATTGAAAAACACCAACAAATTCAACAACAACCTCAACATTGAAAAACACCAACAAATTCAACAACAACCTCAACAATCAAAAACATCCAACAATTTCAACAGCAACCTCAGCAATGAAAAACATGAAAAAATTCAACAACAACCTCGGCAATGAAAAACACAAAACAAGTTCAACAACAACCTCAACAATGAAAAACACCAAAAAAATCAATAACAACCTCAACATTGAAAAACTCGAAGAATTTCAACAACTACCGCAACAATGAAAAACACCAAAAAATTCGACAACAACCTCTACAATGAAAAACACCAAAAAATTCAACAACAACCTCAACATTCAAAAAAACCAAAAATTAAAAACAACAACCTCAACATTCAAAAATACCAACAAATTGAACCAAAACCTCTACAATGAAAAACACCAAAAAATTCAACAACAACTTAAGCTTTGAAAAACACCAACAAATTGAACAACCTGAACATTAAAAAACACCAACAAATTCAAAAACAACCTCAACATTGAAGCACTCCAACAAATTCAGAAAAAACCTCAGCAATGAATAACAACAAAAAATTCAACAACAACTTCAACAATGAAAAACACCAAAAAAATTCAACAACAACCTCAACAATGAATAAAACCAAAAAAAATCAATAATAACCTCAACATTGAAAAACTCCAAGAATATCAACAACTACCGCTACAATGAAGAACACCAAAAAATTCGACCACAAACTCAACATTGAAAATCACCATCAAATTCAACAACACCTCAACAATGAAAAACACCAAAAAATTCAACAACAACCTCAAAATTCAAAAACATCAACAAATTCAACAACAACCTCAACAATGAAAAACACCAATAAATTCAACAACAACCTCAACATTCGAAAACATCAACAAATTCAACAAAAACCACAACAATTAAAAAAACCAAAAAATTGAACAACAACCTCAATAATGAAAAACATCATAAAAAATCAATTACAATCTTAAAATTGAAAAACTCCAAGAATATCAACAACTACCGCAACAATGAAAAGCACCAACAAATTCAACAACAACCTCAACAATGAAATACATCCAAAAATTCAATATCAACAACCGCAACAATGAATAAAACCAACCAATTCAACAACAACTTCAACTTTTAAAAATACAAAAAGGTTCAACAAAATAAAAATTGATAATACCAACATATTCAACAACAACCTCAATATTGAAAATCACCAACAAATTCAACAACAACCTCAACAATGAAAAACATCAAAAAATTTAACAGCAACCACAACAATGAAAAAACCAAAAATTCAACAACAACCTCAACTTTCAAAAACACCAACAAATTCAACAACAACCTCAACAATGAAAAACACCAAAAAATTCAACAACAACCTCAACATTCAAAAACACGAAAAATTAAATACAACAAAATCAACATTCAAAAACACCAACAAATTCAACCAAAACCTCGACAATGAAAAACACGAAAAAAATTCAACAACAACCTCAACTTTGAAAAACACCAACAAATTCAACAACCTCAAAATTGAAAAACACCAACATTTCAACAACAACCACAACATTTAAAAATTCCAACAAATTCACCATCAACCTCAACAAAGAAAAACACCAAAAAATTCAACAACAACCTCAAAATTCAAAAACACCAACAAATTCAACAAAAACCTCAACAACGAAAAACAGCGAAAAATTCAACAACAACCTGAACTTTCAAAAACATCAACAAATTCAACAACCTCAACATTGAAAAACACCAACAAATTGAACTGCAACCTCAAGTTTGAAAAATACAAAAAATATAAAAATAACCCCTTGATAACACCAATAAATTCAACAACAACCTCAATATTGAAAATCACCAACAAATTCAACAACAACCTCTACATTGCAAGACACCAACAAATTCAACTCCAACCTCAACGTTGAAAAATACAATAAAGTTAAAATAAAAACCATTGATTACACCAATAAATTCAACAACACCCTCAATATTGAAAATCAACCACAAATTCAACAACAACCTCAACAAAGAAAAACATCAAAAAATTCAAAAACAACAACCTTAACAATGAAAAACACAAAAAAATTCAACAACAACACAACGTTGAAAATCACCAAAATATTCAACAACAAACTCAGCTTTGAAAAACACCAAGAAATTCGACAAAGTCAACATTGAAAAACAGCAACAAATTCAACAACAACCTCAACTTTTAACCATACAAAAAAGTTCAACAAAATAAAAATTGATAACACCAACAAATTCAACAACAACATCAATATTCAAAAACACCAACAAATTCAACAAAAAAACTCAACAATGAAAAACGCCAAAAATTGAACAACAAACTCAATATTCAAAAACACCAACAAATTCAAATAAAACCTCAACTATTAAAAACACCAAATAATTCAACAACAACCTCAACTTTGAAAAACACCAACAAATTCAACATCCACATCATTGAAAAACACCAACAAATTCAACAACAACGTCAACATTGAAAAATTACAACAAATCCAACAACAACCTCAACAATGAAAAACACCAACAAATTCAACAACAACCTAAACTTTTAAAAATGCAAAAAGGTTCAACAAAATAAAAAGTGATAACACCAACAAATTCCACAACAACCTCAATATTGAAAATCACCAACAAATTCAACAACAACCTCAACAATGAAAAACATCAAAAAATTCAACAACAACAACCTCAACAATGAAAAACACCAAAAAATTCAACAACAACCTCAACAATGAAAAACAGCAAAAAAAATCAATAACAACCTCAACATTGAAAAACTCCAAGAATATCAAAAACTACCGCAACAATGAAAAACACCAAAAAATTCGACAACAAACTCAACATTGAAAATCACCAACAAATTCAACAACAACCTCAACAATGAAATACATCCAAAAATTCTATAACAACAACCTCAACAATGAATATAACCAAACAATTCAACAACAACCTCAACATTGAAAAACACCAACAAATTCAACAACAACCTCAACATTTAAAAATACAAAAAGGTTCAACAAAATAAAAATTGATAACACCAACATATTCAACAACAACCTCAATATTGAAAATCACCAACAAATTCAACAACAACCTCAACAATGAAAAACATCAAAAAATTCAACAACAACAACCTCAACAATGAAAAACACCAAAAAATTCAACAACAACCACAACAATGAAAAACACCAAAAAATTCAACAACATCCTCAACATTCAAAAACATCAGCAAATTCAACAACAACCTCAACATTGAAAAACAACAAAAAATTCAACAACAACCTCAACATTCGAAAACATTAACAAATTCAACAAAAACCACAACAACTAAAAACACCAAAAAATTAAACAACAACCTCAACAATGAAAAACACCAAAAAAAATCAATAACAACCTCAATATTGAAAAACTCAAAGAATATCAACAATTACGGCAACAATGAAAAGCACCAAAAAATTCGACAACAAACTCAACATTCAAAAACACCAACAAATTCAACAACAACCTCTACAATGAAAAACACCAAAAAATTCAACAACAACCACAACATTCAAAAACATCAACAAATTCAACAACAACCTCTACAATGAAAAACATCAAAAAATTCAACAACAACAACAACCTCAACAATGAAAAGCACCAAAAAATTCAACAACAACCCAACGTTGAAAATCAACAAAATATTCAACAACAAATTCACCTTTGAAAAACACCAAGAAATTCGCAAACTTCAACATTGAAAAACAGCAACAAATTCAACAACAACCTCAACTTTTAACAATACAAAAAGGTTCAACAAAATAAAAATTGATAACACCAACAAATTCAACAACAACATCAACATTCAAAAACACCAACACATTCAACAAAAACCTCAACAATGAAAAACGCCAAAAAAATTTAACAACAAACTCAACATTCAAAAACACCAACAAATTCAACAAAAACGTCAACAATTAAAAACACCAAATAATTCAACAACAACCTCAACTTTGAAAAACACCAACAAATTCAACATCCTCAAGATTGAAAATCACCAACAAATTCAACAACTACCTCCACAAAGAAAAACATCAAAAAATTCAACAACATCAACAACCTCAACAATGAAAAACACCAAAAAATTCAACAACAACCTCAAAATTCAAAAACATCAACAAATTCAACAACAACCTCAACAATGAAAAACACCAATAAATTCAACAACAACCTCAACATTCGAAAACATCAACAAATTCAACAAAAACCACAACAATTAAAAAAACCAAAAAATTGAACAACAACCTCAATAATGAAAAACATCATAAAAAATCAATTACAATCTTAAAATTAAAAAACTCCAAGAATATCAACAACTACCGCAACAATGAAAAGCACCAACAAATTCAACAACAACCTCAACAATGAAATACATCCAAAAATTCAATATCAACAACCGCAACAATGAATAAAACCAACCAATTCAACAACAACTTCAACTTTTAAAAATACAAAAAGGTTCAACAAAATAAAAATTGATAATACCAACATATTCAACAACAACCTCAATATTGAAAATCACCAACAAATTCAACAACAACCTCAACAATGAAAAACATCAAAAAATTTAACAGCAACCACAACAATGAAAAAACCAAAAATTCAACAACAACCTCAACTTTCAAAAACACCAACAAATTCAACAACAACCTCAACAATGAAAAACACCAAAAAATTCAACAACAACCTCAACATTCAAAAACACGAAAAATTAAATACAACAAAATCAACATTCAAAAACACCAACAAATTCAACCAAAACCTCGACAATGAAAAACACGAAAAAAATTCAACAACAACCTCAACTTTGAAAAACACCAACAAATTCAACAACCTCAAAATTGAAAAACAACAACATTTCAACAACAACCACAACATTTAAAAATTCCAACAAATTCAACATCAACCTCAACAAAGAAAAACACCAAAAAATTCAACAACAACCTCAAAATTCAAAAACACCAACAAATTCAACAAAAACCTCAACAACGAAAAACAGCGAAAAATTCAACAACAACCTGAACTTTCAAAAACATCAACAAATTCAACAACCTCAACATTGAAAAACACCAACAAATTGAACTGCAACCTCAAGTTTGAAAAATACAAAAAATATAAAAATAACCCCTTGATAACACCAATAAATTCAACAACAACCTCAATATTGAAAATCACCAACAAATTCAACAACAACCTCTACATTGCAAGACAGCAACAAATTCAACTCCAACCTCAACGTTGAAAAATACAATAAAGTTAAAATAAAAACCATTGATTACACCAATAAATTCAACAACACCCTCAATATTGAAAATCAACCACAAATTCAACAACAACCTTAACAATGAAAAACACAAAAAAATTCAACAACAACACAACGTTGAAAATCACCAAAATATTCAACAACAAACTCAGCTTTGAAAAACACCAAGAAATTCGACAAAGTCAACATTGAAAAACAGCAACAAATTCAACAACAACCTCAACTTTTAACCATACAAAAAAGTTCAACAAAATAAAAATTGATAACACCAACAAATTCAACAACAACATCAATATTCAAAAACACCAACAAATTCAACAAAAAAACTCAACAATGAAAAACGCCAAAAATTGAACAACAAACTCAATATTCAAAAACACCAACAAATTCAAATAAAACCTCAACTATTAAAAACACCAAATAATTCAACAACAACCTCAACTTTGAAAAACACCAACAAATTCAACATCCACATCATTGAAAAACACCAACAAATTCAACAACAACGTCAACATTGAAAAATTACAACAAATCCAACAACAACCTCAACAATGAAAAACACCAACAAATTCAACAACAACCTAAACTTTTAAAAATGCAAAAAGGTTCCACAAAATAAAAAGTGATAACACCAACAAATTCCACAACAACCTCAATATTGAAAATCACCAACAAATTCAACAACAACCTCAACAATGAAAAACATCAAAAAATTCAACAACAACAACCTCAACAATGAAAAACACCAAAAAATTCAACAACAACCTCAACAATGAAAAACACCAAAAAAAATCAATAACAACCTCAACATTGAAAAACTCCAAGAATATCAAAAACTACCGCAACAATGAAAAACACCAAAAAATTCGACAACAAACTCAACATTGAAAATCACCAACAAATTCAACAACAACCTCAACAATGAAATACATCCAAAAATTCAATAACAACAACCTCAACAATGAATATAACCAAAAAATTCAACAACAACCTCAACATTGAAAAACACCAACAAATTCAACAACAACCTCAACATTTAAAAATACAAAAAGGTTCAACAAAATAAAAATTGATAACACCAACATATTCAACAACAACCTCAATATTGAAAATCACCAACAAATTCAACAACAACCTCAACAATGAAAAACATCAAAAAATTCAACAACAACCCAACATTGAAAATCACCAAAATATTCAATAACAAACTCAACTTTGAACAGCACCAAGAAATTCAACAACCTCAACATTGAAAAGCAGCAACAAATTCAACAACAACCTCAACTTTAAAAAATACAGAAAGGTTCAGCAAAATAAAAATTGATAACAGCAACAAATTCAACAACAACATCAATATTCAAAAACACCAACAAATTCAACAAAAGCCTCAACAATGAAAAACGCCAAAAAATTTAACAATAACATCAATATTTAAAAAAACAACAAATTCAACAAAAACATCAACAATTAAAAGCACCAAAAAAATCCAACAAGAACCTCAACTGTGAAAAACACCAGCAAATTCAACAACCTCAACATTGAAAAGCTCCAACATATTCAACTGCATCCTCAACTTTGAAAAATGCAAAAAGATTTAAAAAAAACATTGAATAGACCAATAAATTCAACTACAACCTCAATATTGAAAATGACAAAAAAATTCAACAACCTCAACATTGAAAATCACCAAAATATTCAACAACAACCTCAACTTTGAAAAACACCAACAAATTCAAAATAAACCTCAACAATGAAAAACACCAAAAAATTCATCAACAACCTCAACAGTCAAAAACACCAACAAATTCAACAACAGCCCCAGCAATGAATAACATCAAAAAATTCAACAACAACCTCAACTTTCAAAAACACCAACAAATTCAACAACCTCAAAATTGAAAAACACCAACAGACTCAACAACAACCACAACATTTAAAAATTCCAGCAAATTCAACAACAACCTCAACAATGAAAATCACTGAAACATTCAACAACAACCTCAACATTCAAAAACACCAACAAATTCAACAAAAAGCTCAACAATGAAAAACACCGAAAAATTCAACAACAACCTGAACTTTGAAAAACATCAACAAATTCAACAACCTCAACATTGAAACACACCAACAAATTGAACTGCAACCTCAAGTTTGAAAAATATGAAAAAGATTAAAAAAACCCTTGATAACACCAATAAATTCAACAACAACCTCAATATTGAAAATCACCAACAAATTCAACAACAACCTCTACATTGCAAGACACCAACAAATTAAACTCCAACCTCAACGTTGAAAAATACAAATAAGTTAAAAAAGAAACCATTGATAACACCAATAAATTCAACAACAACCTCAATATTGAAAATCACCAACAAATTCAACAACAACCTCAACAATGAAAAACATCAAAAAATTCAACAACAACAACAACCTCAACAATGAAAAACACCAAAACATTCAACAACAATCCAACTTTGAAATCACCAAAATATTCAACAACAAACTCACATTTGAAAAACACCAAGAAATTGAACAATCTCAACATTGAAAAACAGCAACAAATTCAACAACAACCTCAACTTTTAAAAATACAAAAATGTTCAACAAAATAAAAATTGATAACACCAACAAATTCAACAACAACATCAACTTTCAAAAACACCAACAAATTCAACAACAACCGCAACTTTGAAAAACAACAACAAATTCAACAACCTCAACGTTGAAAAACAACAACAAATTCAACAACAACCTTAACAATGAAAAACACCAAAAAATTCAACAACAACCTCAACAATCAAAAACACCAACAATTTCAACAACAACCTCAGCAATGAAAAACATCAAAAAAATCAACAACAACCTCAACAATGAAAAACACACAACAAGTTCAACAACAATGTCAACAATGAAAAACACCAAAAATAATCAATAACAACCTCAACATTGAAAAGCTCGAAGAATTTCAACAACTGCCGCAAAAATGAAAAACACCAAAAAATTCGGCACCAAACTCAACTTTGAAAAACACCAGCAGATTTAACAACCTCAACATTCAAATACACCGACAAATTCAACAACAACCTCAACTTTTAAAAATACAAAAAGTTTCAACAGAATAAAAATTGATAACACCAACAAATTCAACAACAACCTGAATATTGAAAATCACCAACAAATTCAACAACAACCTCAGCAATGAAAAACATCGAAAAATTAAACAGCAACAACCTCATCAATGAAAAAAAGCAAAAAATTCAACAACAACCTCAACATTCAAAAACGCCAACAAATTCAACAACAACATCTACAATGAAAAACACCAAAAAATTCAACAACAACCTCAACTTTGAAAAACACCAACAAATTCAACAGCCTCAACATTGAAAAACACCAACAAATTCAACAACAACCATAACATTGAAAAACTCCAACAAATTCAGCAAAAACCTCAACAATGAAAAATATCAAAAAATTCAACAACAACCTCAACATTCAAAAACACCAACAATTTCAACAACAACCTCAGCAATGAAAAACATCAAAAAATTCAACAACAACAACCTCATCAATGAAAAAAAAAATTCAACAACAACCTCAACATTCAAAAACGCCAACAAATTCAAGAACAACATCTGCAATGAGTAACACCAAAAAATTCAACAACAACCTCAACATTCAAAAGCACCAAAAATTAAAAACAATAACCTCTACATTCAAAAACACCAACAAATTGAACCAAAACCTCTACAATGAAATACACCAAAAAATTCAGCAACAACCTCAACTTTGAAAAACACCAACAAATTCAACAGCCTCAACATTGAAAAACACCAACAAATTCAACAACAACCACATCATTGAAAAACTCCAACAAATTCTGCAAAAACCTCAACAACGAAAAATACCAAAAAATTCAACAACAACCTCAACATTCAAAAACACCAACAATTTCAACAATAACCTCAGCAATGAAAAACATCAAAAAATTCAACAACAACCTCAACAATGAAAAACACCAAAAAAAAATTCAACAACAACCTCAACAATGATAAACACCAAAAAAAATCAATAACAACCTCAACATTGAAAAACTCCAAGAATATCAACAACTACCGCAACAATGAAAAACACCAAAAAATTGAACAACAAACTCAACATTCAAATACACCAACAAATTCAACAAAAACCTCAACAATGAAAATCACCAAAAAATTAAACAACAACTTCAACATTCGAAAACAACAACAAATTCAACAAAAACCACAACAATTAAAAACACCAAAAAATTAAACAACAACCTCAACAATGAAAAACACCCAAAAAAATCAATAACAACCGCAACATTGAAAAACTCCAAGAATATCAACAACTACCGCAACAATGAAAAACACCAAAAAATTCGACATCAAACTCAACATTGAAAATCACCATCAAATTCAACAGAGACCTCAACAATGAAAAACACCAACAAATTCAACAACAACCTCAACAATGATATACATCAAAAAATTCAATAACAACTACCTCAACAATGAATAAAACCAACAAATTGAACAACAACCTCAACTTTTAAAAATAAAAAAAGGTTCAACAAAATAAAAATTGATAATACCAACATATTCAACAATAACCTCAATATTGAAAATCACCAACAAATTCAACAACAACCTCAACAATGATAAACATAAAAAAATTCAACAACAACAACCTCAACCTTGAAAAAACCAAAAAATTCAACAACAACCTCAACATTCAAAAACACCAACAAATTCAACAAAAACCTCAACAATGAAAAACGGCAAAAAATTGAACAACAACCTCAATATTCAAAAACACCAACAAATTCCTCAAAAACCTCAACAATTAAAAACACCAAATAATTCAACAACAAACTCAACTTTGAAAAACACCAACAAATTCAACATCCTCAACATTGAAAAACACCAAAAAATTCAACAACAACGTCAATATTGAAAATTCCAACAAATCCAAAAACAACCTCAACAATAAAAAACATCAAAAAATTCAATAACAACAACCTCAACAATGAAAAACACCAAAACATTCAACAACAACCTCAACATTCAAAAACATCAACAAATTCAATAACAACCTCAACATTGAAAAACACCAACAAATTCAACAACAACCTCAACAAAGAAAAACAGCAAAAAATTCAACAACAACGTCAACATTCAAAAATACCAACAAATTCAACAAAAACCTCAACAATGAAAAACACCGAAAAATTCAACAACAACCTGAACATTGAAAAACATCAACAAATTCAACAACCTCAACATTGAAAAACACCAACAAATTGAAATGCAACCTCAAGTTTGAAAAATACAAAAAAAGATTAAAAAAAACCCTTGATAACACCAATAAATTCAACAACAACCTCAACATTGAAAAACACCAACAAATTCAACAACAACCTCAACAAAGAAAAACAGCAAAAAATTCAACAACAACGTCAACATTCAAAAATACCAACAAATTCAACAAAAACCTCAACAATGAAAAACACCGAAAAATTCAACAACAACCTGAACATTGAAAAACATCAACAAATTCAACAACCTCAACATTGAAAAACACCAACAAATTGAAATGCAACCTCAAGTTTGAAAAATACAAAAAAAGATTAAAAAAAACCCTTGATAACACCAATACATTCAACAACAACCTCAATATTGAAAATCACCAACAAATTCAACAACAACCTCAACAATGAAAAACATCAAAAAATTCAACAACAACAACCTCAACAATGAAAAACACCCACAAATTCAACAAAAACCTCCACAATGAAATGAAATACATTCAAAAATTCAATAACAACAACCTCAACAATGAATAAAACCAAATAATTCAACAACAACCTCAACATTGAAAAAGACCACCTAATTCACCAACAAACTCAACTTTTAAAAATACAAAAAGGTTCAACAGTATAAAAATTTATATCAACAACATATTCAACAACAACCTCATATTGAAAATCACCAACAAATTCAACAACAAACTCAACAATGAAAAACACCAAAAAATTGAACAACAAACTCAACATTCAAATACACCAACAAATTCAACAAAAACCTCAACAATGAAAATCACCAAAAAATTAAACAACAACTTCAACATTCGAAAACAACAACAAATTCAACAAAAACCACAACAATTAAAAACACCAAAAAATTAAACAACAACCTCAACAATGAAAAACACCCAAAAAAATCAATAACAACCGCAACATTGAAAAACTCCAAGAATATCAACAACTACCGCAACAATGAAAAACACCAAAAAATTCGACATCAAACTCAACATTGAAAATCACCATCAAATTCAACAGAGACCTCAACAATGAAAAACACCAACAAATTCAACAACAACCTCAACAATGATATACATCAAAAAATTCAATAACAACTACCTCAACAATGAATAAAACCAACAAATTGAACAACAACCTCAACTTTTAAAAATAAAAAAAGGTTCAACAAAATAAAAATTGATAATACCAACATATTCAACAATAACCTCAATATTGAAAATCACCAACAAATTCAACAACAACCTCAACAATGATAAACATAAAAAAATTCAACAACAACAACCTCAACCTTGAAAAAACCAAAAAATTCAACAACAACCTCAACATTCAAAAACACCAACAAATTCAACAAAAACCTCAACAATGAAAAACGGCAAAAAATTGAACAACAACCTCAATATTCAAAAACACCAACAAATTCCTCAAAAACCTCAACAATTAAAAACACCAAATAATTCAACAACAAACTCAACTTTGAAAAACACCAACAAATTCAACATCCTCAACATTGAAAAACACCAAAAAATTCAACAACAACGTCAATATTGAAAATTCCAACAAATCCAAAAACAACCTCAACAATAAAAAACATCAAAAAATTCAATAACAACAACCTCAACAATGAAAAACACCAAAACATTCAACAACAACCTCAACATTCAAAAACATCAACAAATTCAATAACAACCTCAACATTGAAAAACACCAACAAATTCAACAACAACCTCAACAAAGAAAAACAGCAAAAAATTCAACAACAACGTCAACATTCAAAAATACCAACAAATTCAACAACCTCAACATTGAAAAACACCAACAAATTGAAATGCAACCTCAAGTTTGAAAAATACAAAAAAAGATTAAAAAAAACCCTTGATAACACCAATAAATTCAACAACAACCTCAATATTGAAAATCACCAACAAATTCAACAACAACCTCAACAATGAAAAACATCAAAAAATTCAACAACAACAACCTCAACAATGAAAAACACCCACAAATTCAACAAAAACCTCCACAATGAAATGAAATACATTCAAAAATTCAATAACAACAACCTCAACAATGAATAAAACCAAATAATTCAACAACAACCTCAACATTGAAAAAGACCACCTAATTCACCAACAAACTCAACTTTTAAAAATACAAAAAGGTTCAACAGTATAAAAATTTATATCAACAACATATTCAACAACAACCTCATATTGAAAATCACCAACAAATTCAACAACAAACTCAACAATGAAAAACATCAAAATATTCAACAACAACAACAACCTTAACAATGAAAAAACCAAAAAATTCAACAACAACCTCAACATTCAAAAGCACCAAAAATTAAATACAACAAAATCAACATTCAAAAACACCAACATATTCAACAAAAACCTCGACAATGAAAAACACCAAAAAAATTCAACAGCAACCTCAACTTTGAAAAACACCAACAATTTCAACAACCTCAACATTGAAAAAAAAACAAATTCAACAACAACCTCAACATTTAAAAATTCCAACAAATTCAACAACAACCTCAACAAAGAAAAGCACCAAAAAATTCAACAACAACCTCAACATTGAAAAAACCAAAAAAATCAACAACAACGTCAACATTCAAAAACACCAACAATTTCAACAACAACCTCTGCAATGAAAAACATCAAAAAATTCAACGACAACCTCAACAATGAAAAACACAAAACAAGTTCAACAACAACGTCAACAATGAAAAACACCAAAAAAATCAATAACAACCTCAACATTGAAAAACTCGAAGAATTTCAACAACTACCGCAACAATGAAAAAAAAACCAAGAAATTCAACAACAACCTAAGCTTTGAAAAACACCAACAACTTCAACAACCTCAACATGAAAAACACCAGCAAATTCAACAACAACCTCAACTTTTAAAATACAAAAAGGTTCAACAAAATAAAAATTGATAACATCAACAAATTCAACAACAATCTGAATATTGAAAATCACGAACAAATTCAACAACAACCTCAACAATGAAAAACATCAAACAATTCAACAACTACCTCAACATTCAAAAAACCCACCCAATTCAACAACAACCTCAACAATGAAAAACACCAAAAAATTCAACAACAACCTCAACATTCAAAAACACCAAAAATTAATTACAACAAAATCAACATTCAAAAACACCATCAAATTCAACCAAAACCTCGACAATGAAAAACACCAAAAAAATTCAACAACAACCTCAACTTTGAAAAACACCAACAAATTCAACAACCTCAACATTGAAAAACACCAACAAATTCATCAACAACCTCAACTTTTAAAAATACAAAAAGGTTCAACGAAGTAAAAATTGATAACACCAACAAATTCAACAAAAACCTCAACAATTAAAAGCACTAAATAATTCAACAACAACCTCAACATTGAAAAACACCAACATATTCAATATCCTCAACATTGAAGAACACCAACAAAATCAACAACAACGTCAACATTGAAAAATTCCAACATATCCAACAACAACCTCAACATTAAAAAACACCAAAAAATTCATCAAAAACCTCAACATTCAAAATCACCATCAAATTCAACAACAACCTCAACAATGAAAAACACCAACAAATTCAACAACAGCCTCAACTTTTAAAAATGCAAAAAGTTTCAACAAATTAAAAATTGAAATCACCAACAAATTCCACAACAACCTCAATATTGAAAATCACCAGCAAATTCAACAACAACCTCAACAATGAGAAACATCAAAAAATTCAACAACAACAACCTCAACAATGAAAAACACTAAAAAATTCAAGAACAACCTCAACATTCAAAAACATCAACAAATTCAACAAAAACCACAACAATTTAAAACACCAAAAATTTAAACAACAACCTCAACATTGAAAAACACAAAAAAAAATCAATAACAACCTCAACATTGAAAAACTCCAAGAATATCAACAATTACAGCAACAATGAAAAACACCAAAAAATTCAACATCAAACTCACCTTTGAAAAACACCAAGAAATTCAACAACCTCAACATTGAAAAACAGCAACAAATTCAACAACAACCTCAACTTTTAAAAATATAAAAAGGTACAACGAAATAAAAATTGATAACACCAACAGATTCAACAACAACATCAACATTCAAAAACACCAACAAATTCAACAAAAACCTCAACAATGAAAATCACCAACAATTTCAACAACAACGTCAACAATGAAAAACAACAAAAAAATCAATAACAACCTCAACATTGAAAAACTCGAAGAATTTCAACAACGACCGCAACAATGAAAAACACAAAAAAATTCGACAACAAACTCAACTTTGAAAAACACCAGCAGATTTAGCAACCTCAACATTCAAATACACCAACAAATTCAACAACAACCTAAGCTTTGCAAATCCCCAACAAATTCAACAACCTCAACATTGAAAAACACCAGCAAATTCAACAACAACCTCAACTTTTAAAATACAAAAAGGTTCAACAAAATAAAAATTGATAACATCAACAAATTCAACAACAATCAGAATATTGAAAATCACCAACAAATTCAACAACCTCAACAATGAAAAACATCAAAAAATTCAACAACAACCTCATCAATGAAAAAAGACAAAAAATTTAACAACAACATCAACATTCAAAAACACCAACAAATTCAACAACAACCTCAACATTCAAAAACACCAAAAATTAAAAACAACAACCTTAACATTCAAAAACACCAACAAATTGAACCAAAACCTCTACAATGAAAAACACCAAAAAATTCAACAACCTCAACATTGAAAAACACCACCAAATTCGACAACAACCTCAGCATTGAAACACTCCAACAAATTCTGCAAAAACCTCAACAATGAAAAACACCAAAAATTCAACAACAACGTCAACAATGAAAAACACCAAAAAAATCAACAACAACTTCAACACACGAAAACATCAACAAATTCAACAAAAACCACAACAATTAAAAACACCAAAAAATTAAACAACAACCTCAACAATGAAAAACACCCAAAAAAATCAATAACAACCTCAACATTGAAAAACTCCAAGAATATCAACAACTATCGCAATAATGAAAAACACCAAAAAATTCGACATCAAACTCAACATTGAAAATCACCATCAAATTCAACAAAAACCTCAACAATGAAAAACACCAACAAATTCAACTACAACCTCAACAATGAAATACAGCCAAAAATTCAATAACAACAACCTCAACAATGAATAAAACCAACAAATTGAACAACAACCTCAACTTTTAAAAATACAAAAAGGTTCAACAAAATAAAAATTGATAATACCAACTTATTAAACAAAAACCTCAATATTGAAAATCACCAACAAATTCAACAACAACCTCAACAATGAAAAACGTCAAAAAATTCAACAACAACAACCTCAACATTGAAAAAACCAAAAAAATCAACAACAACTTCAACTTTAAAAACACCAACAAATTCAACAACAACCTAATCAATGAAATACACCAAAAAATTCAACAACAACCTCAACATTCAAAAACACCAAAAATTAAATACAGCAAAATCAACGTTCAAAAACACCAACAAATTCAACCAAAACCTCGACAATGAAAAACACCAAAAAAGTTCAACAACAACCTCAACTTTGAAAAACTCCAACAAATTCAACAACCTCAACATTGAAAAACACCAACAATTTCAACAACAACCACAACAATTAAAAATTCGAACAAATTCAACAACAACCTCAACAAAGAAAAACACCAAAAAATTCAACAACAACGTCAACATTCAAAAACACCAACAAATTCAACAAAAACCTCAACAATGAAAAACACCGAAAAATTCAACAACAACCTGAACTTTGAAATACATCAACAAATTCAACAACCTCAACATTGAAACACACCAACAAATTGAACTGCAACCTCAAGTTTGAAAAATACAAAAAAGATTAAAAAAAAACCCTTGATAACACCAATAAATTCAACAACAACCTCAATATTGAAAATCACCAACAAATTCAACAACAACCTCTACATTGCAAGACACCAACAAATTCAACTCCAACCTCAAAGTTGAAAAATACAAAAAAGTTTAAAAAAAAACCATTGATAACAAGAATAAATTCAACAACAACCTCAATATTGAAAATCACCAACAAATTCAACAACAACCTCAACAATGAAAAACATCAAAAAATTCAACAACAACAACCCAACGTTGAAAATCGCCAAAATATTCAACGACAAACTCACCTTTGAAAAACACCAAGAAATTCAACAACCTCAACATTGAAAAACAGCAACTAATTCAAAAACAACCTCAACTTTTAACAATACAAATAGGTTCAACAAAATAAAAATTGATAACACCAACAAATTCAACAACAACATCAACATTCAAAAACACCAACAAATTCAACAAAAACCTCAACAATGAAAAACTCCAAAAAATTGAACAACAAGGTCAACATTCAAAAACACCAACAAATTCAACAAAAACCTCAACAATTAAAAACATTAAATAATTCAACATCAACCTCAACATTGAAAAACACCAACAAATTCAACATCCTCAACATTGAAAAACACCAACAAATTCAACAACAACCTCAACATTGAAAAATTCCAACAAATCCAACAACAACCTCAACAATGAAAAACACCAAAAAATTCAACAACAACTACAACATTCAAAATCACCATCAAATTCAACAACAACCTCAACAATGAAATACACCAACAAATTCAACAACAACCTCAACATTCAAAAACACCAACAAATTCAACCAAAACCTTTACAATGAGAAACACCAAAAAATTCAACAACAACCTCAACTTTGAAAAACACCAACAAATTCAACAACCTCAACATTGAAAAACACCAACAAATTAAACAACAACGTCAACATTGAAAAACTCCAACAAATTCAACAACAACCTCAACAATGAAAAACACCAACAAATTCAACAACAACCTCAACATTCAAAAACACGAACAATTTCAACAACAACCTCAGCAATGAAAAACATCAAAAAATTCAAGGACAACCTCAACAATGAAAAACACAAAACAAGTTCAACAACAACGTCAACAATGAAAAACACCAAAAAAATCAATAACAACCTCAACATTGATGAACTCGAAGAATTTCAACAACTACCGCAACAATGAAAAACACCAAAAAATTCGACAACAAACTCAACTTTGAAAAACACCATCAGATTTAACAACCTCAACATTCAAATACACCAACAAATTCAACAACAACCTAAGCTTTGAAAAACACCAGCAAATTCAACAACAACCTCAACTTTTAAAATACAAAAAGGTTCAACAAAATAAAAATTGATAAGATCAACAAGTTCAACAACAATCTGAATATTGAAAATCACCAACAAATTCAACAACAAACTCAACAATGAATAAACATCAAAAAATTCAACAACAACCTCATCAATGAAAATAGACAAAAAATTCAACAACAACATCAACATTCAAAAACACCGACAAATTCAACAACAACCTCTACAATGAAAAAGTCCAAAAAATTCAACAACAACCTCAACATTCAAAAACACCAAAAATTAAACACAACAACCTCAACATTCAAAAACAGCAACAAATTGAAACAAAACCTCTACAATGAAATACACCAAAAAATTCAACAACATCTAAACATTTAAAAACACCAACAAATTCAACAACCTCAACATTGAAAAACACCAACAAATTCAACAACAACCTCAACATTGAAACACTCCAACAAATTCAGCCAAAACCTCAACAATGAAAAACACCAAAAAATTCAACAACAACTTCAACACACGAAAACATCAACAAATTCAACAAAAACCACAACAATTAAAAACACCAGAAAATTAAACAACAACCTCAACAATGAAAAACAACCATAAAAATCAATAACAACCTCAACATTGAAAAACTCCAAGAATATCAACAAATACCGCAATAATGAAAAACACCAAAAAATTCGACATCAAACTCAACATTGAAAATCACCATCAAATTCAACAAAAACCTCAACAATGAAAAACACCAAGAAGTTCAAGAACAACCTCAACAATGAAATACATCCATAAATTCAAAAACAACAACCTCAACAATGAATAAAACCAACAAATTGAACAACAAACTCAACTTTTAAAAATACAAAAAGGTTAAACAAAATAAAAATTGATGATACCAACATATTCAACAATAACCTCAATATTGAAAATCACCAACAAATTCACCAACAACCTCAACAATGAAAAACATCAAAAAATTCAACAACAACAACAACAACAACAACCTCAACATTGAAAAAACCAAAAAATTCAACAACAACCTCAAAATTCAAAAGCACCAAAAATTAAATACAACAAAATCAACATTCAAAAACACCAACAAATTCAACCAAAACCTCGACAATCAAAAACACCAAAAAAATTCAACAACAACCTCAACTTTGAAAAACACCAACAAATTCAACAACCTCAACATTGAAAAACACCAACAAATTCAACAACAACGACAACATTTAAAAATTCCAACAAACTCAACAACATCCTCAACAAAGAAAAACACCAAAAAATTCAACAACAACGTTCACATTCAAAAACACCAACAAATTCAACAAAAACCTCAACAATGAAAAACACCGAAAAATTCAATAACAACCCGAACTTTGAAAAACATCAACAAATTCAACAACCTCAACATTGAAACATGCCAACAAATTGAACTGCAACCTCAAGTTTGAAAAATACAAAAAAGATTAAAAAAATACCCTTGATAACACCAATAAATTCAACAACAACCTCAATATTGAAAATCACCAACAAATTCAACAACAACCTTTACATTGCAAGACACCAACAAATTCAACTCCAACATCAACGTTGAAAAATAAAAAAAAAGTTTTAAAAAAAACCATTGATAACAAGAATAAATTCAACCACAACCTCAATATTGAAAATCACCAACAAATTCAACAACAACCTCAACAATGAAAAACATCAAAAAATTCAACAACAACAACCTCAACATTGAAAAACACCAAAGAATTCAACAACAATCCAACGTTGAAAATCGCCAAAATATTCAACGACAAACTCACCTTTGAAAAACACCAACAAATTCAGCAACCACAACATTGAAAAACAGCAACTAATTCAAAAACAACCTCAACTTTTAACAATACAAATAGGTTCAACGAAATAAAAATTGATAACACCAACAAATTCAACAACAACATCAACATTCAAAAACACCAACAAATTCAACAAAAACCTCAACAATGAAAAACACCAAAAAATTCAGCAAAAACTACAACATTCAAAATAACCATCAAATTCAACAACAACCTCAACAATGAAATACACCAACAAATTCAACAACAACCTCAACATTCAAAAACACCAACAATTTCAACAACAACCTCAACAATGAAAAACATCAAAAAATTCAACGACAACCTCAACAATGAAAAACACAAAACAATTACAACAACAACGTCAACAATTAAAAACACCAAAAAAATCAATAACAACCTCAAAATTGAAAAACTCGAAGAATTTCAACAACTACCGCAACAATGAAAAACACCAAAAAATTCGACAACAAACTCAACTTTGAAAAACACCAGCAGATTTAACAACCTCAACATTCAAATACACCAACAAATTCAACAACAACCAAAGCTTTGAAAAATACCAACAAATTCAACAACCTCAACATTGAAAAACACCAGCAAATTCAACAACAACCTCAACTTTTAAGATACAAAAAGGTTCAACAAAATAAAAATTGATAACATCAACAAATTCAACAACAAACTGAATATTGAAAATCACCAACAAATTCAACAACAACCTCAACAATGAAAAACACCAAAAAATTCGACATCAATCTCAACTTTGAAAATCACCATCAAATTCAACAAAAACCTCAACAATGAAAAACACCAAGAAATTCAACAACAACCTCAACAATGAAATACATCCAAAAATTCAATAACAACAACCTCAACAATGAATAAAACCAACAAATTGAACAACAACCTCAACTTTTAAAAATACAAAAAGGTTCAACAAAATAAAAATTGATAATACCAACAAATTCAACAATAACTTCAATATTGAAAATCATCATCAAATTCAACAAAAACCTCAACAATGAAAAACGTCAAAAAATTCAACAACAACCTCAACATTGAAAAAACCAAAAAATTCAACAACAACCTCAACATTCAAAAACACCAAGAAATTCAACAACAACCTCATCAATGAAAAACACCAAAAAATTCAACAACAACCTCAACATTCAATAACACCAAAAATTAAATACAACATAAATCAACATTCAAAAACACCAACAAATACAACCAAAACCTCGACAATGAAAAACACCAAAAAAATTCAACAACAACCTCAACTTTGAAAAACACCAACAAATTCAACAACCTCAACATTGAAAAACACCAACAAATTCAACATCAACCACAACAGTGAAAAATTCCAACAAATTCAACAACAACCTCAACAAAGAAAAACACCAAGAAATTCAACAACAACGTCAACATTCAAAAACACCAACAAATTCAACAAAAACCTCAACAATGAAAAACACCGAAAAATTCAACAACAACCTGAACTTTGAAAAACATCAACAAATTCAACAACCTCAACAATGAAACACGCCAACAAATTGAACTGCAACCTCAAGTTTGAAAAATATGAAAAAGATAAAAAAAAACCCTTGATAACACCAATAAATTCAACAACAACCTGAATATTGAAAATCACCAACAAATTCAACAACAACCTCAACAATGAAAAACGTCAAAAAATTCAACAACAACAACCTCAACATTGAAAAAACCAAAAAAATCAACAACAACTTCAACTTTAAAAACACCAACAAATTCAACAACAACCTAATCAATGAAATACACCAAAAAATTCAACAACAACCTCAACATTCAAAAACACCAAAAATTAAATACAGCAAAATCAACGTTCAAAAACACCAACAAATTCAACCAAAACCTCGACAATGAAAAACACCAAAAAAGTTCAACAACAACCTCAACTTTGAAAAACTCCAACAAATTCAACAACCTCAACATTGAAAAACACCAACAATTTCAACAACAACCACAACAATTAAAAATTCGAACAAATTCAACAACAACCTCAACAAAGAAAAACACCAAAAAATTCAACAACAACGTCAACATTCAAAAACACCAACAAATTCAACAAAAACCTCAACAATGAAAAACACCGAAAAATTCAACAACAACCTGAACTTTGAAATACATCAACAAATTCAACAACCTCAACATTGAAACACACCAACAAATTGAACTGCAACCTCAAGTTTGAAAAATACAAAAAAGATTAAAAAAAAACCCTTGATAACACCAATAAATTCAACAACAACCTCAATATTGAAAATCACCAACAAATTCAACAACAACCTCTACATTGCAAGACACCAACAAATTCAACTCCAACCTCAAAGTTGAAAAATACAAAAAAGTTTAAAAAAAAACCATTGATAACAAGAATAAATTCAACAACAACCTCAATATTGAAAATCACCAACAAATTCAACAACAACCTCAACAATGAAAAACATCAAAAAATTCAACAACAACAACCCAACGTTGAAAATCGCCAAAATATTCAACGACAAACTCACCTTTGAAAAACACCAAGAAATTCAACAACCTCAACATTGAAAAACAGCAACTAATTCAAAAACAACCTCAACTTTTAACAATACAAATAGGTTCAACAAAATAAAAATTGATAACACCAACAAATTCAACAACAACATCAACATTCAAAAACACCAACAAATTCAACAAAAACCTCAACAATGAAAAACTCCAAAAAATTGAACAACAAGGTCAACATTCAAAAACACCAACAAATTCAACAAAAACCTCAACAATTAAAAACATTAAATAATTCAACATCAACCTCAACATTGAAAAACACCAACAAATTCAACATCCTCAACATTGAAAAACACCAACAAATTCAACAACAACCTCAACATTGAAAAATTCCAACAAATCCAACAACAACCTCAACAATGAAAAACACCAAAAAATTCAACAACAACTACAACATTCAAAATCACCATCAAATTCAACAACAACCTCAACAATGAAATACACCAACAAATTCAACAACAACCTCAACATTCAAAAACACCAACAAATTCAACCAAAACCTTTACAATGAGAAACACCAAAAAATTCAACAACAACCTCAACTTTGAAAAACACCAACAAATTCAACAACCTCAACATTGAAAAACACCAACAAATTAAACAACAACGTCAACATTGAAAAACTCCAACAAATTCAACAACAACCTCAACAATGAAAAACACCAACAAATTCAACAACAACCTCAACATTCAAAAACACGAACAATTTCAACAACAACCTCAGCAATGAAAAACATCAAAAAATTCAAGGACAACCTCAACAATGAAAAACACAAAACAAGTTCAACAACAACGTCAACAATGAAAAACACCAAAAAAATCAATAACAACCTCAACATTGATGAACTCGAAGAATTTCAACAACTACCGCAACAATGAAAAACACCAAAAAATTCGACAACAAACTCAACTTTGAAAAACACCATCAGATTTAACAACCTCAACATTCAAATACACCAACAAATTCAACAACAACCTAAGCTTTGAAAAACACCAGCAAATTCAACAACAACCTCAACTTTTAAAATACAAAAAGGTTCAACAAAATAAAAATTGATAAGATCAACAAGTTCAACAACAATCTGAATATTGAAAATCACCAACAAATTCAACAACAAACTCAACAATGAATAAACATCAAAAAATTCAACAACAACCTCATCAATGAAAATAGACAAAAAATTCAACAACAACATCAACATTCAAAAACACCGACAAATTCAACAACAACCTCTACAATGAAAAAGTCCAAAAAATTCAACAACAACCTCAACATTCAAAAACACCAAAAATTAAACACAACAACCTCAACATTCAAAAACAGCAACAAATTGAAACAAAACCTCTACAATGAAATACACCAAAAAATTCAACAACATCTAAACATTTAAAAACACCAACAAATTCAACAACCTCAACATTGAAAAACACCAACAAATTCAACAACAACCTCAACATTGAAACACTCCAACAAATTCAGCCAAAACCTCAACAATGAAAAACACCAAAAAATTCAACAACAACTTCAACACACGAAAACATCAACAAATTCAACAAAAACCACAACAATTAAAAACACCAGAAAATTAAACAACAACCTCAACAATGAAAAACAACCATAAAAATCAATAACAACCTCAACATTGAAAAACTCCAAGAATATCAACAAATACCGCAATAATGAAAAACACCAAAAAATTCGACATCAAACTCAACATTGAAAATCACCATCAAATTCAACAAAAACCTCAACAATGAAAAACACCAAGAAGTTCAAGAACAACCTCAACAATGAAATACATCCATAAATTCAAAAACAACAACCTCAACAATGAATAAAACCAACAAATTGAACAACAAACTCAACTTTTAAAAATACAAAAAGGTTAAACAAAATAAAAATTGATGATACCAACATATTCAACAATAACCTCAATATTGAAAATCACCAACAAATTCACCAACAACCTCAACAATGAAAAACATCAAAAAATTCAACAACAACAACAACAACAACAACAACCTCAACATTGAAAAAACCAAAAAATTCAACAACAACCTCAAAATTCAAAAGCACCAAAAATTAAATACAACAAAATCAACATTCAAAAACACCAACAAATTCAACCAAAACCTCGACAATCAAAAACACCAAAAAAATTCAACAACAACCTCAACTTTGAAAAACACCAACAAATTCAACAACCTCAACATTGAAAAACACCAACAAATTCAACAACAACGACAACATTTAAAAATTCCAACAAACTCAACAACATCCTCAACAAAGAAAAACACCAAAAAATTCAACAACAACGTTCACATTCAAAAACACCAACAAATTCAACAAAAACCTCAACAATGAAAAACACCGAAAAATTCAATAACAACCCGAACTTTGAAAAACATCAACAAATTCAACAACCTCAACATTGAAACATGCCAACAAATTGAACTGCAACCTCAAGTTTGAAAAATACAAAAAAGATTAAAAAAATACCCTTGATAACACCAATAAATTCAACAACAACCTCAATATTGAAAATCACCAACAAATTCAACAACAACCTTTACATTGCAAGACACCAACAAATTCAACTCCAACATCAACGTTGAAAAATAAAAAAAAAGTTTTAAAAAAAACCATTGATAACAAGAATAAATTCAACCACAACCTCAATATTGAAAATCACCAACAAATTCAACAACAACCTCAACAATGAAAAACATCAAAAAATTCAACAACAACAACCTCAACATTGAAAAACACCAAAGAATTCAACAACAATCCAACGTTGAAAATCGCCAAAATATTCAACGACAAACTCACCTTTGAAAAACACCAACAAATTCAGCAACCACAACATTGAAAAACAGCAACTAATTCAAAAACAACCTCAACTTTTAACAATACAAATAGGTTCAACGAAATAAAAATTGATAACACCAACAAATTCAACAACAACATCAACATTCAAAAACACCAACAAATTCAACAAAAACCTCAACAATGAAAAACACCAAAAAATTCAGCAAAAACTACAACATTCAAAATAACCATCAAATTCAACAACAACCTCAACAATGAAATACACCAACAAATTCAACAACAACCTCAACATTCAAAAACACCAACAATTTCAACAACAACCTCAACAATGAAAAACATCAAAAAATTCAACGACAACCTCAACAATGAAAAACACAAAACAATTACAACAACAACGTCAACAATTAAAAACACCAAAAAAATCAATAACAACCTCAAAATTGAAAAACTCGAAGAATTTCAACAACTACCGCAACAATGAAAAACACCAAAAAATTCGACAACAAACTCAACTTTGAAAAACACCAGCAGATTTAACAACCTCAACATTCAAATACACCAACAAATTCAACAACAACCAAAGCTTTGAAAAATACCAACAAATTCAACAACCTCAACATTGAAAAACACCAGCAAATTCAACAACAACCTCAACTTTTAAGATACAAAAAGGTTCAACAAAATAAAAATTGATAACATCAACAAATTCAACAACAAACTGAATATTGAAAATCACCAACAAATTCAACAACAACCTCAACAATGAAAAACACCAAAAAATTCGACATCAATCTCAACTTTGAAAATCACCATCAAATTCAACAAAAACCTCAACAATGAAAAACACCAAGAAATTCAACAACAACCTCAACAATGAAATACATCCAAAAATTCAATAACAACAACCTCAACAATGAATAAAACCAACAAATTGAACAACAACCTCAACTTTTAAAAATACAAAAAGGTTCAACAAAATAAAAATTGATAATACCAACAAATTCAACAATAACTTCAATATTGAAAATCATCATCAAATTCAACAAAAACCTCAACAATGAAAAACGTCAAAAAATTCAACAACAACCTCAACATTGAAAAAACCAAAAAATTCAACAACAACCTCAACATTCAAAAACACCAAGAAATTCAACAACAACCTCATCAATGAAAAACACCAAAAAATTCAACAACAACCTCAACATTCAATAACACCAAAAATTAAATACAACATAAATCAACATTCAAAAACACCAACAAATACAACCAAAACCTCGACAATGAAAAACACCAAAAAAATTCAACAACAACCTCAACTTTGAAAAACACCAACAAATTCAACAACCTCAACATTGAAAAACACCAACAAATTCAACATCAACCACAACAGTTAAAAATTCCAACAAATTCAACAACAACCTCAACAAAGAAAAACACCAAGAAATTCAACAACAACGTCAACATTCAAAAACACCAACAAATTCAACAAAAACCTCAACAATGAAAAACACCGAAAAATTCAACAACAACCTGAACTTTGAAAAACATCAACAAATTCAACAACCTCAACAATGAAACACGCCAACAAATTGAACTGCAACCTCAAGTTTGAAAAATATGAAAAAGATAAAAAAAAACCCTTGATAACACCAATAAATTCAACAACAACCTGAATATTGAAAATCACCAACAAATTCAACAACAACCTCTACATTGCAAGACACCAACAAATTCAACTCCAACCTCAACGTTGAAAAATACAAAAAAGTTAAAAAAAAAACCATTGATAACAAGAATAAATTCAACAACAACCTCAATATTGAAAATCACCAACAAATTCAACAACAACCTCAACAATGAAAAACATCAAAAAATTCAACAACAACAACGTCAACATTGAAAAACACCAAAGAATTCAACAACAACCCAACGTTGATAACCGCCAAAATATTCAACGACAAACTCACATTTGAAAAACACCATAAATTCAACAACCTCAACATTGAAAAACAGCAACTAATTCAAAAACAACCTCAACTTTTAACAATACAAATAGGTTCAACAAAATAAAAATTGATAACACCAACAAATTCAACAACAAGCTCAACATTCAAAAACACCAACAAATTCAACAACAACCTCAACATTGAAAAATTCCAACAAATCCAACAACAACCTCAACAATGAAAAACACCAAAAAATTCAGCAAAAACTACAACATTCAAAATCACCATCAAATTCAACAACAACCTCAACAATGAAATACACCAACAAATTCAACAACAAGCTCAACATTCAAAAACACCAACAAATTCAACCAAAACCTCTACAATGAGAAAGACCAAAAAATTCAACAAGAACCTCAACTTTGAAAAACACCAACAAATTCAATAACCTCAACATTGAAAAACACCAACAAATTCAACAACAACGTCAACATTGAAAAACACCAACAAATTCAACAACAACCTCAACATTCAAAAACACCAACAATTTCAACAACAACCTCAGCAATGAAAAACATCAAAAAATTCAACGACAACCTCAACAATGAAGAACACAAAACAAGTTCAACAACAACGTCAACAATGAAAAACACCAAAAAAATCAATAACAACCTCAACATTGAAAAACTCGAAGAATTTCAACAACTACCGCAACAATGAAAAACACCAAAAAATTCGACAACAAACTCAACTTTGAAAAACACCAGCAGATTTAACAACCTCAACATTCAAATACACCAACAAATTCAACGACAACCTAAGCTTTGAAAAACACCAACAAATTCAACAACCTCAACATTGAAAAACACCAGCAAATTCAACAACAACCTCAACTTTTAAAATACAAAAAGGTTCAACAAAATAAAAATTGATAACATCAACAAATTCAACAACAATCTGAATATTGAAAATCACCAACAAATTCAACAACAACCTCAACAATGAAAAACGTCAAAAAATTCAACAACAACCTCATCAATGAAAAAACACAAAAAATTCAACAACAACATCAACATTCAAAAACACCAACAAATTCAACAACAACCTCTACATTGAAAAAGACCAAAAAATTCAACAACAACCTCAACAATGAAAAACACCAAAAAATTCAACAACAACTTCAACACACGAAAACATCAACAAATTCAACAAAAACCACAACAATTAAAAACACCAAAAAATTAAACAACAACCTCAACAATGAAAAACACCCAAAAAAATCAATAACAACCTCAACATTGAAAAACTCCAAGAATATCAACAACTACCGCAATAATGAAAAACACCAAAAAATTCGACATCAAACTCAACATTGAAAATCACCATCAAATTCAACAAAAACCTCAACAATGAAAAACACCAAGAAATTCAACAACAACCTCAACAATGAAATACATCCAAAAATTCAATAACAACAACCTCAACAATGAATAAAACCAACAAATTGAACAACAACCTCAACTTTTAAAAATACAAAAAGGTTCAACAAAATAAAAATTGATAATACCAACATATTCAACAATAACTTCAATATTGAAAATCACCAACAAATTCAACAACAACCTCAACAATGAAAAACGTCAAAAAATTCAACAACAACAACCTCAACATTGAAAAAACCAAAAAATTCAACAACAACATCAACATTCAAAAACACCAAGAAATTCAACAACAACCTCATCAATGAAAACACCAAAAAATTTCAACAACAACCTCAACATTCAATAACACCAAAAATTAAATACAACATAAATCAACATTCAAAAACACCAACAAATTCAACCAAAACCTCGACAATGAAAAACACCAAAAAAATTCAACAACAACCTCAACTTTGAAAAACACCAACAAATTCAACAACCTCAACATTGAAAAACACCAACAAATTCAACATCAACCACAACATTTAAAAATTCCAACAAATTCAACAACAACCTCAACAAAGAAAAACACCAAAAAATTCAACAACAACGTCAACATTCAAAAACACCAACAAATTCAACAAAAACCTCAACAATGAAAAACACCGAAAAATTCAACAACTACCTGAACTTTGATAAACATCAACAAATTCAACAACCTCAACAATGAAACACGCCAACAAATTGAACTGCAACCTCAAGTTTGAAAAATATGAAAAAGATAAAAAAAAACCCTTGATAACACCAATAAATTCAACAACAACCTGAATATTGAAAATCACCAACAAATTCAACAACAACCTCTACATTGCAAGACACCAACAAATTCAACTCCAACATCAACGTTGAAAAATACAAAAAAGTTAAAAAAAACACCATTGATAACAAGAATAAATTCAACAACAACCTCAATATTGAAAATCACCAACAAATCCAACAACAACCTCAACAATGAAAAACATCAAAAAATTCAACAACAACAACCTCAACATTGAAAAACACCAAAGAATTCAACAACAACCCAACGTTGATAATCGCCAAAATATTCAACGACAAACTCACCTTTGAAAAACATCAAGAAATTCAACAACCTCAACATTGAAAAACAGCAACTAATTCAAAAACAACCTCAACTTTTAAAAATACAAATAGGTTCAACAAAATAAAAATTGATAACACCAACAAATTCAACAACAACATCAACATTCAAAAACACCAACAAATTCAACAAAAAACTCAACAATGAAAAACTGCAAAAAAAATGAACAACAAGCTCAACATTCAAAAACACCAACAAATTCAACAACAACATCAACATTGAAAAATTCCAACAAATCCAACAACAACCTCAACAATGAAAAACACCAAAAAATTCAGCAAAAACTACAACATTCAAAATCACCATCAAATTCAACAACAACCTCAACAATGAAATACACCAACAAATTCAACAACAACCTCAACACTCAAAAACACCAACAAATTCAACCAAAACCTCTACAATGAGAAAGACCAAAAAATTCAACAAGAACCTCAACTTTGAAAAACACCAACAAATTCAATAACCTCAACATTGAAAAACACCAACAAATTCAACAACAACGTCAACATTGAAAAACTCCAACAAATTCAACAACAACCTCAACAATGAAAAACACCAACAAATTCAACAACAACCTCAACATTCAAAAACACCAACAATTTCAACAACAACCTCAACAATGAAAAACATCAAAAAATTCAACGACAACCTCAACAATGAAGAACACAAAACAAGTTCAACAACAATGTCAACAATGAAAAACACCAAAAAAATCAATAACAACCTCAACATTGAAGAACTCGAAGAATTTCAACAACTACCGCAACAATGAAAAACACCAAAAAATTCGACAACAAACTCAACTTTGAAAAACACCAGCAGATTTAACAACCTCAACATTCAAATACACCATCAAATTCAACGACAACCTAAGGTTTGAAAAACACCAACAAATTCAACAACCTCAACATTGAAAAACACCAGCAAATTCAACAAAACCTCAACTTTTAAAATACAAAAAGGTTCAACAAAATAAAAATTGATAACATCAACAAATTCAACAACAATCTGAATATTGAAAATCACCAACAAATTCAACAACAACCTCAACAATGAAAAACATCAAAAAATTCAACAACAACAACCTCATCAATGAAAAAAGACAAAAAATTCAACAACAACATCAACATTCAAAAACACCAACAAATTCAACAACAACCTCTACAATGAAAAAGACCAAAAAATTCAACAACAAACTCAACAATGAAAAACACCAAAAAATTCAACAACAACTTCAACACACGAAAACATCAACAAATTCAACAAAAACCACAACAATTAAAAACACCAAAAAATTAAACAATAACCTCAACAATGAAAAACACCCAAAAAAATCAATAACAACCTCAACATCGAAAAACTCCAAGAATATCAACAACTACCGCAATAATGAAAAACACCAAAAAATTCGACATCAAACTCAACTTTGAAAATCACCATCAAATTCAACAAAAACCTCAACAATGAAAAACACCAAGAAATTCAACAGCAACCTCAACAATGAAATACATCCAAAAATTCAATAACAACAACCTCAACAATGAATAAAACCAACAAATTGAACAACAACCTCAACTTTTAAAAATACAAAAAGGTTCAACAAAATAAAAATTGATAATACCAACATTTTCAACAATAACTTCAATATTGAAAATCACCAACAAATTCAACAACAACCTCAACAATGAAAAACGTCAAAAAAATTCAACAACAACAACCTCAACATTGAAAAAACCAAAACATTCAACAACAACCTCAACATTCAAAAACACCAAGAAATTCAACAACAACCTCATCAATGAAAAACACCAAAAAATTCAACAACAACCTCAACATTCAATAACACCAAAAATTAAATACAACATAAATCAACATTCAAAAACACCAACAAATTCAACCAAAACCTCGTCAATGAAAAACACCAAAAAAATTCAACAACAACCTCAACTTTGAAAAACACCAACAAATTCAACAACCTCAACATTGAAAAACACCAACAAATTCAACATCAATCACAACATTTAAAAATTCCAACAAATTCAACAACAACCTCAACAAAGAAAAACACCAAGAAATTCAACAACAACATCAACATTCAAAAACACCAACAAATTCAACAAAAACCTCAACAATGAAAAACACCGAAAAATTCAACAACAACCTGAACTTTGAAAAACATCAACAAATTCAACAACCTCAACAATGAAACACGCCAACAAATTGAACTGCAACCTCAAGTTTGAAAAATATGAAAAAGATAAAAAAAAACCCTTGATAACACCAATAAATTCAACAACGACATGAAAATTGAAAATCACCAACAAATTCAACAACAACCTCTACATTGCAAGACACCAACAAATTCAACTCCAACCTCAACGTTGAAAAATACAAAAAAGTTAAAAAAAAAAACCATTGATAACAAGAATAAATTCAACAACAACCTCAATATTGAAAATCACCAACAAATTCAACAACAACCTCAACATTCAAAAACACCAACAAATTCAACCAAAACCTCGACAATGAGAAAGACCACAAAATTCAACAAGAACCTCAACTTTGAAAAACACCAACAAATTCAATAACCTCAACATTGAAAAACACCAACAAATTAAACAACAACGTCAACATTGAAAAACTCCAACAAATTCAACAACAACCTCAACAATGAAAAACACCAACAAATTCAACAACAACCTCAACATTCAAAAACACCAACAATTTCAACAACAACCTCAGCAATGAAAAACATCAAAAAATTCAACGACAACATCAACAATGAAGAACACAAAACAAGTTCAACAACAACGTCAACAATGAAAAACACCAAAAAAATCAATAACAACCTCAACATTGAAAAACTCGAAGAATTTCAACAACTACCGCAACAATGAAAACAACCAAAAAATTCGACAACAAACTCAACTTTGAAAAACACCAGCAGATTTAACAACCTCAACATTCAAATACACGAACAAATTCATCGACAACCTAAGCTTTGAAAAACACCAACAAATTCAACAACCTCAACATTGAAAAACACCAGCAAATTCAACAACAACCTCAACTTTTAAAATACAAAAAGGTTCAACAAAATAAAAATTGATAACATCAACAAATTCAACAACAATCTGAATATTGAAAATCACCAACAAATTCAACAACAACCTCAACAATGAAAAACATCAAAAAATTCAACAACAACAACCTCATCAATGAAAAAAGGCAAAAAATTCAACAACAACATCAACATTCAAAAACACCAACAAATTCAACAACAACTTCTACAATGAAAAAGACCAAAAAATTCAACAACAACCTCAACAATGAAAAACACCAAAAAATTCAACAACAACTTCAACACACGAAAACATCAACAAATTCAACAAAAACCACAACAATTAAAAACACCAAAAAATTAAACAACAACCTCAACAATGAAAAACACCCAAAAAAATCAATAACAACCTCAACATCGAAAAACTACAAGAATATCAACAACTACCGCAATAATGAAAAACACCAAAAAATTCGACATCAAACTCAACTTTGAAAATCACCATCAAATTCAACAAAAACCTCAACAATGAAAATCACCATCAAATTCAACAAAAACCTCAACAATGAAATACATCCAAAAATTCAATAACAACAACCTCAACAATGAATAAAACCAACAAATTGAACAACAACCTCAACTTTTAAAAATACAAAAAGGTTCAACAAAATAAAAATTGATAATACCAACATATTCAACAATAACTTCAATATTGAAAATCACCAACAAATTCAACAACAACCTCAACAATGAAAAACGTCAAAAAAATTCAACAACAACAACCTCAACATTGAAAAAACCAAAACATTCAACAACAACCTCAACATTCAAAAACACCAAGAAATTCAACAACAACCTCATCAATGAAAAACACCAAAAAATTCAACAACAACCTCAACATTCAATAACACCAAAAATTAAATACAACATAAATCAACATTCAAAAACACCAACAAATTCAACCAAAACATCGTCAATGAAAAACACCAAAAGAATTCAACAACAACCTCAACTTTGAAAAACACCAACAAATTCAACAACCTCAACATTGAAAAACACCAACAAATTCAACATCAATCACAACATTTAAAAATTCCAACAAATTCAACAACAACCTCAACAAAGAAAAACACCAAGAAATTCAACAACAACGTCAACATTCAAAAACACCAACAAATTCAACAAAAACCTCAACAATGAAAAACACCGAAAAAATCAACAACAACCTGAACTTTGAAAAACATCAACAAATTCAACAACCTCAACAATGAAACACGCCAACAAATTGAACTGCAACCTCAAGTTTGAAAAATATGAAAAATATAAAAATAAACCCCTTGATAACACCAATAAATTCAACAACGACCTGAATATTGAAAATCACCAACAAATTCAACAACAACCTCTACATTGCAAGACACCAACAAATTCAACTCCAACCTCAACGTTGAAAAATACAAAAAAGTTAAAAAAATAAACCATTGATAACAAGAATAAATTCAACAACAACCTCAATATTGAAAATCACCAACAAATTCAACAACAACCTCAACTTTGAAAAACACCAACAAATTAAACAACAACGTCAACATTGAAAATCACCAACAAATTCAACAAGAACCTCAACTTTGAAAAACACCAACAAATTCAATAACCTCAACATTGAAAAACACCAACAAATTAAACAACAACGTCAACATTGAAAAACTCCAACAAATTCAACAACAACCTCAACAATGAAAAACACCAACAAATTCAACAACAACCTCAACATTCAAAAACACCAACAATTTCAACAACAACCTCAGCAATGAAAAACATCAAAAAATTCAACGACAACCTCAACATTGAAAAACTCGAAGAATTTCAACAACTACCGCAACAATGAAAAACACCAAAAAATTCGACAACAAACTCAACTTTGAAAAACACCAGCAGATTTAACAACCTCAACATTCAAATACACCAACAAATTCAATGACAACCTAAGCTTTGAAAAACACCAACAAATTCAACAACCTCAACATTGAAAAACACCAGCAAATTCAACAACAACCTCAACTTTTAAAATACAAAAAGGTTCAACAAAATAAAAATTGATAACATCAACAAATTCAACAACAATCTGAATATTGAAAATCACCAACAAATTCAACAACAACCTCAACAATGAAAAACATCAAAAAATTCAACAACAACAACCTCATCAATGAAAAAAGGCAAAAAATTCAACAACAACATCAACATTCAAAAACACCAACAAATTCAACAACAACTTCTACAATGAAAAAGACCAAAAAATTCAACAACAACCTCAACAATGAAAAACACCAAAAAATTCAACAACAACTTCAACACACGAAAACATCAACAAATTCAACAAAAACCACAACAATTAAAAACACCAAAAAATTAAACAACAACCTCAACAATGAAAAACACCCAAAAAAATCAATAACAACCTCAACATCGAAAAACTACAAGAATATCAACAACTACCGCAATAATGAAAAACACCAAAAAATTCGACATCAAACTCAACATTGAAAATCACCATCAAATTCAACAAAAACCTCAACAATGAAAATCACCATCATATTCAACAAAAACCTCAACAATGAAATACATCCAAAAATTCAATAACAACAACCTCAACAATGAATAAAACCAACAAATTGAACAACAACCTCAACTTTTAAAAATACAAAAAGGTTCAACAAAATAAAAATTGATAATACCAACTTATTCAACAATAACTTCAATATTGAAAATCACCAACAAATTCGACAACAACCTCAACAATGAAAAATGTCAAAAAAATTCAACAACAACAACCTCAACATTGAAAAAACCAAAACATTCAACATCAACCTCAACATTCAAAAACACCAAGAAATTCAACAACAACCTCATCAATGAAAAACACCAAAAAATTCAACAACAACCTCAACATTCAATAACACCAATAATTAAATACAACATAAATCAACATTCAAAAACACCAACAAATTCAACCAAAACCTCGTCAATGAAAAACACCAAAAAAATTCAACAACAACCTCAACTTTGAAAAACACCAACAAATTCAACAACCTCAACATTGAAAAACACCAACAAATTCAACATCAACCACGACATTTAAAAATTCCAACAAATTCAACAACATCCTCAACAAAGAAAAACACCAAAAAATTCAACAACAACGTCAACATTCAAAAACACCAACAAATTCAACAAAAACCTCAACAATGAAAAACACCGAAAAATTCAACAACAACCTGAACTTTGAAAAACATCAGCAAATTCAACAACCTCAACAATGAAACACGCCAACAAATTGAACTGCAAACTCTAGTTTGAAAAATATGAAAAAGATTAAAAAAAACCCTTGATAACACCAATAAATTCAACAACGACCTGAATATTGAAAATCACCAACAAATTCAACAACAACCTCTACATTGCAAGACACCAACAAATTCAACTCCAACATCAACGTTGAAAAATACAAAAAATTTAAAAAAAACACCATTGATAACAAGAATAAATTCAACAACAACCTCAATATTGAAAATCACCAACAAATTCAACAACAACTTCAACATTGAAAAACATCAAATAATTCAAAAACAACAACCTCAACATTGAAAAACACCAAAGAATTCAACAACAACCCAACGTTGATAATCGCCAAAATATTCAACGACAAACTCACCTTTGAAAAACATCAAGAAATTCAACAACCTCAACATTGAAAAACAGCAACTAATTCAAAAACAACCTCAACTTTTAAAAATACAAATAGGTTCAACAAAATAAAAATTGATAACACCAACAAATTCAACAACAACATCAACATTCAAAAACACCAACAAATTCAACAACAACCTCAACATTGAAAAATTCCAACAAATCCAACAACAACCTCAACAATGAAAAACACCAAAAAATTCAGCAAAAACTACAACATTCAAAATCACCATCAAATTCAACAACAACCTCAACAATGAAATACACCAACAAATTCAACAACAACCTCAACATTCAAAAACACCAACAAATTCAACCAAAACCTCTACAATGAGAAAGACCAAAAAATTCAACAAGAACCTCAACTTTAAAAAACACCAACAAATTCAATAACCTCAACATTGTAAAACACCAACAAATTAAACAACAACGTCAACATTGAAAAACTCCAACAAATTCAACAACAACCTCAACAATGAAAAACACCAACAAATTCAACAACAACCTCAAGATTCAAAAACACCAACAAATTCAACAACAACCTCAAAAATGAAAAAGACCAAAAAATTCAGCAAAAACTACAACATTCAAAATCACCATCAAATTCAACAACAACCTCAACAATGAAATACACCAACAAATTCAACAACAACCTCAACATTCAAAAACACCAACAAATTCAACCAAAACCTCTACAATGAGAAAGACCAAAAAATTCAACAAGAACCTCAACTTTGAAAAACACCAACAAATTCAATAACCTCAACATTGAAAAACACCAACAAATTAAACAACAACGTCAACATTGAAAAACTCCAACAAATTCAACAACAACCTCAACAATGAAAAACACCAACAAATTCAACAACAACCTCAACATTCAAAAACACCAACAAATTCAACAACAACCTCAGCAATGAAAAACATCAAAAAATTCAACGACAACCTCAACAATGAAGAAAACAAAACAAGTTCAACAACAACGTCAACAATGAAAAACACCAAAAAAATCAATAACAACCTCAACATTGAAAAACTCGAAGAATTTCAACAACTACCGCAACAATGAAAAACACCAAAAAATTCGACAACAAACTCAACTTTGAAAAACACCAGCAGATTTAACAACCTCAACATTCAAATACACCAACAAATTCAACAACAACCTAAGCTTTGAAAAACAACAACAAATTCAACAACCTCAACATTGAAAAACACCAGCAAATTCAACAACAACCTCAACTTTTAAAATACAAAAAGGTTCAACAAAATAAAAATTGATAACATCAACAAATTCAACAACAATCTGAATATTGAAAATCACCAACAAATTCAACAACAACCTCAACAATGAAAAACATCAAAAAATTCAACAACAACAACCTCATCAATGAAAAAAGGTAAAAAATTCAACAACAACATCAACATTCAAAAACACCAACAAATTCAACAACAACCTCTACAATGAAAAAGACCAAAAAATTCAACAACAACCTCAACAATGAAAAACACCAAAAAATTCAACAACAACTTCAACAATGAAAAACACCCAAAAAAATCAATAACAACCTCAACATTGAAAAACTCCAAGAATACCAACAACTACCGCAATAATGAAAAGCACCAAAAATTTCGACATCAAACTCAACATTGAAAATCACCATCAAATTCAACAAAAACCTCAACAATGAAAAACACCAAGAAATTCAACAACAACCTCAACAATGAAATACATCCAAAAATTCAATAACAACAACCTCAACAATGAATAAAACCAACAAATTGAACAACAACCTCAACTTTTAAAAATACAAAAAGGTTCAACAAAATAAAAATTGATAATACCAACATATTCAACAATAACTTCAACATTGAAAATCACCAACAAATTCAACAACAACCTCAACAATGAAAAACGTCAAAAAATTCAACAACAACAACCTCAACATTGAAAAAACCAAAACATTCAACAACAACCTCAACATTCGAAAACACCAAGAAATTCAACAACAACCTCATCAATGAAAAACACCAAAAAATTCAACAACAACCTCAACATTCAATAACACCAAAAATTAAATACAACATAAATCAACATTCAAAAACACCAACAAATTCAACCAAAACTTCGACAATGAAAAACACCAAAAAAATTCAACAACAACCTCAACTTTGAAAAACACCAACAAATTCAACAACCTCAACATTGAAAAACACCAACAAATTCAACATCAACCACAACATTTAAAAATTCCAACAAATTCAACAACAACCTCAACAAAGAAAAACACCAAGAAATTCAACAACAACGTCAACATACATAAACACCAACAAATTCAACAAAAACCTCAACAATGAAAAACACCGAAAAATTCAACAACAACCTGAACTTTGAAAAACATCAACAAATTCAACAACCTCAACAATGAAACACGCCAACAAATTGAACTGCAACCTCAAGTTTGAAAAATATGAAAAAGATAAAATAAAAACCCTTGATAACACCAATAAATTCAACAACAACCTGAATATTGAAAATCACCAACAAATTCAACAACAACCTCTACATTGCAAGACACCAACAAATTCAACTCCAACATCCACGTTGAAAAATACAAAAAAGTTAAAAAAAAACACCATTGATAACAAGAATAAATTCAACAACAACCTCAATATTGAAAATCACCAACAAATTCAACAACAACCTCAACAATGAAAAACATCAAAAAATTCAACAACAACAACCTCAACATTGAAAAACACCAAAGAATTCAACAACAACCCAACGTTGATAATCGCCAAAATATTCAACGACAAACTCACCTTTGAAAAACATCAAGAAATTCAACAACGTCAACATTGAAAAACAGCAACTAATTCAAAAACAACCTCAACTTTTAACAATACAAATAGGTTCAACAAAATAAAAATTGATAACACCAACAAATTCAACAACAACATCAACATTCAAAAACACCAACAAATTCAACATAAACCTCAACAATGAAAAACTCCAAAAAATTGAACAACAAGCTCAACATTCAAAAACACCAACAAATTCAACAACAACCTCAACATTGAAAAATTCCAACAAATCCAACAACAACCTCAACAATGAGAAACACCAAAAAATTCAGCAAAAACTACAACATTCAAAATCACCATCAAATTCAACAACAACCTCAACAATGAAATACACCAACAAATTCAACAACAACCTCAACATTCAAAAACACCAACAAATTCAACCAAAACCTCTACAATGAGAAAGACCAAAAAATTCAACAAGAACCTCAACTTTGAAAAACACCAACAAATTCAATAACCTCAACATTGAAAAACACCAACAAATTAAACAACAACGTCAACATTGAAAAACTCCAACAAATTCAACAACAACCTCAACAATGAAAAACACCAACAAATTCAACAACAACCTCAACATTCAAAAACACCAACAATTTCAACAACAACCTCAGCAATGAAAAACATCAAAAAATTCAACGACAACCTCAACAATGAAGAAAACAAAACAAGTTCAACAACAACGTCAACAATGAAAAACACCAAAAAAATCAATAACAACCTCAACATTGAAAAACTCGAAGAATTTCAACAACTACCGCAACAATGAAAAACACCAAAAAATTCGACAACAAACTCAACTTTGAAAAACACCAGCAGATTTAACAACCTCAACATTCAAATACACCAACAAATTCAACAACAACCTAAGCTTTGAAAAACACCAACAAATTCAACAACCTCAACATTGAAAAACACCAGCAAATTCAACAACAAAATCAACTTTTAAAATACAAAAAGGTTCAACAAAATAAAAATTGATAACATCAACAAATTCAACAACAATCTGAATATTGAAAATCACCAACAAATTCAACAACAACATCAACAATGAAAAACATCAAAAAAATTCAACAACAACAACCTCATCAATGAAAAAAGACAAAAAATTCAACAACAACATCAACATTCAAAAACACCAACAAATTCAACAACAACCTCTACAATGTAAAAGACCAAAAAATTCAACAACAACCTCAACAATGAAAAACACCAAAAAATTCAACAACAACTTCAACACACGAAAACATCAACAAATTCAACAAAAACCACAACAATTAAAAACATCAAAAAATTAAACAACAACCTCAACAATGAAAAACACCCAAAAAAATCAATAACAACCTCAACATTGAAAAACTCCAAGAATACCAACAACTACCGCTATAATGAAAAGCACCAAAAAATTCGACATCAAACTCAACATTGAAAATCACCATCAAATTCAACAAAAACCTCAACAATGAAAAACACCAAGAAATTCAACAACAACCTCAACAATGAAATACATCCAAAAATTCAATAACAACAACCTCAACAATGAATAAAACCAACAAATTGAACAACAACCTCAACTTTTAAAAATACAAAAAGGTTCAACAAAATAAAAATTGATAATACCAACATATTCAACAATAACTTCAACATTGAAAATCACCAACAAATTCAACAACAACCTCAACAATGAAAAACGTCAAATAATTCAACAACAACAACCTCAACATTGAAAAAACCAAAACATTCAACAACAACCTCAACATTCAAAAACACCAAGAAATTCAACAACAACCTCATCAATGAAAAACACCAAAAAATTCAACAACAACCTCAACATTCAATAACACCAATAATTAAATACAACATAAATCAACATTCAAAAACACCAACAAATTCAACCAAAACCTCGTCAATGAAAAACACCAAAAAAATTCAACAACAACCTCAACTTTGAAAAACACCAACAAATTCAACAACCTCAACATTGAAAAACACCAACAAATTCAACATCAACCACGACATTTAAAAATTCCAACAAATTCAACAACATCCTCAACAAAGAAAAACACCAAAAAATTCAACAACAACGTCAACATTCAAAAACACCAACAAATTCAACAAAAACCTCAACAATGAAAAACACCGAAAAATTCAACAACAACCTGAACTTTGAAAAACATCAGCAAATTCAACAACCTCAACAATGAAACACGCCAACAAATTGAACTGCAAACTCAAGTTTGAAAAATATGAAAAAGATTAAAAAAAACCCTTGATAACACCAATAAATTCAACAACGACCTGAATATTGAAAATCACCAACAAATTCAACAACAACCTCTACATTGCAAGACACCAACAAATTCAACTCCAACATCAACGTTGAAAAATACAAAAAATTTAAAAAAAACACCATTGATAACAAGAATAAATTCAACAACAACCTCAATATTGAAAATCACCAACAAATTCAACAACAACTTCAACATTGAAAAACATCAAATAATTCAAAAACAACAACCTCAACATTGAAAAACACCAAAGAATTCAACAACAACCCAACGTTGATAATCGCCAAAATATTCAACGACAAACTCACCTTTGAAAAACATCAAGAAATTCAACAACCTCAACATTGAAAAACAGCAACTAATTCAAAAACAACCTCAACTTTTAAAAATACAAATAGGTTCAACAAAATAAAAATTGATAACACCAACAAATTCAACAACAACATCAACATTCAAAAACACCAACAAATTCAACAACAACCTCAACATTGAAAAATTCCAACAAATCCAACAACAACCTCAACAATGAAAAACACCAAAAAATTCAGCAAAAACTACAACATTCAAAATCACCATCAAATTCAACAACAACCTCAACAATGAAATACACCAACAAATTCAACAACAACCTCAACATTCAAAAACACCAACAAATTCAACCAAAACCTCTACAATGAGAAAGACCAAAAAATTCAACAAGAACCTCAACTTTAAAAAACACCAACAAATTCAATAACCTCAACATTGTAAAACACCAACAAATTAAACAACAACGTCAACATTGAAAAACTCCAACAAATTCAACAACAACCTCAACAATGAAAAACACCAACAAATTCAACAACAACCTCAAGATTCAAAAACACCAACAAATTCAACAACAACCTCAAAAATGAAAAAGACCAAAAAATTCAGCAAAAACTACAACATTCAAAATCACCATCAAATTCAACAACAACCTCAACAATGAAATACACCAACAAATTCAACAACAACCTCAACATTCAAAAACACCAACAAATTCAACCAAAACCTCTACAATGAGAAAGACCAAAAAATTCAACAAGAACCTCAACTTTGAAAAACACCAACAAATTCAATAACCTCAACATTGAAAAACACCAACAAATTAAACAACAACGTCAACATTGAAAAACTCCAACAAATTCAACAACAACCTCAACAATGAAAAACACCAACAAATTCAACAACAACCTCAACATTCAAAAACACCAACAAATTCAACAACAACCTCAGCAATGAAAAACATCAAAAAATTCAACGACAACCTCAACAATGAAGAAAACAAAACAAGTTCAACAACAACGTCAACAATGAAAAACACCAAAAAAATCAATAACAACCTCAACATTGAAAAACTCGAAGAATTTCAACAACTACCGCAACAATGAAAAACACCAAAAAATTCGACAACAAACTCAACTTTGAAAAACACCAGCAGATTTAACAACCTCAACATTCAAATACACCAACAAATTCAACAACAACCTAAGCTTTGAAAAACAACAACAAATTCAACAACCTCAACATTGAAAAACACCAGCAAATTCAACAACAACCTCAACTTTTAAAATACAAAAAGGTTCAACAAAATAAAAATTGATAACATCAACAAATTCAACAACAATCTGAATATTGAAAATCACCAACAAATTCAACAACAACCTCAACAATGAAAAACATCAAAAAATTCAACAACAACAACCTCATCAATGAAAAAAGGTAAAAAATTCAACAACAACATCAACATTCAAAAACACCAACAAATTCAACAACAACCTCTACAATGAAAAAGACCAAAAAATTCAACAACAACCTCAACAATGAAAAACACCAAAAAATTCAACAACAACTTCAACAATGAAAAACACCCAAAAAAATCAATAACAACCTCAACATTGAAAAACTCCAAGAATACCAACAACTACCGCAATAATGAAAAGCACCAAAAATTTCGACATCAAACTCAACATTGAAAATCACCATCAAATTCAACAAAAACCTCAACAATGAAAAACACCAAGAAATTCAACAACAACCTCAACAATGAAATACATCCAAAAATTCAATAACAACAACCTCAACAATGAATAAAACCAACAAATTGAACAACAACCTCAACTTTTAAAAATACAAAAAGGTTCAACAAAATAAAAATTGATAATACCAACATATTCAACAATAACTTCAACATTGAAAATCACCAACAAATTCAACAACAACCTCAACAATGAAAAACGTCAAAAAATTCAACAACAACAACCTCAACATTGAAAAAACCAAAACATTCAACAACAACCTCAACATTCGAAAACACCAAGAAATTCAACAACAACCTCATCAATGAAAAACACCAAAAAATTCAACAACAACCTCAACATTCAATAACACCAAAAATTAAATACAACATAAATCAACATTCAAAAACACCAACAAATTCAACCAAAACTTCGACAATGAAAAACACCAAAAAAATTCAACAACAACCTCAACTTTGAAAAACACCAACAAATTCAACAACCTCAACATTGAAAAACACCAACAAATTCAACATCAACCACAACATTTAAAAATTCCAACAAATTCAACAACAACCTCAACAAAGAAAAACACCAAGAAATTCAACAACAACGTCAACATACATAAACACCAACAAATTCAACAAAAACCTCAACAATGAAAAACACCGAAAAATTCAACAACAACCTGAACTTTGAAAAACATCAACAAATTCAACAACCTCAACAATGAAACACGCCAACAAATTGAACTGCAACCTCAAGTTTGAAAAATATGAAAAAGATAAAATAAAAACCCTTGATAACACCAATAAATTCAACAACAACCTGAATATTGAAAATCACCAACAAATTCAACAACAACCTCTACATTGCAAGACACCAACAAATTCAACTCCAACATCCACGTTGAAAAATACAAAAAAGTTAAAAAAAAACACCATTGATAACAAGAATAAATTCAACAACAACCTCAATATTGAAAATCACCAACAAATTCAACAACAACCTCAACAATGAAAAACATCAAAAAATTCAACAACAACAACCTCAACATTGAAAAACACCAAAGAATTCAACAACAACCCAACGTTGATAATCGCCAAAATATTCAACGACAAACTCACCTTTGAAAAACATCAAGAAATTCAACAACCTCAACATTGAAAAACAGCAACTAATTCAAAAACAACCTCAACTTTTAACAATACAAATAGGTTCAACAAAATAAAAATTGATAACACCAACAAATTCAACAACAACATCAACATTCAAAAACACCAACAAATTCAACATAAACCTCAACAATGAAAAACTCCAAAAAATTGAACAACAAGCTCAACATTCAAAAACACCAACAAATTCAACAACAACCTCAACATTGAAAAATTCCAACAAATCCAACAACAACCTCAACAATGAGAAACACCAAAAAATTCAGCAAAAACTACAACATTCAAAATCACCATCAAATTCAACAACAACCTCAACAATGAAATACACCAACAAATTCAACAACAACCTCAACATTCAAAAACACCAACAAATTCAACCAAAACCTCTACAATGAGAAAGACCAAAAAATTCAACAAGAACCTCAACTTTGAAAAACACCAACAAATTCAATAACCTCAACATTGAAAAACACCAACAAATTAAACAACAACGTCAACATTGAAAAACTCCAACAAATTCAACAACAACCTCAACAATGAAAAACACCAACAAATTCAACAACAACCTCAACATTCAAAAACACCAACAATTTCAACAACAACCTCAGCAATGAAAAACATCAAAAAATTCAACGACAACCTCAACAATGAAGAAAACAAAACAAGTTCAACAACAACGTCAACAATGAAAAACACCAAAAAAATCAATAACAACCTCAACATTGAAAAACTCGAAGAATTTCAACAACTACCGCAACAATGAAAAACACCAAAAAATTCGACAACAAACTCAACTTTGAAAAACACCAGCAGATTTAACAACCTCAACATTCAAATACACCAACAAATTCAACAACAACCTAAGCTTTGAAAAACACCAACAAATTCAACAACCTCAACATTGAAAAACACCAGCAAATTCAACAACAAAATCAACTTTTAAAATACAAAAAGGTTCAACAAAATAAAAATTGATAACATCAACAAATTCAACAACAATCTGAATATTGAAAATCACCAACAAATTCAACAACAACATCAACAATGAAAAACATCAAAAAAATTCAACAACAACAACCTCATCAATGAAAAAAGACAAAAAATTCAACAACAACATCAACATTCAAAAACACCAACAAATTCAACAACAACCTCTACAATGTAAAAGACCAAAAAATTCAACAACAACCTCAACAATGAAAAACACCAAAAAATTCAACAACAACTTCAACACACGAAAACATCAACAAATTCAACAAAAACCACAACAATTAAAAACATCAAAAAATTAAACAACAACCTCAACAATGAAAAACACCCAAAAAAATCAATAACAACCTCAACATTGAAAAACTCCAAGAATACCAACAACTACCGCTATAATGAAAAGCACCAAAAAATTCGACATCAAACTCAACATTGAAAATCACCATCAAATTCAACAAAAACCTCAACAATGAAAAACACCAAGAAATTCAACAACAACCTCAACAATGAAATACATCCAAAAATTCAATAACAACAACCTCAACAATGAATAAAACCAACAAATTGAACAACAACCTCAACTTTTAAAAATACAAAAAGGTTCAACAAAATAAAAATTGATAATACCAACATATTCAACAATAACTTCAACATTGAAAATCACCAACAAATTCAACAACAACCTCAACAATGAAAAACGTCAAATAATTCAACAACAACAACCTCAACATTGAAAAAACCAAAACATTCAACAACAACCTCAACATTCAAAAACACCAAGAAATTCAACAACAACCTCATCAATGAAAAACACCAAAAAATTCAACAACAACCTCAACATTCAATAACACCAAAAATTAAATACAACATAAATCAACATTCAAAAACACCAACAAATTCAACCAAAACTTCGACAATGAAAAACACCAAAAAAATTCAACAACAACCTCAACTTTGAAAAACACCAACAAATTCAACAACCTCAACATTGAAAAACACCAACAAATTCAACATCAACCACAACATTTAAAAATTCCAACAAATTCAACAACAACCTCAACAAAGAAAAACACCAAGAAATTCAACAACAACCTCAACATACAAAAACACCAACAAATTCAACAAAAACCTCAACAATGAAAAACACCGAAAAATTCAACAACAACCTGAACTTTGAAAAACATCAACAAATTCAACAACCTCAACAATGAAACACGCCAACAAATTGAACTGCAACCTCAAGTTTGAAAAATATGAAAAAGATAAAAAAAAAACCCTTGATAACACCAATAAATTCAACAACAACCTGAATATTGAAAATCACCAACAAATTCAACAACAACCTCTACATTGCAAGACACCAACAAATTCAACTCCAACATCCACGTTGAAAAATACAAAAAAGTTAAAAAAAAACACCATTGATAACAAGAATAAATTCAACAACAACCTCAATATTGAAAATCACCAACAAATTCAACAACAACCTCAACAATGAAAAACATCAAAAAATTCAACAACAACAACCTCAACATTGAAAAACACCAAAGAATTCAACAACAACCCAACGTTGATAATCGCCAAAATATTCAACGACAAACTCACCTTTGAAAAACATCAAGAAATTCAACAACCTCAACAATTGAAAAACAGCAACTAATTCAAAAACAACCTCAACTTTTAAAAATACAAATAGGTTCAACAAAATAAAAATTGATAACACCAACAAATTCAACAACAACATCAACATTCAAAAACACCAACAAATTCAACATAAACCTCAACAATGAAAAACTCCAAAAAATTGAACAACAAGCTCAACATTCAAAAACACCAACAAATTCAACAACAACCTCAACATTGAAAAATTCCAACAAATCCAACAACAACCTCAACAATGAAAAACACCAAAAAATTCAGCAAAAACTACAACATTCAAAATCACCATCAAATTCAACAACAACCTCAACAATGAAATACACCAACAAATTCAACAACAACCTCAACATTCAAAAACACCAACAAATTCAACCAAAACCTCTACAATGAGAAAGACCAAAAAATTCAACAAGAACCTCAACTTTGAAAAACACCAACAAATTCAATAACCTCAACATTGAAAAACACCAACAAATTAAACAACAACGTCAACATTGAAAAACTCCAACAAATTCAACAACAACCTCAACAATGAAAAACACCAACAAATTCAACAACAACCTCAAGATTCAAAAACACCAACAAATTCAACAACAACCTCAGCAATGAAAAACACCAAAAAATTCAACAACAACCTCAACAATGAAAAACATCAAAAAATTCAACAACAACAACAACCTCAACATTGAAATAACCAAATAATTCAACAACAACCTCAACATTCAAAAACACCAACAAATTCAACAAAACCTCGACAATGAAAAACAGCAAAAAAATTCAACAACAACCTCAATTTTAAAAATCACCATCAAATTCAACAACCTCAACATTGTCAAACACCAGCAAATTCAACAACAACCTCAACTTTTAAAATACAAAAAGGTTCAACAAAATAAAAATTGATAACATCAACAAATTCAACAACAATCTGAATTTTGAAAATCACCAACAAATTCAACAACAACCTCAACAATGAAAAACATCAAAAAATTCAACAACAACAACAACAACAACCTCATCAATGAAAAAGTCCAAAAAATTCAACAACAACATCAGCATTCAAAAACACCAACAAATTCAACAACAACCTCTACAATGAAAATGTCCAAAAAATTCAACAACAACCTCAACATTCAAAAACACCAAAAATTAAACACAACAACCTCAACATTCAAAAAACACCAACAAATTGAAACAAAACCTCTACAATGAAAAGCACCAAAAAATTCAACAACAATCTCAACTTTTAAAAACACCAACAAATTCAACAACCTCAACATTGAAAAACACCAACAAATTCAACAACAACCTCAACATTGAAACACTCCAACAAATTCAGCAAAAACCTCAACAATGAAAAACACCAAAAATTCAACAACAACCTCAACAATGAAAAACACCAAAAAATTCAACAACAACTTCAACACACGATAACATCAACAAATTCAACAAAAAGCACAACAATTAAAAACACCAGAAAATTGAACAACAACCTGAACAATGAAAAACACGCAAAAAAATCAATTACAACCGCAACAATGAAAAACTCCAAGAATATCAACAACTACCGCAATAATGAAAAACATCAAAAAATTCGACATCAAACTCAACATTGAAAATCACCATCAAATTCAACAAAAACCTCAACAATGAAAAACTCCAAAAAATTGAACAACAAGCTCAACATTCAAAAACACCAACAAATTCAACAACAACCTCAACATTGAAAAATTCCAACAAATCCAACAACAACCTCAACAATGAAAAACACCAAAAAATTCAGCAAAAACTACAACATTCAAAATCACCATCAAATTCAACAACAACCTCAACAATGAAATGCACCAACAAATTCAACAACAACCTCAACATTCAAAAACACCAACAAATTCAACCAAAACCTCTACAATGAGAAAGACCAAAAAATTCAACAAGAACCTCAACTTTGAAAAACACCAACAAATTCAATAACCTCAACATTGTAAAACACCAACAAATTAAACAACAACGTCAACATTGAAAAACTCCAACAAATTCAACAACAACCTCAACAATGAAAAACACCAACAAATTCAACAACAACCTCAAGATTCAAAAAGACCAACAAATTCAACAACAACCTCAGCAATGAAAAACACCAAAAAATTCAACAACAACCTCAACAATGAAAAACATCAAAAAATTCAACAACAACAACAACCTCAACATTGAAATAACCAAATAATTCAACAACAACCTCAACATTCAAAAACACCAACAAATTCAACAAAACCTCGACAATGAAAAACAGCAAAAAAATTCAACAACAACCTCAATTTTAAAAATCACCATCAAATTCAACAACCTCAACATTGAAAAACACCAGCAAATTCAACAACAACCTCAACTTTTAAAATACAAAAAGGTTCAACAAAATAAAAATTGATAACATCAACAAATTCAACAACAATCTGAATATTGAAAATCACCAACAAATTCAACAACAACCTCAACAATGAAAAACATCAAAAAATTCAACAACAACAACAACCTCCTCAATGAAAAAAGACAAAACATTCAACAACAACATCATCATTCAAAAACACCAACAAATTCAACAACAACCTCTACAATGAAAAAGACCAAAAAATTCAACAACAACCTCAACATTCAAAAGCACCAAAAATTTAAAACAACAGCCTCAACATTCAAAAGCACCAACAAATTGAACCAAAACCTCTACAATGAAAAACACCAAAAAATTCAACAACAATCTCAACTTTGAAAAAAACCAACTAATTCAACAACCTCAACATTGAAAAACACCAACAAATTCAACAACAACCTCAACATTGAAACACTCCAACAAATTCAGCAAAAACCTCAACAATGAAAAACACCAAAAATTCAACAACAACCTCAACAATGATATACACCAAAAAATTCAACAACAACTTCAACACACGAAAACATCAACAAATTCAACAAAAACCACAACAATTAAAAACACCAAAAAATTAAACAACAACCTCAACAATGAAAAACACCCAAAAAAATCAATAACAACCTCAACATTGAAAAACTCCAAGAATATCAACAACTACCACAACAAAGAAAAACAACAAAAAATTCGACAACAAACTCAAAATTGAAAATGACCATCAAATTCAACAAAAATCTCAACAATGAAAAACACCAACAAATTCAACAACAACCTCAACAATGAAATACATCCAAAAATTCAATAACAACAACCTCAACAATGAATAAAACCAACAAATTGAACAACAACCTCAACTTTTAAAAATACAAAAAGGTTCAACAAAAATTAAAAATTGATAATACCAACATATTCAACAATAACCTCAATGTTGAAAATCGCCAACAAATTCAACAACAACCTCAACAATGAAAAACATCAAATAAATCAACAACAACAACCTCAACATTGAAAAAACCAAAAAATTCAACAACAACTTCAACATTCAAAAACACCAACAAATTCAACAACAACCTCATCAATGAAAAATACCAAAAAATTCAACAACAAACTCAACTATGAAAAACACCAACAAATTCAACAACCTCAACATTGAAAAACACCAACAAATTCAACAACAACCACAACATTTAAAAATTCAAACAAATTCAACAACATCCTCAACAAAGAAAAACACCAAAAAATTCAACAACAACGTCAACATTCAAAACCACCAACAAATTCAACAAACACCTCAACAATGAAAAACACCAAAAAATTCAACAACAACCTGAACTTTGAAAAACATCAACAAATTCAACAACCTCAACATTGAAACACACCAACAAATTGAACTGCAACCTCAAGTTTGAAAAATACAAAAAAGATTAAAAAAAACCCTTGATAACACCAATAAATTCAACAACAACCTCAAAATTGAAAATCACCAACAAATTCAACAACAACCTCCACATTGCAAGACACCAAAAAATTCAACTCCAACCTCAACGTTGAAAAATACAAAAAAGTTTAAAAAAAACCCATTGATAACAAGAATAAATTCAACAACAACCTCAATATTGAAAATCACCAACAAATTCAACAACACCCTCAACAAGGAAAAACATCAAAAAATTCAACAACAACAACCCAACGTTGAAAATCACCAAAATATTCAACGACAAAATCACCTTTGAAAAACACCAAGAAATTCAACAACCTCAACATTGAAAAACAGCAACTAATTCAACAACAACCTCAACTTTTAACAATACAAATAGGTTCAACAAAATAAAAATTGATAACACCAACAAATTCAACAACAACATCAACATTCAAAAACACCAACAAATTCAACAAAAACCTCAACAATTAAAAACACTAAATAATTCAACATCAAACTCAACATTGAAAACACCAACAAATTCATCATCCTCAACATTGAAAAACACCAACAAATTCAACAACAACGTCAACATTGAAAAATTCCAACAAATCCAACAACAACCTCAAAAATGAAAAACACCAAAAAAATCAACAACAACTACAACATTCAAAATCACATCAAATTCAACAACAACCTCAACAATAAAATACACCAACAAATTCAACAACAACCTCAACATTCAAAAACACCAACAAATTCAACCAAAACCTCTACAATGAGAAACACCAAAAAATTCAACAAGAACCTCAACTTTGAAAAACACCAACAAATTCAACAACCTCAACATTGATAAACACCAACAAATTAAACAACAACGTCAACATTGAAAAACTCCAACAAATTCAACAACAACCTCAACCATGAAAAACACAAACAAATTCAACAACAACCTCAACATTCAAAAACACCAACAATTTCAACAACAACCTCAGCAATGAAAAACGTCAAAAAACTCAACGAAAACCTCAACAATGAAAAACACAAAACAAGTTCAACAACAACGTCAACAATGAAAAACACCAAAAAAAATCAATAACAACCTCAACATTGAAAAACTCGAAGAATTTCAACAACTACCGCAACAATGAAAAACACCAAAAAATTCGACAACAAACTCAACTTTGAAAAACACCAGCAGATTTAACAACCTCAACATTCAAATACACCAACAAATTCAACAACAACCTAAGCTTGGAAAAACACCAACAAATTCAACAACCTCAACATTGAAAAACCCCAGCAAATTCAACAACAACCTCAACTTTTAAGATACAAAAAGGTTCAACAAAATAAAAATTGATAACATCAACAAATTCAACAACAATCTGAATATTGAAAATCACCAACAAATTCAACAACAACCTCAACAATGAAAAACATCAAAAAATTGAACAACAACAACAACCTCATCAATGAAAAAGTCCAAAAAATTCAACAACAACATCAGCATTCAAAAACACCAACAAATTCAACAACAACCTCTACAATGAAAATGTCCAAAAAATTCAACAACAACCTCAACATTCAAAAACACCAAAAATTAAACACAACAACCTCAACATTCAAAAAACACCAACAACTTGAAACAAAACCTCTACAATGAAAAACACCAAAAAATTCAACAACAATCTCAACTTTTAAAAACACCAACAAATTCAACAACCTCAACATTGAAAAACACCAACAAATTCAACAACAACCTCAACATTGAAACACTCCAACAAATTCAGCAAAAACCTCAACAATGAAAAACACCAAAAATTCAACAACAACCTCAACAATGAAAAACACCAAAAAATTCAACAACAACTTCAACACACGATAACATCAACAAATTCAACAAAAAGCACAACAATTAAAACACCAGAAAATTAAACAACAACCTCAACAATGAAAAACACGCAAAAAAATCAATTACAACCGCAACATTGAAAAACTCCAAGAATATCAACAACTACCGCAATAATGAAAAAGATCAAAAAATTCGACATCAAACTCAACATTGAAAATCACCATCAAATTCAACAAAAACCTCAACAATGAAAAACACCAAGAAATTCAACAACAACCTCAACAATGAAATACATCCAAAAATTCAATAACAACAACCTCAACAATGAATAAAACCAACAAATTGAACAACAACCTCAACTTTTAAAAATACAAAAAGGTTCAACAAAATAAAAATTGATAATACCAACATATTCAACAATAACCTCAATATTGAAAATCACCAACAAATTCAACAACATCCTCAACAATGGAAAACATTAAAAAATTCAACAACAACAACCTCAACATTGAAAAAACCAAAAAATTCAACAACAACCTCAACATTCAAAAACACCAACAAATTCAACAACAACCTCATCAATGAAAAACACTTAAAAATTCAACAACAGCTTCAACATTCAAAACACCAAAAATTAAATACAACAAAACCAACATTCAAAAACACCAACAAATTCAACCAAAACCTCGACAATGAAAAACACCAAAAAAATTCAACAACAACCTCAACTTTGAAAAACACCAACAAATTCAACAACCTCAACATTGAAAAACACCAACAAATTCAACAACAACCACAACATTTAAAAATTCCAACAAATTCAACAACAACCTCAACAAAGAAAAACACCAAAAATTCAACAACAACGTCAACATTCAAAAACACCAACAAATTCAACAAAAACCTCAACAATGAAAAACACCGAAGAATTCAACAAGAACCCGATCTTTGAAAAACATCATCAAATTCAACAACCTCAACATTGAAACACGCCAACAAATTGAACTGCAACCTCAAGTTTGTAAAATACAAAAAAGATAAAAAAAAACCCTTGATAACACCAATAAATTCAACAACAACCTCAATATTGAAAATCACCAACAAATTCAACAACAACCTCTACATTGCAAGAAACCAACAAATTCAACTCCAACCTCAACGTTGAAAAATACAAAAAAGTTAAAAAAAAAACCATTGATAACAAGAATAAATTCAACAACAACCTCAATATTGAAAATCACCAACAAATTCAACAACAACCTCAACAATGAAAAACATCAAAATATTCAACAACAACTACAACATTCAAAATCACCATCAAATTCAACAACAACCTCAACAATGAAATACACCAACAAATTCAACAACAACCTCAACATTCAAAAACACCAACAAATTCAACCAAAACCTCTATAATGAGAAACACCAAAAAATTCAACAAGAACCTCAACTTTGAAAAACACCAACAAATTCAACAACCTCAACATTGAAAAAACACCAACAAATTAAACAACAACGTTAAAATTGAAAAACACCAACAAATTCAACAACAACCTCAACATTCAAAAACACCAACAATTTCAACAACAACCTCAGCAATGAAAAACATCAAAAAATTAAACGACAACCTCAACAATGAAAAACACAAAACAATTTCAACAACTACCGCAACAATGAAAAACACCAAAAAATTCGACAACAAACTCAACTTTGAAAAACTCCAGCAGATTTAACAACCTCAATATTCAAATACACCAACAAATTCAACAACAACCTAAGCTATGAAAAACACCAACAAATTCAACAACCTCAACATTGAAAAACAGTAGCAAATTCAACAACAACCTCAACTTTTAAGATACAAAAAGGTTCTACAAAATAAAAATTGATAACATTAACAAATTCAACAACAATCTGAATATTGAAAATCACCAACAAATTCAACAACAAACTCAACAATGAAAAACATCAAAAAATTCAACAACAACAACCTCATCAATGAAAAAAGACAAAAAATTCAACAACAACATCAACATTCAAAAACACCAACAAATTAAACAACAACCTCTACAATGAATAAGTCCAAAAAATTCAACAACAACCTCAACATTCAAAAACACAAAAAATTAAACACAACAACCTCAACATTCAAATACACCAACAAATTCAACAACAACCTAAGCTTTGAAAAACACCAACAAATTCAACAACCTCAACATTGAAAAACACCAGCAAATTCAACAACAACCTCAACTTTTAAAATACAAAAAGGTTCAACAAAATAAAAATTGATAACATCACAAATTCAACAACAATCTGAATATTGAAAATCACCAACAAATTCAACCACAACCTCAACAATGAAAAACATCCATAAATTCAACAACAACAACAACCTCATCAATGAAAAAAGACAAAAAATTCAACAACAACATCAACATTCAAAAACACCAACAAATTCAACAACAACCTCTACAATGAAAAAGACCAAAAAATTCAACAACAACCTCAACAATGAAAAACACCAAAAAATTCAACAATTTCAACACACGAAAACATCAACAAATTCAACAAAAACCACAACAATTAAAAACACCAAAAAATTAAACAACAACCTCAACAATGAAAAACACCCAAAAAACTCAATAACAACCTCAACATTGAAAAACTCCAAGAATATCAACAACTACCGCAATAATGAAAAACACCAAAAAATTCGACATCAAACTCAACATTGAAAATCACCATCAAATTCAACATAAACCTCAACAATGAAAAACACCAAGAAATTCAACAACAACCTCAACAATGAAATACATCCAAAAGTTCAATAACAACAACCTCAACAATGAATAAAACCATCAAATTGAACAACAACCTCAACTTTTAAAAATACAGAAAGGTTCAACAAAATAAAAATTGATAATACCAACATATTCAACAATAACCTTAATATTGAAAATCACCAACAAATTCAACAACAACCTCAACAATGAAAAACGTCAAAAAATTCAACAACAACCTCAACATTGAAAAAACCAAAAAATTCAACAACAACCTCATTTTTCAAAAACACCAAAAAATTCAACAACAACCTCAACATTCAAAAACACCAAAAAATAAATACAACGTAAATCAACATTCAAAAACACCAACAAATTCAACCAAAACCTCGACAATGAAAAACACCAAAAAAATTCAACAACAACCTCAACTTTGAAAAACACCAACAAATTCAACAACCTCAACATTGAAAAACACTAACAAATTCAACAACAACCACAACATTTAAAAATTCCAACAAATTCAACAACAACCTCAACAAAGAAAAACACCAAAAAATTCAACAACAACGTCAACATTCAAACACACCAACAAATTCAACAAAAACCTCAACAATGAAAAACACCGAAAAATTCAACAACAACCTGAACTTTGAAAAACATCAACAAATTCAACAACCTCAACATTGAAACACGCCAACAAATTGAATTGCAACCTCAAGTTTGAAAAATACAAAAAAGATAATAAAAAACCCTTGATAACACCAATAAATTCAACAACAACCTCAATATTGAAAATCACCAACAAATTCAACAACAACCTCTACATTGCAAGACACCAACAAATTCAATTCCAACCTCAACGTTGAAAAATACAAAAAAGTTTAAAAAAAAACCATTGATAACAAGAATAAATTCAACAACAACCTCAATATTGAAAATCACCAACAAATTCAACAACAACCTCAACAATGAAAAACATCAAAAAATGCAACAACAACAACCTCAACATTGAAAAACACCAAAGCATTCAACAACAACCCAACGTTGATAATCGCGAAAATATTCAACGACAAACTCACCTTTGAAAAACACCAAGAAATTCAACAACCTCAACATTGATAAACAGCAACTAATTCAAAAACAACCTCAACTTTTAAAAATACAAATAGGTTCAACAAAATAAAAATTGACAACACCAACAAATTCAACAACAACATCAACATTCAAAAACACCTACAAATTCAACAAAAACCTCAACAATGAAAAACTCCAAAAAATTGAACAACAAGCTCAACATTCAAAAACACCAACAAATTCAACAACAACGTCAACATTGAAAAATTCCAACAAATCCAACAACAACCTCAACAATGAAAAACACCAAAAAATTCAACAACATCTACGACATTCAAAATCATCATCAAATTCAACAACAACCTCAACAATGAAATACACGAACAAATTCATCAACAACCTCAACATTCAAAAACACCAACAAATTCAACCAAAACCTCTACAATGAGAAACACCAAAAAATTCAACAAGAACCTCAACTTTAAAAAACACCAACAAATTCAACAACCTCAACATTGAAAAACACCAACAAATTAAACAACAACGTCAACATTGAAAAACTCCAACAAATTCAACAACAACCTCAACATTCAAAAACACCAACCAATTCAACAAAAACCTCAACATTGAAAAACACCGAAAAATTCAACAACAAACTGAACTTTGAAAAACACCAACAAATTCTACAACCTCAACATTGGAACACACCAACAAATTGAACTGCAACCTCAAGTTTGATAAATACAAAAAAGATAAAAAAAAAACCCTTGATAACACCAATAAATTCAACAACAACCTCAATATTGAAAATCACCAACAAATTCAACAACAACCTGTACATTGCAAGACACCAACAAATTCAACTCCAACCTCAACGTTGAAAAATACAAAAAAGTTAAAAAAAAAACCATTGATGACAAGAATAAATTCAACAACAACCTCAATATTGAAAATCACCAACAAATTCAACAACAACCTCAACAATGAAAAACATCAAAAAATTCAAAAACAACAACCTCAACATTGAAAAACACCAAAGCATTGAACAACAACACCACGTTGATAATCGCCAAAATATTCAACGACAAACTCACCTTTGAAAAACAGCAAGAAATTCAACAACCTCAACATTGAAAAACAGCAACTAATTCAAAAACAACCTCAACTTTTAACAATACAAATAGGTTCAACAAAATAAAAATTGATAACACCAACAAATTCAACAACAACATCAACATTCAAAAACACCAACAAATTCAACAAAAATCTCAACAATGAAAAACTCCAATAAATTGAACAACAAGCTCAACATTCAAAAACACCAACAAATTCAACAACAGCGTCAACATTGAAAAATTCCAACAAATCCAACAACAACCTCAACAATGAAAAACACCAAAAAATTCAACAACAACTACAACATTCAAAATCACCATCAAATTAAACAACAACCTCAACAATGAAATACACCAACAAATTCAACAACAACCTCAACATTCAAAAACACCAACAAATTCAACCAAAACCTCGACAATGAGAAACACCAAAAAATTCAACAAGAACCTCAACTTTGAAAAACACCAAAAAATTCAACAACCTCAACATTCAAAAACTCCAACAAATTCAACAACAACCACAACAATGAAAAACACCAACAAATTCAACAACAACCTCAACATTCAAAAACACCAACAGTTTCAACAACAACCTCAGCAATGAAAAACATCAAAAAATTCAACGACAACCTCAACAATGAAAAACACAAAACAAGTTCAACAACAACGTCAACAATGAAAAACACCAAAAAAATCAATAACAACCTCAACATTGAAAAACTCGAAGAATTTCAACAACTACCGCAACAATGAAAAACACCAAAAAATTAGACAACAAACTCAACTTTGAAAAACACCAGCAGATTTAACAACCTCAACATTCAAATACACCAACAAATTCAGCAACAACCTAAGCTTTGAAAAACACCAACAAATTCAACAACCTCAACATTGAAAAACACCATCAAATTCAACAACCACCTCAACTTTTAAAATACAAAAAGGTTCAACAAAATAAAAATTGATAACATCAACAAATTCAACAACAATCTGAATATTGAAAATCACCAACAAATTCAACAACAACCTCAGCAATGAAAAACATCAAAAAATTCAACAACAACCTCATCAATGAAAAAAGAAAAAAAATTCAACAACAACATCAACATTCAAAAACACCAACAAATTCAACAACAACCTCTACAATGAAAAAGACCAAAAAATTCAACAACAACCTCAACAATGAAAAACACGAAAAAATTCAACAACAACTTCAACACACGAAAACATCAACAAATTCAACAAAAACCACAACAATTAAAAACACCAAAAATTTAAACAACAACCTCAACAATGAAAAACACCCAAAAAAATCAATAATAACCTCAACATTGAAAAACTCCAAGAATATCAACAACTACCGCAACAATGAAAAACACCAAAAAATTCGACATCAAACTCAACATTGAAAATCACCATCAAATTCAACAAAAACCTCAACAATGAAAAACACCAACAAAATCAACAGCATCCTCAACAATGAAATACATCCAAAAATTCAATAACAACAACCTCAACAGTGAATAAAACCAACAAATTGAACAACAACCTCAACTTTTAAAAATACAAAAAGGTTCAACAAAATTAAAATTGATAATACCAACATATTGAACTATAACCTCAATATTGAAAATCACCAACAAATTCAACAACAACCTCAACAATGAAAAACAACAAAAAATTCAACAACAACAACCTCAACATTGAAAAAAACCAAAAAATTCAACAACAACCTCAACATTCAAAAACACCAACAAATTCAACAACAACCTCATCAATGAAAAACACCAAAAAATTCAACAACAACCTCAACATTCAAAAACATCAAAAATTAAATACAACAAAATCAACATTCAAAAACACCAACAAATTCAACCAAAACCTCGACAATGAAAAACACCAAAAAAATTCAACAACAACCACAACTTTGAAAAACACCAACAAATTCAACAACCTCAACATTGAAAAACACCAACAAATTCAACAACAACCACAACATTTAAAAATTCCAACAAATTAAACAACAACCTCAACACGAAAAACACCATACAATTCAACAACAACATCAACATTCAAAAACACCAACAAATTCAACAAAAACCTCAACAATGAAAAACACCGAAAAATTCAACAACAACCTGAACTTTGAAAAAATCAACAAATTCAACAACCTCAACATTGAAACACGCCAACAAATTGAACTGCAACCTCAAGTTAGAAAAATACAAAAAAGATTAAAAAAAAACCTTGATAACACCAATAAATTCAACAACAACCTCAATATTGAAAATCACCAACAAATTCAACAACAACCTGTACATTGCAAGACTCCAACATATTCACCTCCAACCTCAACGTTGAAAATTACAAAAAAGTTAAAAAAAAAACCATTGATAACAAGAATAAATTCAACAACAACCTCAATATTGAAAATCACCAACAAATTCAACAACAACCTCAACAATGAAAAACATCAAAAAATTCAACAACAACAACCTTAACATTGAAGAACACCAAAGAATTCAACAACAACATCAACATTCAAAAACACCAACAAATTCAACAAAAACCTCAACAATGAAAAACTCCAACAAATTGAACAACAAGCTCAACATTCAAAAACACCAACAATTTCAACAACAACGTCAACATTGAAAAATTCCAACAAATCCAACGACAACCTCAACAATGAAAAACACCAAAAAATTCAACAACAACTACAACATTCAAAATCACCATCAAATTCAACAACAACCTCAACAATGAAATACACCAACAAATTCAACAACAACCTCAACTTTAAAAATACAAAAAGGTTCAACAAAATAAAAATTGATAACACCAACAAATTCCACAACAACCTCAATATTGAAAATCACCAACAAATTCAAGAACAACCTCAACAATTAAATAACATCAAAAAATTCAACAACAACATCCTCAACAATGGAAAACACCAAAAAATTGAACAACAAACTCAACAATGATAAACACCAAATAATTCAGCAACAACTTCAACATTCGAAAACATCAACAAATTCAACAAAAACCACAACAATTTAAAACACTAACAAAATTAAACAACAACCTCAACAATGAAAAACACCCAAAAAAATCAATAACAACCTGAACATTTAAAATCTCCAAGAATATCAACAACTACCGCAATAATGAAAAACACCAAAAAATTCGACATCAATCTCAACATTGAAAATCTCCATCAAATTCAACAAAAACGTCAACAATGAAAAACACCAACAAATTCAACAACAACCTCAACATTGAAAATCACCATCAAATTCAACAAAAACCTCAACAATGAAAAACACCAACAAATTCAATAACAACAACCTCAACAATGAATAAAACCAACAAATTGAACAACAACCTCCACTTTTAAAATTACAAAAAGGTTCAACAAAATAAAAATTGATAATACCAACATATTCAACAATAACCTCAATATTGAAAATCACCAACAAATTCAACAACAACCTCAACAATGAAAAACACCAAAAAATTCAACAACAACCTCAACGTTCAAAAACACCAAAAATTAAATACAACAAAATCAACATTCAAAAACACCAACAAATTCAACCAAAACCTCGACAATGAAAAACACCAAAAAAATTCAACAACAACGACAACTTTGAAAAACACCAACAAATTCAACAACAACCTCAACATTCAAAAACACCAACAATTTCAACAACAACCTCAGCAGTGAAAAACATCAAAAAATTCAACCACAACATCCTCAACAATGAAAAACACCAAAAAATTCAACAACAACCTAAACATTCAAAAACATTAACAAATTCAACAACAACCTCAACAATCGAAAACATCAACAAATTCAAGAAAAATCAGAACAATTAAAAACACCCAAAAATTAAACAACAACCTCAACAATGAAAAACGCCAAAAAAAACAATAACAACCTCAAAATTGAAAAACTCCAAGAATATCAACAACTACCGCAACATTGAAAAACACCAAAAAAGTCGACAACAAACTCAACATTGAAAATGACACTCAAATTCAACAAAAACCTCAACAATGAAAAACACCAACAAATTCAACAACAACCTCAACAATGAAATACATCCAAAAATTCAATAATAACAACTTCAATAACGAATAAAACCAAAATATTTAACAACAAACTCAACATTGAAAAACACCAACAAATTCAACAACAACCTCAACTTTTAAAAATACGAAAAGGTTCAAAAAAATAAAAATTGATGACACCAACATATTCAACAACAACCTCAATATTGAAAATCACCAACAAATTCAACAACAACCTCAACAATGAAAAACATCAAAAAATTCAACAACAACAACAACCTCAACAATGAAAAAACCAAAAAATTCAACAACTACCTCAACATTCAAAAAACCCAACAAATTCAACCAAAACCTCGACAATGAAAAACACCAATAAAATTCAACAACAACCTCAACTTTGAAAAACACCGACAAATTCAACAACGTCAACATTGAAAAACACCAACAACTTCAACAACAACCTCAACATTTAAAAATTCCAACAAATTCAACAACAAACTCAACAAAGAAAAACACCATCAAATTCAACAAAAACCTCAACAATGAAAAACACCAAAAAATTCAAAAACAACCTGAACTTTGAAAAACACCAACAAATTCAACAACCTCAACATTGGAACACACCAACAAATTGAACTGCAACCTCAAGTTTGTAAAATACAAAAAAGATAAAAAAAAAACCTTGATAACACCAATAAATTCAACAATAACCTCAATATTGAAAATCACCAACAAATTCAACAACAACCTCGACATTGCAAGACACCAACAAATTCAACTCCAACCTCAATGTTGAAAAATACAAAAAAGTTTAAAAAAAACCATTGATAACACCAATAAATTCAACAACAACCTCAATATTGAAAATCACCAACAAATTCAACAACAACCTCAACAATGAAAAACATCAAAAAATTCAACAACAACAACCTCAACAATGAAAAACACCAAAAAATTCAACAGCAACCCAACGTTGAAAATCACCAAAATAGTCAACAACAAACTCACCTTGAAAAACACCAAGAAATTCAACAACCTCAACATTGAAAAACAGCAACAAATTCAACAACAACCAAAACTTTTAAAAATACAAAAAGGTTCAACAAAATAAAAATTGATAACACCAACAAAATCAACAATCAAAAACACCAACAAATTCAACAAAAACCTCAACAATGAAAAACGCCAAAAAATTGAACAACAACCTCAACATTCAAAAACACCAAAAAATTCAACAAAACCTCAAGAATTAAAAACACCAAATAATTCAACAACAACCTCAACTTTGAAAAACAGCAACATATTCAACATCCTGAACATTGAAGAACACCAACAACTTCATCAACAACGTCAACATTGAAAAATTCCAACAAATCCAACAACATCCTCAACAATGAAAAACACCAACAAATTCAACAACAACCTCAACAATGAAAAACATCAAAACATTCAACAACAACAACCTTAACATTGAAGAACACCAAAGAATTCAACAACAACATCAACATTCAAAAACACCAACAAATTCAACAAAAACCTCAACAATGAAAAACTCCAAAAAATTGAACAACAAGCTCAACATTCAAAAACACCAACAATTTCAACAACAACGTCAACATTGAAAAATTCCAACAAATCCAACAACAACCTCAACAATGAAAAACACCAAAAAATTCAACAACAACTACAACATTCAAAATCACCATCAAATTCAACAACAACCTCAACAATGAAATACACCAACAAATTCAACAACAACCTCAACTTTAAAAATACAAAAAGGTTCAACAAAATAAAAATTGATAACACCAACAAATTCCACAACACCCTCAATATTGAAAATCACCAACAAATTCAAGAACAACCTCAACAATTAAATAACATCAAAAAATTCAACAACAACATCCTCAACAATGGAAAACACCAAAAAATTGAACAACAAACTCAACAATGATAAACACCAAATAATTCAGCAACAACTTCAACATTCGAATACATCAACAAATTCAACAAAAACCACAACAATTTAAAACACTAAAAAAATTAAACAACAACCTCAACAATGAAAAACACCCAAAAAAATCAATAACAACCTGAACATTTAAAATCTCCAAGAATATCAACAACTACCGCAATAATGAAAAACACCAAAAAATTCGACATCAATCTCAACATTGAAAATCTCCATCAAATTCAACAAAAACGTCAACAATGAAAAACACCAACAAATTCAACAACAACCTCAACATTGAAAATCACCATCAAATTCAACAAAAACCTCAACAATGAAAAACACCAACAAATTCAATAACAACAACCTCAACAATGAAAAAAACCAACAAATTGAACAACAACCTCCACTTTTAAAATTACAAAAAGGTTCAACAAAATAAAAATTGATAATACCAACATATTCAACAATAACCTCAATATTGAAAATCACCAACAAATTCAACAACAACCTCAACAATGAAAAACACCAAAAAATTCAACAACAACCTCAACGTTCAAAAACACCAAAAATTAAATACAACAAAATCAACATTCAAAAACACCAACAAATTCAACCAAAACCTCGACAATGAAAAACACCAAAAAAATTCAACAACAACGACAACTTTGAAAAACACCAACAAATTCAACAACAACCTCAACATTCAAAAACACCAACAATTTCAACAACAACCTCAGCAGTGAAAAACATCAAAAAATTCAACAACAACATCCTCAACAATGAAAAACACCAAAAAATTCAACAACAACCTAAACATTCAAAAACATTAACAAATTCAACAACAACCTCAACAATCGAAAACATCAACAAATTCAAGAAAAATCAGAACAATTAAAAACACCCAAAAATTAAACAACAACCTCAACAATGAAAAACGCCAAAAAAAACAATAACAACCTCAAAATTGAAAAACTCCAAGAATATCAACAACTACCGCAACATTGAAAAACACCAAAAAAGTCGACAACAAACTCAACATTGAAAATGACACTCAAATTCAACAAAAACCTCAACAATGAAAAACACCAACAAATTCAACAACAACCTCAACAATGAAATACATCCAAAAATTCAATAATAACAACTTCAACAACGAATAAAACCAAAATATTTAACAACAAACTCAACATTGAAAAACACCAACAAATTCAACAACAACCTCAACTTTTAAAAATACGAAAAGGTTCAAAAAAATAAAAATTGATGACACCAACATATTCAACAACAACCTCAATATTGAAAATCACCAACAAATTCAACAACAACCTCAACAATGAAAAACATCAAAAAATTCAACAACAACAACAACCTCAACAATGAAAAAACCAAAAAATTCAACAACTACCTCAACATTCAAAAAACCCAACAAATTCAACCAAAACCTCGACAATGAAAAACACCAATAAAATTCAACAACAACCTCAACTTTGAAAAACACCGACAAATTCAACAACGTCAACATTGAAAAACACCAACAACTTCAACAACAACCTCAACATTTAAAAATTCCAACAAATTCAACAACAAACTCAACAAAGAAAAACACCATCAAATTCAACAAAAACCTCAACAATGAAAAACACCAAAAAATTCAAAAACAACCTGAACTTTGAAAAACACCAACAAATTCAACAACCTCAACATTGGAACACACCAACAAATTGAACTGCAACCTCAAGTTTGTAAAATACAAAAAAGATAAAAAAAAAACCCTTGATAACACCAATAAATTCAACAATAACCTCAATATTGAAAATCACCAACAAATTCAACAACAACCTCGACATTGCAAGACACCAACAAATTCAACTCCAACCTCAATGTTGAAAAATACAAAAAAGTTTAAAAAAAACCATTGATAACACCAATAAATTCAACAACAACCTCAATATTGAAAATCACCAACAAATTCAACAACAACCTCAACAATGAAAAACATCAAAAAATTCAACAACAACAACCTCAACAATGAAAAACACCAAAAAATTCAACAGCAACCCAACGTTGAAAATCACCAAAATAGTCAACAACAAACTCACCTTGAAAAACACCAAGAAATTCAACAACCTCAACATTGAAAAACAGCAACAAATTCAACAACAACCAAAACTTTTAAAAATACAAAAAGGTTCAACAAAATAAAAATTGATAACACCAACAAAATCAACAATCAAAAACACCAACAAATTCAACAAAAACCTCAACAATGAAAAACGCCAAAAAATTGAACAACAACCTCAACATTCAAAAACACCAAAAAATTCAACAAAACCTCAAGAATTAAAAACACCAAATAATTCAACAACAACCTCAACTTTGAAAAACAGCAACATATTCAACATCCTGAACATTGAAGAACACCAACAACTTCATCAACAACGTCAACATTGAAAAATTCCAACAAATCCAACAACATCCTCAACAATGAATAACACCAAAAAATTCAACAACAACCTCAACATTCAAAATCACCAGCAAATTCAACAACAACCTCAACAATGAAAAACATCAAAAAATTCAGCAACAACAATCTCAACAATGAAAAACACAAAAAAATTCAACAACAACCTGAACATTCTAAAACATCAACAAGTTCATCAAAAACCACAACAATTAAAAAACCAAAAAATTAAACAACAACCTCAACAATGAAAAACACCAAAAAAAATCAATAACAACCTCAACATTGAAAAACTCAAAGAATGTCAACAACTACAGCAACAATGAAAAACACCAAAAAATTCAACAACAAACTCACATTTGAAAAACACCAAGAAATTCAACAACCTCAACATTGAAAAACAGCAACAAATTCAACAAAAACCTCAACTTTTAAAAATACAAAAAGGTTCAACAAAATAAAAATTGATAACACCATCAGATTCAACAACAACATCAACATTCAAAAACACCAACAAATTCATTAAAAACCTCAACAATGAATAACACCAAAAATTAAAAACAACAACCTCAGCATTCAAAAACACAACAAATCGAACCAAAACCTCTACAATGAAAAACACCAAGAAATTCAACAACAACCTCAACTTTGAAAAACACCAACAAATTCAACAACCTCAACATTGAAAAACACCAACAAATTCAACAACAACCTCAACATTGAAACAGTCCAACAAATTCAGCAAAAACGTCAACAATGAAAAACACCAAAAAATTCAACCACAACCTCAACAATGAAAAACACCAAAAAAATCAACAACAATAACGACCTCAACAATGAAAAAACCAAAAAATTCAACAACTTCCTCAACATTCAAAAAGCCCAACAAATTCAACAACAACCTCAACAATGAAAAACACCAAAAAATTCAACAACAACCTCAACATTCAAAGGCACCAAAAATTAAATACAACAAAATCAACATTCAAAAACAGCAACTAATTCAACCAAAACCACGACAATGAAAAACACTAAGAAAATTCAGCAACAACCTCAACTTTGAAAAATACCAACAAATTCAACAACCACAACATTGAAAAACACCAACAAATTCAACAACAACCTCGACATTTAAAAATTCCAACAAATTCAACAACAACCTCAACAAAGAAAAAACACGAAAAAATTCAACAACAACCTCAACATTCAAAAACACCAACAAATTCAACAAAACCCTCAACAATGAAAAACACCAAAAAATTCAACAACAACCTGAACTTTGAAAAACACCAACAAATTCAACAACCTCAACATTGACACACACCAACAAATTGAACTGCAACCAGAAGTTTGAAAAATACAAAACAGATAAAAAATAACCCTTGATTACACCAAAAAATTCAACATCAACCTCAATATTGAAAATCACCAACAAATTCAACAACAACCTCTACATTGCAAGACACCAACAAATTCAACTCCAACCTCAACGTTGAAAAATACAAAAAAGTTTTAAAAAATCCATTGATAACACCAATAAATTCAACAACAACCTCAATATTGAAAATCACCAACAAATTCAACAACACCCTCAAAAATGAAAAATATCAAAAAATTCAACAACAACCTCAACAATGAAAAACACCAAAAAATTCAACAACAACCCAACGTTGAAAATCACCAAAATAGTCAACAACTAACTCGCCTTTGAAAAACACCAAGAAATTCAACAACCTCAACATTGAAAAACAGCAACAAATTCAACAACAACCTCAACTTTTAAAAATACAAAAAGGTTGAACAAAATAAAAATTGTTAACACCAACAAAATCAACAACAACATCAACATTGAAAAACAGCAACAAATTCAACAAAAACCTAAACGATGAAAAACGCCAAAAAATTGAACAACAACCTCAACATTCAAAAACACCAACAAATTCAACAACAATCCCAACATTGAAAAACTTCAACAAATTCAACAACAGCCTCAACAATTAAAAACACCAAAAAATTCAACAACAAATTCAACTTTGAAAAACACCAACATATTAAACATCCTCAACATTGAAGAACACCAACAACTTCAACAACAACGTCAACATTGAAAAATTCCAACAAATCCAACAACCTCAACAATGAAAAACACCAAAAAATTCAACAACAACCTGAACATTCAAAATCACCTTCAAATTCAGCAACAACCTCAACAATGAAAAACACCAACAATTTCAACAACAGCCTCAACTTTTAAAAACGCAAAAAGATTCAACAAAATAAAAATTGATAACACCAACAAATTCCACAACAAGCTCAATATTGAAAATCACCAGCAAATTCAACAACAACCTCAACAATGAAAAACATCAAAAAATTCAGCAACAACAACCTCAACAATTCAAAAACCAAAAAATTAAACAACACCCTCAACTTTGAAAAACACCAAAAAATTTGACAACAAACTCAACTTTGAAAAACACCAGCAGAATTAACAACCTCAACATTCAAATACACCAACAAATTCAACAACAACCTAAGCTTTGAAAAACACCAACAAATTCAACAACCTCAACATTGAAAAACAACAACAAATTCAACAACATCCCCAACAATGAAAAACATCAAAAAATTCAACAACATCCTCAACAATGAAAAACACCAAAAAATTCAACAACAACCTCAATATTCAAACACATCAACAAATTCAACAACAACCTCAACAATGAAAAACAACAAAAAATTCAACAACAACCTCAACATTCGAAAACATCAACAAATTCAACAAAAATCAGAACAATTAAAAACACCCAAAAATTAAACAACAACCTCAACAATGAAAAACACAAAAAAAAAATCAATAACAACCTCAAAATTGAAAAACTCCAAGAATATCAACAACTACCACAACAATGAATAACACCAAAAAATTCGACAACAAACTCACCATTGAAAATAACATTCAAATTCAACAAAAACCTCAACAATGAAAAACACCAACAAATTCAACAACAACCTCAACAATGAAATACATCCAAAAATTCAATAATAACAACCTCAACAATGAATAAAACCAAAAAATTCAACAACAACCTCAACTTTTAAAAATACAAAAAGGTTCAACAAAATAAAAATTGATAACAACAACATATTCAACAACAACCTCAATATTGAAAATCACCAAAAAATACAACAACAACCTCAACAATGAAATAAATCCAAAAATTCAATAACAACAACTTCAACAATGAATAAAACCAAAACATTGAACAACAACCTCAACATTGAAAAACACCAACAAATTCAACAACAACCTCAACTTTTAAAAATACAAAAAGGTTCAACAAAATAAAAATTGATAGCACCAACATATTCAACAACAACCTCAATATTGAAAATCAGCAACAAATTCAACAACAACCTCAACAATGAAAAACATCAAAAAATTCAACAATAACAACAACCTCAACAATGAAAAACTCCAAAAAATTGAACAACTACCTCCACATTCAAAAAACCCAAAAAATTCAACAACAACCTCAACAATGAAAAGCACCAAAAAATTGAACAACAACCTCAACATTCAAAAAAATCAAAAATTAAATACAAGACAATCAACATTCAAAAACACCAACAAATTCAACCAAAACCTCGACAATGAAAAACACCAAAAAAATTCAACAACAACCTCAACTTTGAAAAACACCAACAAATTCAACAACCTCAACATTGGAAAAAACCAACAAATTCAACAACAACCTCAACATTTAAAAATTCCAACAAATTCAACAACAACCTCAACAAAGAAAAACACCAAAAAATTCAACAACAAACTCAACATTCAAAAACACGAACAAATTCAACAAAAACCTCAACAATGAAAATCACCAAAAAAATTCAACAACAACCTCAACTTTGAAAAACACCAACAAATTCAACAACTTCAACATTGAAACAGACCAACAAATTGAACTGCAGCCTCAAGTTTGAAAAATACAAAATAGATAAAAAATAACCCTTGATAACACCAATAAATTCAACATCAACCTCAATATTGAAAATCACCAACAAATTCAACAACAACCTCAACAATGAAAAACATCAAAAAATTCAACAACAACCTCAACAATGAAAAACACCAAAAAATTCAACAACAACCCAGCGTTGAAAATCACCAAAATAGTCAACAACAAACTCGCCTTTGAAAAACACCAAGAAATTCAACAACCTCAACATTGAAAAACAGCAACAAATTCAACAACAACCTCAACTTTTAAAAATACAAAAAGGTTGAACAAAATAAAAATTGATAACACCAACAAAATCAACAACAACATCAACATTCAAAAACACCAACAAATTCAACAAAAACCTCAACAATGAAAAACGCCAAAAAATTGAACAACAACCTCAACATTCAAAAACACCAACAAATTCAACAACAATCCCAACATTGAAAAACAGCAACAAATTCAACAACAGCCTCAACAATTAAAAACACCAAATAATTCAACAACAACCTCAACTTTGAAAAACACCAACATATTCAACATCCTCAACATTGAAGAACACCAACAACTTCAACAACAACGTCAACAATGAAAATCACCAACAAATCCAACAACAATCTCAACAATGAAAAACACCAGAAAATTCAACAACAACCTCAACATTCAAAATCACCTTCAAATTCAACAACAACCTCAACAATGAAAAACACCAACAAATTCAACAACAGCCTCAACTTTTAAAAACGCAAAAAGGTTCAACAAAATAAAAATTGATAACACCAACAAATTCCACAACAAGCTCAATATTGAAAATCACCAGCAAATTCAACAACAACCTCAACAATGAAAAACATCAAAAAATTCAGCAACAACAACCTCAACAATGAAAAACACCAAAAAATTCAACAACAACCTCAATATTCAAAAACATCAACAAATTCATCAAAAACCACATCAATTAAAAAACCAAAAAATAAAGCAACAACCTCAACTTTGAAAAACACCAAAAAATTCGACAACAAACTCAACTTTGAAAAACACCAGCAGATTTAACAACCTCAACATTCAAATACACCAACAAATTCAACAACAACCTAAGCTTTGAAAAACACCAACAGATTCAACAACCTCAACATTGAAAAACAACAACAAATTCAACAACAACCTCAACTTTTAAAAATACAAAAAGGTTCAACAAAATAAAAATTGATAGCACCAACATATTCAACAACAACCTCAATATTGAAAATCACCAACAAATTCAACAACAACCTCAACAATGAAAAACATCAAAAAATTCAACAACAACAACAACCTCAACAATGAAAAACTCCAAAAAATTCAACAACTACCTCTACATTCAAAAAACCCAACAAATTCAACAACAACCTCAACAATGAAAAGCACCAAAAAATTGAACAACAACCTCAACATTCAAAAACATCAAAAATTAAATACAACAAATTCAACATTCAAAAACACCAACAAATTCAACCAAAACCTCGACAATGAAAAACACCAAAAAAAATCAACAACAACCTCAACTTTGAAAAACACCAACAAATTCAACAACCTCAACATTGGAAAAAACCAACAAATTCAACAACAACCTCAACATTTAAAAATTCCAACAAATTCAACAACAACCTCAACAAAGAAAAACACCAAAAAATTCAACAACAAACTCAACATTCAAAAACACGAACAAATTCAACAAAAACCTCAACAATGAAAAACACCGAAAAATTCAACAACAATCTGAACTTTGAAAAACACCAACAAATTCAACAACCTCAACATTGAAACAGACCAACAAATTGAACTGCAACCTCAAGTTTGAAAAATACAAAATAGATAAAAAATAACCCTTGATAACACCAATAAATTCAACATCAACCTCAATATTGAAAATCACCAACAAATTCAACAACAACCTCAACAATGAAAAACATCAAAAAATTCAACAACAACCTCAACAATGAAAAACACCAAAAAATTCAACAACAACCCAGCGTTGAAAATCACCAAAATAGTCAACAACAAACTCGCCTTTGAAAAACACCAAGAAATTCAACAACCTCAACATTGAAAAACAACAACAAATTCAACAACATCCTCAACAATGAAAAACACCAAAAAATTCAACAACAACCTCAACATTCAAACACATCAACAAATTCAACAACAACCTCAACAATGAAAAACAACAAAAAATTGAACAACAACCTCAACATTCGAAAACATCAACAAATTCAACAAAAATCAGAACAATTAAAAACACCCAAAAATTAAACAACAACCTCAACAATGAAAAACGCCAAAAAAAATCAATAACAACCTCAAAATTGAAAAACTCCAAGAATATCAACAACTACCACAACAATGAAAAGCACCAAAAAATTCGACAACAAACTCAACATTGAAAATGACATTCAAATTCAACAACAACCTCAACAATGAAAAACACCAACAAATTCAACAACAACCTCAACAATGAAAAACACCAAAAAATTCAACAACAACCCAACGTTGAAAATCACCAAAATAGTCAACAACTAACTCGCCTTTGAAAAACACCAACAAATTCAACAACAACCTCAACAATGAAAAACACCAAAAAATTCAACAACAACCCAACGTTGAAAATCACCAAAATAGTCAACAACTAACTCGCCTTTGAAAAACACCAAGAAATTCAACAACCTCAACATTGAAAAACAGCAACAAGTTCAACAACAACCTCAACTTTTAAAAATACAAAAAGGTTGAACAAAATAAAAATTGTTAACACCAACAAAATCAACAACAACATCAACATTGAAAAACAGCAACAAATTCAACAAAAACCTAAACGATGAAAAACGCCAAAAAATTGAACAACAACCTCAAAATTCAAAAACACCAACAAATTCAACAACAATCCCAACATTGAAAAACTTCAACAAATTCAACAACAGCCTCAACAATTAAAAACACCAAAAAATTCAACAACAAATTCAACTTTGAAAAACACCAACATATTAAACATCCTCAACATTGAAGAACACCAACAACTTCAACAACAACGTCAACATTGAAAAATTCCAACAAATCCAACAACCTCAACAATGAAAAACACCAAAAAATTCAACAACAACCTGAACATTCAAAATCACCTTCAAATTCAGCAACAACCTCAACAATGAAAAACACCAACAATTTCAACAACAGCCTCAACTTTTAAAAACGCAAAAAGATTCAACAAAATAAAAATTGATAACACCAACAAATTCCACAACAAGCTCAATATTGAAAATCACCAGCAAATTCAACAACAACCTCAACAATGAAAAACATCAAAAAATTCAGCAACAACAACCTCAACAATTCAAAAACCAAAAAATTAAACAACACCCTCAACTTTGAAAAACACCAAAAAATTTGACAACAAACTCAACTTTGAAAAACACCAGCAGAATTAACAACCTCAACATTCAAATACACCAACAAATTCAACAACAACCTAAGCTTTGAAAAACACCAACAAATTCAACAACCTCAACATTGAAAAACAACAACAAATTCAACAACATCCCCAACAATGAAAAACATCAAAAAATTCAACAACATCCTCAACAATGAAAAACACCAAACAATTCAACAACAACCTCAATATTCAAACACATCAACAAATTCAACAACAACCTCAACAATGAAAAACAACAAAAAATTCAACAACAACCTCAACATTCGAAAACATCAACAAATTCATCAAAAATCAGAACAATTAAAAACACCCAAAAATTAAACAACAACCTCAACAATGAAAAACGCCAAAAAAAAATCAATAACAACCTCAAAATTGAAAAACTCCAAGAATATCAACAACTACCACAACAATGAATAACACCAAAAAATTCGACAACAAACTCACCATTGAAAATAACATTCAAATTCAACAAAAACCTCAACAATGAAAAACACCAACAAATTCAACAACAACCTCAACAATGAAATACATCCAAAAATTCAATAATAACAACCTCAACAATGAATAAAACCAAAAAATTCAACAACAACCTCAACTTTTAAAAATACAAAAAGGTTCAACAAAATAAAAATTGATAACAACAACATATTCAACAACAACCTCAATATTGAAAATCACCAAAAAATACAACAACAACCTCAACAATGAAATAAATCCAAAAATTCAATAACAACAACTTCAACAATGAATAAAACCAAAACATTGAACAACAACCTCAACATTGAAAAACACCAACAAATTCAACAACAACCTCAACTTTTAAAAATACAAAAAGGTTCAACAAAATAAAAATTGATAGCACCAACATATTCAACAACAACCTCAATATTGAAAATCAGCAACAAATTCAACAACAACCTCAACAATGAAAAACATCAAAAAATTCAACAATAACAACAACCTCAACAATGAAAAACTCCAAAAAATTCAACAACTACCTCCACATTCAAAAAACCCAAAAAATTCAACAACAACCTCAACAATGAAAAGCACCAAAAAATTGAACAACAACCTCAACATTCAAAAAAATCAAAAATTAAATACAACACAATCAACATTCAAAAACACCAACAAATTCAACCAAAACCTCGACAATGAAAAACACCAAAAAAATTCAACAACAACCTCAACTTTGAAAAACACCAACAAATTCAACAACCTCAACATTGGAAAAAACCAACAAATTCAACAACAACCTCAACATTTAAAAATTCCAACAAATTCAACAACAACCTCAACAAAGAAAAACACCAAAAAATTCAACAACAAACTCAACATTCAAAAACACGAACAAATTCAACAAAAACCTCAACAATGAAAATCACCAAAAAAATTCAACAACAACCTCAACTTTGAAAAACACCAACAAATTCAACAACTTCAACATTGAAACAGACCAACAAATTGAACTGCAGCCTCAAGTTTGAAAAATACAAAATAGATAAAAAATAACCCTTGATAACACCAATAAATTCAACATCAACCTCAATATTGAAAATCACCAACAAATTCAACAACAACCTCAACAATGAAAAACATCAAAAAATTCAACAACAACCTCAACAATGAAAAACACCAAAAAATTCAACAACAACCCAGCGTTGAAAATCACCAAAATAGTCAACAACAAACTCGCCTTTGAAAAACACCAAGAAATTCAACAACCTCAACATTGAAAAACAGCAACAAATTCAACAACAACCTCAACTTTTAAAAATACAAAAAGGTTGAACAAAATAAAAATTGATAACACCAACAAAATCAACAACAACATCAACATTCAAAAACACCAACAAATTCAACAAAAACCTCAACAATGAAAAACACCAAAAAATTGAACAACAACCTCAACATTCAAAAACACCAACAAATTCAACAACAATCCCAACATTGAAAAACAGCAACAAATTCAACAACAGCCTCAACAATTAAAAACACCAAATAATTCAACAACAACCTCAACTTTGAAAAACACCAACATATTCAACATCCTCAACATTGAAGAACACCAACAACTTCAACAACAACGTCAACAATGAAAATCACCAACAAATCCAACAACAATCTCAACAATGAAAAACACCAGAAAATTCAACAACAACCTCAACATTCAAAATCACCTTCAAATTCAACAACAACCTCAACAATGAAAAACACCAACAAATTCAACAACAGCCTCAACTTTTAAAAACGCAAAAAGGTTCAACAAAATAAAAATTGATAACACCAACAAATTCCACAACAAGCTCAATATTGAAAATCACCAGCAAATTCAACAACAACCTCAACAATGAAAAACATCAAAAAATTCAGCAACAACAACCTCAACAATGAAAAACACCAAAAAATTCAACAACAACCTCAATATTCAAAAACATCAACAAATTCATCAAAAACCACATCAATTAAAAAACCAAAAAATAAAGCAACAACCTCAACTTTGAAAAACACCAAAAAATTCGACAACAAACTCAACTTTGAAAAACACCAGCAGATTTAACAACCTCAACATTCAAATACACCAACAAATTCAACAACAACCTAAGCTTTGAAAAACACCAACAGATTCAACAACCTCAACATTGAAAAACAACAACAAATTCAACAACAACCTCAACTTTTAAAAATACAAAAAGGTTCAACAAAATAAAAATTGATAGCACCAACATATTCAACAACAACCTCAATATTGAAAATCACCAACAAATTCAACAACAACCTCAACAATGAAAAACATCAAAAAATTCAACAACAACAACAACCTCAACAATGAAAAACTCCAAAAAATTCAACAACTACCTCTACATTCAAAAAACCCAACAAATTCAACAACAACCTCAACAATGAAAAGCACCAAAAAATTGAACAACAACCTCAACATTCAAAAACATCAAAAATTAAATACAACAAATTCAACATTCAAAAACACCAACAAATTCAACCAAAACCTCGACAATGAAAAACACCAAAAAAAATCAACAACAACCTCAACTTTGAAAAACACCAACAAATTCAACAACCTCAACATTGGAAAAAACCAACAAATTCAACAACAACCTCAACATTTAAAAATTCCAACAAATTCAACAACAACCTCAACAAAGAAAAACACCAAAAAATTCAACAACAAACTCAACATTCAAAAACACGAACAAATTCAACAAAAACCTCAACAATGAAAAACACCGAAAAATTCAACAACAATCTGAACTTTGAAAAACACCAACAAATTCAACAACCTCAACATTGAAACAGACCAACAAATTGAACTGCAACCTCAAGTTTGAAAAATACAAAATAGATAAAAAATAACCCTTGATAACACCAATAAATTCAACATCAACCTCAATATTGAAAATCACCAACAAATTCAACAACAACCTCAACAATGAAAAACATCAAAAAATTCAACAACAACCTCAACAATGAAAAACACCAAAAAATTCAACAACAACCCAGCGTTGAAAATCACCAAAATAGTCAACAACAAACTCGCCTTTGAAAAACACCAAGAAATTCAACAACCTCAACATTGAAAAACAACAACAAATTCAACAACATCCTCAACAATGAAAAACACCAAAAAATTCAACAACAACCTCAACATTCAAACACATCAACAAATTCAACAACAACCTCAACAATGAAAAACAACAAAAAATTGAACAACAACCTCAACATTCGAAAACATCAACAAATTCAACAAAAATCAGAACAATTAAAAACACCCAAAAATTAAACAACAACCTCAACAATGAAAAACGCCAAAAAAAATCAATAACAACCTCAAAATTGAAAAACTCCAAGAATATCAACAACTACCACAACAATGAAAAGCACCAAAAAATTCGACAACAAACTCAACATTGAAAATGACATTCAAATTCAACAACAACCTCAACAATGAAAAACACCAACAAATTCAACAACAACCTCAACAATGAAAAACACCAAAAAATTCAACAACAACCCAACGTTGAAAATCACCAAAATAGTCAACAACTAACTCGCCTTTGAAAAACACCAAGAAATTCAACAACCTCAACATTGAAAAACAGCAACAAGTTCAACAACAACCTCAACTTTTAAAAATACAAAAAGGTTGAACAAAATAAAAATTGTTAACACCAACAAAATCAACAACAACATCAACATTGAAAAACAGCAACAAATTCAACAAAAACCTAAACGATGAAAAACGCCAAAAAATTGAACAACAACCTCAAAATTCAAAAACACCAACAAATTCAACAACAATCCCAACATTGAAAAACTTCAACAAATTCAACAACAGCCTCAACAATTAAAAACACCAAAAAATTCAACAACAAATTCAACTTTGAAAAACACCAACATATTAAACATCCTCAACATTGAAGAACACCAACAACTTCAACAACAACGTCAACATTGAAAAATTCCAACAAATCCAACAACCTCAACAATGAAAAACACCAAAAAATTCAACAACAACCTGAACATTCAAAATCACCTTCAAATTCAGCAACAACCTCAACAATGAAAAACACCAACAATTTCAACAACAGCCTCAACTTTTAAAAACGCAAAAAGATTCAACAAAATAAAAATTGATAACACCAACAAATTCCACAACAAGCTCAATATTGAAAATCACCAGCAAATTCAACAACAACCTCAACAATGAAAAACATCAAAAAATTCAGCAACAACAACCTCAACAATTCAAAAACCAAAAAATTAAACAACACCCTCAACTTTGAAAAACACCAAAAAATTTGACAACAAACTCAACTTTGAAAAACACCAGCAGAATTAACAACCTCAACATTCAAATACACCAACAAATTCAACAACAACCTAAGCTTTGAAAAACACCAACAAATTCAACAACCTCAACATTGAAAAACAACAACAAATTCAACAACATCCCCAACAATGAAAAACATCAAAAAATTCAACAACATCCTCAACAATGAAAAACACCAAACAATTCAACAACAACCTCAATATTCAAACACATCAACAAATTCAACAACAACCTCAACAATGAAAAACAACAAAAAATTCAACAACAACCTCAACATTCGAAAACATCAACAAATTCATCAAAAATCAGAACAATTAAAAACACCCAAAAATTAAACAACAACCTCAACAATGAAAAACGCCAAAAAAAAATCAATAACAACCTCAAAATTGAAAAACTCCAAGAATATCAACAACTACCACAACAATGAATAACACCAAAAAATTCGACAACAAACTCACCATTGAAAATAACATTCAAATTCAACAAAAACCTCAACAATGAAAAACACCAACAAATTCAACAACAACCTCAACAATGAAATACATCCAAAAATTCAATAATAACAACCTCAACAATGAATAAAACCAAAAAATTCAACAACAACCTCAACTTTTAAAAATACAAAAAGGTTCAACAAAATAAAAATTGATAACAACAACATATTCAACAACAACCTCAATATTGAAAATCACCAAAAAATACAACAACAACCTCAACAATGAAATAAATCCAAAAATTCAATAACAACAACTTCAACAATGAATAAAACCAAAACATTGAACAACAACCTCAACATTGAAAAACACCAACAAATTCAACAACAACCTCAACTTTTAAAAATACAAAAAGGTTCAACAAAATAAAAATTGATAGCACCAACATATTCAACAACAACCTCAATATTGAAAATCAGCAACAAATTCAACAACAACCTCAACAATGAAAAACATCAAAAAATTCAACAATAACAACAACCTCAACAATGAAAAACTCCAAAAAATTCAACAACTACCTCCACATTCAAAAAACCCAAAAAATTCAACAACAACCTCAACAATGAAAAGCACCAAAAAATTGAACAACAACCTCAACATTCAAAAAAATCAAAAATTAAATACAACACAATCAACATTCAAAAACACCAACAAATTCAACCAAAACCTCGACAATGAAAAACACCAAAAAAATTCAACAACAACCTCAACTTTGAAAAACACCAACAAATTCAACAACCTCAACATTGGAAAAAACCAACAAATTCAACAACAACCTCAACATTTAAAAATTCCAACAAATTCAACAACAACCTCAACAAAGAAAAACACCAAAAAATTCAACAACAAACTCAACATTCAAAAACACGAACAAATTCAACAAAAACCTCAACAATGAAAATCACCAAAAAAATTCAACAACAACCTCAACTTTGAAAAACACCAACAAATTCAACAACTTCAACATTGAAACAGACCAACAAATTGAACTGCAGCCTCAAGTTTGAAAAATACAAAATAGATAAAAAATAACCCTTGATAACACCAATAAATTCAACATCAACCTCAATATTGAAAATCACCAACAAATTCAACAACAACCTCAACAATGAAAAACATCAAAAAATTCAACAACAACCTCAACAATGAAAAACACCAAAAAATTCAACAACAACCCAGCGTTGAAAATCACCAAAATAGTCAACAACAAACTCGCCTTTGAAAAACACCAAGAAATTCAACAACCTCAACATTGAAAAACAGCAACAAATTCAACAACAACCTCAACTTTTAAAAATACAAAAAGGTTGAACAAAATAAAAATTGATAACACCAACAAAATCAACAACAACATCAACATTCAAAAACACCAACAAATTCAACAAAAACCTCAACAATGAAAAACACCAAAAAATTGAACAACAACCTCAACATTCAAAAACACCAACAAATTCAACAACAATCCCAACATTGAAAAACAGCAACAAATTCAACAACAGCCTCAACAATTAAAAACACCAAATAATTCAACAACAACCTCAACTTTGAAAAACACCAACATATTCAACATCCTCAACATTGAAGAACACCAACAACTTCAACAACAACGTCAACAATGAAAATCACCAACAAATCCAACAACAATCTCAACAATGAAAAACACCAGAAAATTCAACAACAACCTCAACATTCAAAATCACCTTCAAATTCAACAACAACCTCAACAATGAAAAACACCAACAAATTCAACAACAGCCTCAACTTTTAAAAACGCAAAAAGGTTCAACAAAATAAAAATTGATAACACCAACAAATTCCACAACAAGCTCAATATTGAAAATCACCAGCAAATTCAACAACAACCTCAACAATGAAAAACATCAAAAAATTCAGCAACAACAACCTCAACAATGAAAAACACCAAAAAATTCAACAACAACCTCAATATTCAAAAACATCAACAAATTCATCAAAAACCACATCAATTAAAAAACCAAAAAATAAAGCAACAACCTCAACTTTGAAAAACACCAAAAAATTCGACAACAAACTCAACTTTGAAAAACACCAGCAGATTTAACAACCTCAACATTCAAATACACCAACAAATTCAACAACAACCTAAGCTTTGAAAAACACCAACAGATTCAACAACCTCAACATTGAAAAACAACAACAAATTCAACAACAACCTCAACTTTTAAAAATACAAAAAGGTTCAACAAAATAAAAATTGATAGCACCAACATATTCAACAACAACCTCAATATTGAAAATCACCAACAAATTCAACAACAACCTCAACAATGAAAAACATCAAAAAATTCAACAACAACAACAACCTCAACAATGAAAAACTCCAAAAAATTCAACAACTACCTCTACATTCAAAAAACCCAACAAATTCAACAACAACCTCAACAATGAAAAGCACCAAAAAATTGAACAACAACCTCAACATTCAAAAACATCAAAAATTAAATACAACAAATTCAACATTCAAAAACACCAACAAATTCAACCAAAACCTCGACAATGAAAAACACCAAAAAAAATCAACAACAACCTCAACTTTGAAAAACACCAACAAATTCAACAACCTCAACATTGGAAAAAACCAACAAATTCAACAACAACCTCAACATTTAAAAATTCCAACAAATTCAACAACAACCTCAACAAAGAAAAACACCAAAAAATTCAACAACAAACTCAACATTCAAAAACACGAACAAATTCAACAAAAACCTCAACAATGAAAAACACCGAAAAATTCAACAACAATCTGAACTTTGAAAAACACCAACAAATTCAACAACCTCAACATTGAAACAGACCAACAAATTGAACTGCAACCTCAAGTTTGAAAAATACAAAATAGATAAAAAATAACCCTTGATAACACCAATAAATTCAACATCAACCTCAATATTGAAAATCACCAACAAATTCAACAACAACCTCAACAATGAAAAACATCAAAAAATTCAACAACAACCTCAACAATGAAAAACACCAAAAAATTCAACAACAACCCAGCGTTGAAAATCACCAAAATAGTCAACAACAAACTCGCCTTTGAAAAACACCAAGAAATTCAACAACCTCAACATTGAAAAACAACAACAAATTCAACAACATCCTCAACAATGAAAAACACCAAAAAATTCAACAACAACCTCAACATTCAAACACATCAACAAATTCAACAACAACCTCAACAATGAAAAACAACAAAAAATTGAACAACAACCTCAACATTCGAAAACATCAACAAATTCAACAAAAATCAGAACAATTAAAAACACCCAAAAATTAAACAACAACCTCAACAATGAAAAACGCCAAAAAAAATCAATAACAACCTCAAAATTGAAAAACTCCAAGAATATCAACAACTACCACAACAATGAAAAGCACCAAAAAATTCGACAACAAACTCAACATTGAAAATGACATTCAAATTCAACAAAAACCTCAACAATGAAAAACACCAACAAATTCAACAACAACCTCAACAATGAAAAACACCAAAAAATTCAACAACAACCCAACGTTGAAAATCACCAAAATAGTCAACAACTAACTCGCCTTTGAAAAACACCAAGAAATTCAACAACCTCAACATTGAAAAACAGCAACAAGTTCAACAACAACCTCAACTTTTAAAAATACAAAAAGGTTGAACAAAATAAAAATTGTTAACACCAACAAAATCAACAACAACATCAACATTGAAAAACAGCAACAAATTCAACAAAAACCTAAACGATGAAAAACGCCAAAAAATTGAACAACAACCTCAAAATTCAAAAACACCAACAAATTCAACAACAATCCCAACATTGAAAAACTTCAACAAATTCAACAACAGCCTCAACAATTAAAAACACCAAAAAATTCAACAACAAATTCAACTTTGAAAAACACCAACATATTAAACATCCTCAACATTGAAGAACACCAACAACTTCAACAACAACGTCAACATTGAAAAATTCCAACAAATCCAACAACCTCAACAATGAAAAACACCAAAAAATTCAACAACAACCTGAACATTCAAAATCACCTTCAAATTCAGCAACAACCTCAACAATGAAAAACACCAACAATTTCAACAACAGCCTCAACTTTTAAAAACGCAAAAAGATTCAACAAAATAAAAATTGATAACACCAACAAATTCCACAACAAGCTCAATATTGAAAATCACCAGCAAATTCAACAACAACCTCAACAATGAAAAACATCAAAAAATTCAGCAACAACAACCTCAACAATTCAAAAACCAAAAAATTAAACAACACCCTCAACTTTGAAAAACACCAAAAAATTTGACAACAAACTCAACTTTGAAAAACACCAGCAGAATTAACAACCTCAACATTCAAATACACCAACAAATTCAACAACAACCTAAGCTTTGAAAAACACCAACAAATTCAACAACCTCAACATTGAAAAACAACAACAAATTCAACAACATCCCCAACAATGAAAAACATCAAAAAATTCAACAACATCCTCAACAATGAAAAACACCAAAAAATTCAACAACAACCTCAATATTCAAACACATCAACAAATTCAACAACAACCTCAACAATGAAAAACAACGAAAAATTCAACAACAACCTCAACATTCGAAAACATCAACAAATTCAACAAAAATCAGAACAATTAAAAACACCCAAAAATTAAACAACAACCTCAACAATGAAAAACGCCAAAAAAAAATCAATAACAACCTCAAAATTGAAAAACTACAAGAATATCAACAACTACCACAACAATGAAAAACACCAAAACATTCGACAACAAACTCACCATTGAAAATAACATTCAAATTCAACAAAAACCTCAACAATGAAAAACACCAACAAATTCAACAACAACCTCAACAATGAAATACATCCAAAAATTCAATAATAACAACCTCAACAATGAATAAAACCAAAAAATTCAACAACAACCTCAACATTGAAAAACAGCAACAAATTCAACAACAACCTCAACTTTTAAAAATACAAAAAGGTTCAACAAAATAAAAATTGATAACAACAACATATTCAACAACAACCTCAATATTGAAAATCACCAAAAAATACAACAACAACCTCAACAATGAAATAAATCCGAAAATTCAATAACAACAACTTAGCAATGAATAAAACCAAAACATTGAACAACAACCTCAACATTGAAAAACACCAACAAATTCAACAACAACCTCAACTTTTAAAAATACAAAAAGGTTCAACAAAATAAAAATTGATAGCACCAACATATTCAACAACAACCTCAATATTGAAAATCAGCAACAAATTCAACAACAACCTCAACAATGAAAAACATCAAAAAATTCAACAATAACAACAACCTCAACGATGAAAAACTCCAAAAAATTCAACAACTACCTCCACATTCAAAAAACCCAAAAAATTCAACAACAACCACAACAATGAAAAGCACCAAAAAATTGAACAACAACCTCAACATTCAAAAAAATCAAAAATTAAATACAACACAATCAACATTCAAAAACACCAACAAATTCAACCAAAACCTCGACAATGAAAAACACCAAAAAAATTCAACAACAACCTCAACATTGAAAAACACCAACAAATTCAACAACCTCAACATTGGAAAAAACCAACAAATTCAACAACAACCTCAACATTTAAAAATTCCAGCAAATTCAACAACAACCTCAACAAAGAAAAACACCAAAAAATTCAACAACAAACTCAACATTCAAAAACACGAACAAATTCAACAAAAACCTCAACAATGAAAATCACCAAAAAAATTCAACAACAACCTCAACTTTGAAAAACACCAACAAATTCAACAACTTCAACATTGAAACAGACCAACAAATTGAACTGCAGCCTCAAGTTTGAAAAATACAAAATAGATAAAAAATAACCCTTGATAACACCAATAAATTCAACATCAACCTCAATATTGAAAATCACCAACAAATTCAACAACAACCTCAACAATGAAAAACATCAAAAAATTCAACAACAACCTCAACAATGAAAAACACCAAAAAATTCAACAACAACCCAGCGTTGAAAATCACCAAAATAGTCAACAACAAACTCGCCTTTGAAAAACACCAAGAAATTCAACAACCTCAACATTGAAAAACAGCAACAAATTCAACAACAACCTCAACTTATAAAAATACAAAAAGGTTGAACAAAATAAAAATTGATAACACCAACAAAATCAACAACAACATCAACATTCAAAAACACCAACAAATTCAACAAAAACCTCAACAATGAAAAACGCCAAAAAATTGAACAACAACCTCAACATTCAAAAACACCAACAAATTCAACAACAATCCCAACATTGAAAAACAGCAACAAATTCAACAACAACCTCAACTTTTAAAAATACAAAAAGGTTCAACAAAATAAAAATTGATAACAACAACATATTCAACAACAACCTCAATATTGAAAATCACCAAAAAATACAACAACAACCTCAACAATGAAATAAATCCGAAAATTCAATAACAACAACTTAGCAATGAATAAAACCAAAACATTGAACAACAACCTCAACATTGAAAAACACCAACAAATTCAACAACAACCTCAACTTTTAAAAATACAAAAAGGTTCAACAAAATAAAAATTGATAGCACCAACATATTCAACAACAACCTCAATATTGAAAATCAGCAACAAATTCAACAACAACCTCAACAATGAAAAACATCAAAAAATTCAACAATAACAACAACCTCAACGATGAAAAACTCCAAAAAATTCAACAACTACCTCCACATTCAAAAAACCCAAAAAATTCAACAACAACCTCAACAATGAAAAGCACCAAAAAATTGAACAACAACCTCAACATTCAAAAAAATCAAAAATTAAATACAACACAATCAACATTCAAAAACACCAACAAATTCAACCAAAACCTCGACAATGAAAAACACCAAAAAAATTCAACAACAACCTCAACATTGAAAAACACCAACAAATTCAACAACCTCAACATTGGAAAAAACCAACAAATTCAACAACAACCTCAACATTTAAAAATTCCAGCAAATTCAACAACAACCTCAACAAAGAAAAACACCAAAAAATTCAACAACAAACTCAACATTCAAAAACACGAACAAATTCAACAAAAACCTCAACAATGAAAATCACCAAAAAAATTCAACAACAACCTCAACTTTGAAAAACACCAACAAATTCAACAACTTCAACATTGAAACAGACCAACAAATTGAACTGCAGCCTCAAGTTTGAAAAATACAAAATAGATAAAAAATAACCCTTGATAACACCAATAAATTCAACATCAACCTCAATATTGAAAATCACCAACAAATTCAACAACAACCTCAACAATGAAAAACATCAAAAAATTCAACAACAACCTCAACAATGAAAAACACCAAAAAATTCAACAACAACCCAGCGTTGAAAATCACCAAAATAGTCAACAACAAACTCGCCTTTGAAAAACACCAAGAAATTCAACAACCTCAACATTGAAAAACAGCAACAAATTCAACAACAACCTCAACTTATAAAAATACAAAAAGGTTGAACAAAATAAAAATTGATAACACCAACAAAATCAACAACAACATCAACATTCAAAAACACCAACAAATTCAACAAAAACCTCAACAATGAAAAACGCCAAAAAATTGAACAACAACCTCAACATTCAAAAACACCAACAAATTCAACAACAATCCCAACATTGAAAAACAGCAACAAATTCAACAACAGCCTCAACAATTAAAAACACCAAATAATTCAACAACAACCTCAACTTTGAAAAACACCAACATATTCAACATCCTCAACATTGAAGAACACCAACAACTTCAACAACAACGTCAACAATGAAAATCACCAACAAATCCAACAACAATCTCAACAATGAAAAACACCAGAAAATTCAACAACAACCTCAACATTCAAAATCACCTTCAAATTCAACAACAACCTCAACAATGAAAAAACACCAACAAATTCAACAACAGCCTCAACTTTTAAAAACGCAAAAAGGTTCAACAAAATAAAAATTGATAACACCAACAAATTCCACAACAAGCTCAATATTGAAAATCACCAGCAAATTCAACAACAACCTCAACAATGATAAACATCAAAAAATTCAGCAACAACAACCTCAACAATGAAAAACACCAAAAAATTCAACAACAACCTCAATATTCAAAAACATCAACAAATTCATCAAAAACCACATCAATTAAAAAACCAAAAAATAAAACAACAACCTCAACTTTGAAAAACACCAAAAAATTCGACAACAAACTCAACTTTGAAAAACACCAGCAGATTTAACAACCTCAACATTCAAATACACCAACAAATTCAACAACAACCTAAGCTTTGAAAAACACCAACAAATTCAACAACCTCAACATTGAAAAACAACAACAAATTCAACAACAACCTCAACTTTTAAAAATACAAAAAGGTTCAACAAAATAAAAATTGATAGCACCAACATATTCAACAACAACCTCAATATTGAAAATCACCAACAAATTCAACAACAACCTCAACAATGAAAAACATCAAAAAATTCAACAACAACAACAACCTCAACAATGAAAAACTCCAAAAAATTCAACAACTACCTCTACATTCAAAAAACCCAACAAATTCAACAACAACCTCAACAATGAAAAGCACCAAAAAATTGAACAACAACCTCAACATTCAAAAACATCAAAAATTAAATACAACAAAATCAACATTCAAAAACACCAACAAATTCAACCAAAACCTCGACAATGAAAAACACCAAAAAAAATCAACAACAACCTCAACTTTGAAAAACACCAACAAATTCAACAACCTCAACAATGGAAAAAACCAACAAATTCAACAACAACCTCAACATTTATAAATTCCAACAAATTCAACAACAACCTCAACAAAGAAAAACACCAAAAAATTCAACAACAAACTCAACATTCAAAAACAGGAACAAATTCAACAAAAACCTCAACAATGAAAAACACCGAAAAATTCAACAACAATCTGAACTTTGAAAAACACCAACAAATTCAACAACCTCAACATTGAAACAGACCAACAAATTGAACTGCAACCTCAAGTTTGAAAAATACAAAATAGATAAAAAATAACCCTTGATAACACCAATAAATTCAACATCAACCTCAATATTGAAAATCACCAACAAATTCAACAACAACCTCAACAATGAAAAACATCAAAAAATTCAACAACAACCTCAACAATGAAAAACACCAAAAAATTCAACAACAACCCAGCGTTGAAAATCACCAAAATAGTCAACAACAAACTCGCCTTTGAAAAACACCAAGAAATTCAACAACCTCAACATTGAAAAACAACAACAAATTCAACAACATCCTCAACAATGAAAAACACCAAAAAATTCAACAACAACCTCAACATTCGAAAACATCAACAAATTCAACAAAAATCAGAACAATTAAAAACACCCAAAAATTAAACAACAACCTCAACAATGAAAAACGCCAAAAAAAATCAATAACAACCTCAAAATTGAAAAACTCCAAGAATATCAACAACTACCACAACAATGAAAAGCACCAAAAAATTCGACAACAAACTCAACATTGAAAATGACATTCAAATTCAACAAAAACCTCAACAATGAAAAACACCAACAAATTCAACAACAACCTCAACAATGAAATACATCCAAAAATTCAATAATAACAAACCTCAACAATGAATAAAACCAAAAAATTCAACAACAACCTCAACATTGAAAAACAGCAACAAATTCAACAACAACCTCAACTTTTAAAAATACAAAAAGGTTCAACAAAATAAAATTTGATAACAACAACATATTCAACAACAACCTCAATATTGAAAATCACCAAAAAATACAACAACAACCTCAACAATGAAATACATCCAAAAATTCAATAACAACAACCTCAACAATGAATAAAACCAAAAAATTCAACAACAACCTCAATACTGAAAAACACCAACAAATTCAACAACAAACTCAACTTTTAAAAATACAAAAAGGTTCAACAAAATATAAATTGATAGCACCAACATATTCAACAACAACCTCAATATTGAAAATCACCAACAAATACAACAACAACCTCAACAATGAAAAACATCAAAAAATTCAACAACAACGACAACCTCAACAATGAAAAACTCCAAAAAATTCAACAACTACCTCTACATTCAAAAAACCCAACATATTCAACAACAACCTCATCAATGAAAAGCACCAAAAAATTCAACAACAACCTCAACATTCAAAACACCAAAAATTAAATACAACAAAATCAACATTCAAAAACACCAACAAATTCAACCAAAACCTCGACAATGAAAAACACCAAAAAAATTCAACAACAACCTCAACATTGAAAAACACCAACAAATTCAACAACCTCAACATTGGAAAACACCAACAAATTCAACAACAACCTCAACATTTAAAAATTCCAACAAATTCAACAACAACCTCAACAAAGAAAAACACCAAAAAATTCAACAACAACCTCAACATTCAAAAACACGAACAAATTCAACAAAAACCTCAACAATGAAAAGCACCGAAAAATTCAACAACAATCTGAACTTTGAAAAACACCAACAAAATCAACAACCTCAACATTGAAACAGACCAACAAATTGAACTGCAACCTCAAGTTTGAAAAATACAAAAAATATAAAAAAAACCCCTTGATAACAACAATAAATTCAACAACAACTTCAATATTGAAAATCACCGACAAATTCAACAACAACCTCTACATTGCAAGACACCAACAAATTCAACTCCAACCTCAACGTTGAAAACTACAAAAAAGTTTAAAAAAAACCACTGATAACACCAATAAATTCAACAACAACCTCAATATTGAAAATCACCAACAAATTCAACAACAGCCTCAACAATGAAAAACATCAAAAAATTCAACAACAACAACCTCAACAATGAAAAACACCAAAAAATTCAAAAACAACCCAACGTTGAAATTCACCAAAATTGTCAACAACAAACTCACCTTTGAAAAACACCGAGAAATTCAACAACCTCAACATTGAAAAACAGCAACAAATTCAACAACAACCTCAACTTTGAAAAACACCAGAAAATTCAACAGCAACCTCAACATTCAAAATCACCTTTAAATTGAACAACAACCTCAACAATGAAAAACACCAACAAATTCAACAACAGCCTCAACTTTTAAAAACGCAAAAAGGTTCAACAAAATAAAAATTGATAACACCAACAAATTCCACAACAAGCTCAATATTGAAAATCACCAGCAAATTCAACAACAACCTCAACAATGAAAAACATCAAAAAATTCAGCAACAACAACCTCAACAATGAAAAACACCAAAAAATTCAACAACAACCTCAATATTCAAAAACGTCAACAAATTCATCAAAAACCACATCAATTAAAAAACCAAAAAATAAAACATCAACCTCAACTTTCAGAAACACCAAAAAATTCGACAACAAACTCAACTTTGAAAAACACCAGCAGATTTAACAACCTCAACATTCAAATACACCAACACATTCAACAACAACCTAAGCTTTGAAAAACACCAACAAATTCAATAACCTCAACATTGAAAAACAACAACAAATTCAACAACATCCCCAACAATGAAAAACATCAAAAAATTCAACAACATCCTCAACAATGAAAAACACCAAAAAATTCAACAACAACCTCAACATTCAAGCACATCAACAAATTCAACAACAACCTCAACAATGAAAAACAACAAAAAATTCAACAACAACCTCAACATTCGAAAACATCAACAAATTCAACAAAAATCAGAACAATTAAAAACACCCAAAAATTAAACAACAACCTCAACAATGAAAAACGCCAAAAAAAAATCAATAACAACCTCAAAATTGAAAAACTCCAAGAATATCAACAACTACCACAACAATGAAAAACACCAAAAAATTCGACAACAAACTCAACATTGAAAATGACATTCAAATTCAACAACAACCTCAACAATGAAAAACACCAACAAATTCAACAACAACCTCAACAATGAAATACATCCAAAAATTCAATAATAACAAACCTCAACAATGAATAAAACCAAAAAATTCAACAACACCCTCAACATTGAAAAACAGCAACAAATTCCACAACAACCTCAACTTTTAAAAATACAAAAAGGTTCAACAAAATAAAAATTGATAACAACAACATATTCAACAACAACCTCATTATTGAAAATCACCAAAAAATACAACAACAACCTCAACAATGAAATACATCCAAAAATTCAATAACAACAACCTCAACAATGAATAAAACCAAAAAATTCAACAACAACCTCAATACTGAAAAACACCAACAAATTCAACAACAACCTCAACTTTTAAAAATACAAAAAGGTTCAACAAAATAAAAATTGATAGCACCAACATATTCAACAACAACCTCAATATTGAAAATCACCAACAAATTCAACAACAACCTCAACAATGTAAAACATCAAAAAATTCAACAACAACGACAACCTCAACAATGAAAAACTCCAAAAAATTCAACAACTACCTCTACATTCAAAAAACCCAACATATTCAACAACAACCTCATCAATGAAAAACACCAAAAAATTCAACAACAACCTCAACATTCAAAACACCAAAAATTAAATACAACAAAATCAACATTCAAAAACACCAACAAATTCAACCAAAACCTCGACAATGAAAAACACCAAAAAAATTCAACAACAACCTCAACATTGAAAAACACCAACAAATTCAACAACCTCAACATTGGAAAACACCAACAAATTCAACAACAACCTCAACATTAAAAATTCCAACAAATTCAACAACAACCTCAACAAAGAAAAACACCAAAAAATTCAACAACAACCTCAACATTCAAAAACACGAACAAATTCAACAAAAACCTCAACAATGAAAAACACCGAAAAATTCAACAACAATCTGAACTTTGAAAAACACCAACAAATTCAACAACCTCAACATTGAAAAACAACAACAAATTCAACAACATCCTCAACAATGAAAAACACCAAAAAATTCAACAACAACCTCAACATTCAAGCACATCAACAAATTCAACAACAACCTCAACAATGAAAAACAACAAAAAATTCAACAACAACCTCAACATTCGAAAACATCAACAAATTCAACAAAAATCAGAACAATTAAAAACACCCAAAAATTAAACAACAACCTCAACAATGAAAAACGCCAAAAAAAATCAATAACAACCTCAAAATTGAAAAACTCCAAGAATATCAACAACTACCACAACAATGAAAAACACCAAAAAATTCGACAACAAACTCAACATTGAAAATGACATTCAAATTCAACAACAACCTCAACAATGAAAAACACCAACAAATTCAACAACAACCTCAACAATGAAATACATCCAAAAATTCAATAATAACAAACCTCAACAATGAATAAAACCAAAAAATTCAACAACACCCTCAACATTGAAAAACAGCAACAAATTCCACAACAACCTCAACTTTTAAAAATACAAAAAGGTTCAACAAAATAAAAATTGATAACAACAACATATTCAACAACAACCTCAATATTGAAAATCACCAAAAAATACAACAACAACCTCAACAATGAAATACATCCAAAAATTCAATAACAACAAACTCAACAATGAATAAAACCAAAAAATTCAACAACAACCTCAATACTGAAAAACACCAACAAATTCAACAACAACCTCAACTTTTAAAAATACAAAAAGGTTCAACAAAATAAAAATTGATAGCACCAACATATTCAACAACAACCTCAATATTGAAAATCACCAACAAATTCAACAACAACCTCAACAATGAAAAACATCAAAAAATTCAACAACAACGACAACCTCAACAATGAAAAACTCCAAAAAATTCAACAACTACCTCTACATTCAAAAAACCCAACATATGCAACAACAACCTCATCAATGTAAAACACCAAAAAATTCAACAACAACCTCAACATTCAAAACACCAAAAATTAAATACAACAAAATCAACATTCAAAAACACCAACAAATTCAACCAAAACCTCGACAATGAAAAACACCAAAAAAATTCAACAACAACCTCAACATTGAAAAACACCAACAAATTCAACAACCTCAACATTGGAAAACACCAACAAATTCAACAACAACCTCAACATTTAAAAATTCCAACAAATTCAACAACAACCACAACAAAGAAAAACACCAAAAAATTCAACAACAACCTCAACATTCAAAAACACGAACAAATTCAACAAAAACCTCAACAATGAAAAACACCGAAAAATTCAACAACAATCTGAACTTTGAAAAACACCAACAAATTCAACAACCTCAACATTGAAACAGACCAACAAATTGAACTGCAACCTCAAGTTTGAAAAATACAAAAAATATAAAAAAAACCCCATGATAACAACAATAAATTCAACAACAACTTCAATATTGAAAATCACCGACAAATTCAACAACAACCTCTACATTTCAAGACACCAACAAATTCAACTCCAACCTCAACGTTGAAAACTACAAAAAAGTTTAAAAAAAACCACTGATAACACCAATAAATTCAACAACAACCTCAATATTGAAAATCACCAACAAATTCAACAACAGCCTCAACAATGAAAAACATCAAAAAATTCAACAACAACAACCTCAACAATGAAAAACACCAAAAAATTGAACAACAACCCAACGTTGAAAATCACCAAAATAGTCAACAACAAACTCACCTTTGAAAAACACCAAGAAATTCAACAACCTCAACATTGAAAAACAGCAACAAATTCAACAACAGCCTCAACAATTAAAAACACCAAATAATTCAACAACAACCTCAACTTTGAAAAACACCAACATATTCAACATCCTCAACATTGAAGAACACCAACAACTTCAACAACAACGTCAACATTGAAAAACACCAACAAATCCAACAACAACCTCAACAATGAAAAACACCAACAAATTCAACAACCTCAACATTGGAAAACACCAACAAATTCAACAACAACCTCAACATTTAAAAATTCCAACAAATTCAACAACAACCTCAACAAAGAAACACACCAAAAAATTCAACAACAACCTCAACATTCAAAAACACGAACAAATTCAACAAAAACCTCAACAATGAAAAACACCGAAAAATTCAACAACAATCTGAACTTTGAAAAACACCAACAAATTCAACAACCTCAACATTGAAACAGACCAACAAATTGAACTGCAACCTCAAGTTTGAAAAATACAAAAAATATTAAAAAAACCCAATGATAACAACAATAAATTCAACAACAACTTCAATATTGAAAATCACCGACAAATTCAACAACAACCTCTACATTGCAAGACACCAACAAATTCAACTCCAACCTCAACGTTGAAAACTACAAAAAAGTTTAAAAAAAACCACTGATAACACCAATAAATTCAACAACAACCTCAATATTGAAAATCACCAACAAATTCAACAACAATCTGAACTTTGAAAAACACCAACAAATTCAACAACCTCAACATTGAAACAGACCAACAAATTGAACTGCAACCTCAAGTTTGAAAAATACAAAAAATATAAAAAAAACCCCATGATAACAACAATAAATTCAACAACAACTTCAATATTGAAAATCACCGACAAATTCAACAACAACCTCTACATTGCAAGACACCAACAAATTCAACTCCAACCTCAACGTTGAAAACTACAAAAAAGTTTAAAAAAAACCACTGATAACACCAATAAATTCAACAACAACCTCAATATTGAAAGTCACCAACAAATTCAACAACAGCCTCAACAATGAATAAACATCAAAAAATTCAACAACAACAACCTCAACAATGAAAAACACCAAAAAATTGAACAACAACCCAACGTTGAAAATCACCAAAATAGTCAACAACAAACTCACCATTGAAAAACACCAAGAACTTCAACAACCTCAACATTGAAAAACAGCAACAAATTCAACAACAGCCTCAACAATTAAAAACACCAAATAATTCAACAACAACCTCAACTTTGAAAAATACCAACATATTCAACATCCTCAACATTGAAGAACACCAACAACTTCAACAACAACGTGAACATTGAAAAACACCAACAAATCCAACAACAACCTCAACAATGAAAAACACCAACAAATTCAACAACCTCAACATTGAAACAGACCAACAAATTGAACTGCAACCTCAAGTTTGAAAAATACAAAAAATATAAAAAAAAACCCTTGATAACAACAATAAATACAACAACAACTTCAATATTGAAAATCAACGACAAATTCAACAACAACCTCTACATTGCAAGACACCAACAAATTCAACTCCAACCTCAACGTTGAAAACTACAAAAAAGTTTAAAAAAAACCACTGATAACACCAATAAATTCAACAACAACCTCAATATTGAAAATCACCAACAAATTCAACAACAGCCTCAACAATGAAAATCATCAAAAAATTCAACAACAACAACCTCAACAATGAAAAACACCAAAAAATTGAACAACAACCAACGTTGAAAATCACCAAAATAGTCAACAACAAACTCACCTTTGAAAAACACCAAGAAATTCAACAACCTCAACATTGAAAAACAGCAACAAATTCAACAACAGCCTCAACAATTAAAAACACCAAATAATTCAACAACAACCTCAACTTTGAAAAACACCAACATATTCAACATCCTCAACATTGAAGAACACCAACAACTTCAACAACAACGTCAACATTGAAAAATTCCAACAAATCCAACAACAACCTCAACAATGAAAAACATCAAAAAAATCAACAAAACCTCAACATTCAAAATCACCTTCAAATTCAACAACAACCTCAACAATGAATAACACCAACAAATTCAACAACAGCCTCAACTTTTAAAAACGCAAAAAGGTTCAACAAAATAAAAATTGATAACACCAACAAATTCCACAACAAGCTCAATATTGAAAATCACCAGCAAATTCAACAACAACCTCAACAATGAAAAACATCAAAAAATTCAGCAACAACAACCTCTACAATGAAAAACACCAAAAAATTCAACAACAACCTCAATATTCAAAAACATCAACAAATTCATCAAAAACCACATCAATTAAAAAACCAAAAAATTAAACAACAACCTCAACTTTGAAAAACACCAAAAAATTCGACAACAAACACAACTTTGAAAAACACCAGCAGACTTCACAACCTCAACATTCAAATACACCAACAAATTCAACAACAACCTAAGCTTTGAAAAACACCAACAAATTCAACAACCTCAACATTGAAAAACAACAACAAATTCAAGAACATCCCCAACAATGAAAAACATCAAAAAATTCAACAACATCCTCAACAATGAAAAACACCAAAAAATTCAACAACAACCTCAACATTCAAACACATCAACAAATTCAACAACAACCTCAACAATTAAAAACATCAAAAAATTCAACAACATCCTCAACAATGAAAAACACCAAAAAATTCAACAACAACCTCAACATTCAAACACATCAACAAATTCAACAACAACCTCAACAATGAAAAAGAACATAAAATTCAACAACAACCTCAACATTCGAAAACATCAACAAATTCAACAAAAATCAGAACAATTAAAAGCACCCAAAAATTAAACAACAACCTCAACAATGAAAAACGCCAAAAAAAAATCAATAACAACCTCAAAAATGAAAAACTCCAAGAATATCAACAACTACCACAACAATGAAAAACACCAAAAAATTCGACAACAAACTCAACATTGAAAATGACATTCAAATTCAACAAAAACCTCAACAATGAAAAACACCAACAAATTCAACAACAACCTCAACAATGAAATACATCCAAAAATTCAATAATAACAAACCTCAACAATGAATAAAACCAAAAAATTCAACAACAACCTCAACATTGAAAAACAGCAACAAATTCAACAACAACCTCAACTTTTAAAAATACAAAAAGGTTCAACAAAATAAAAATTGTTAAGAACTACATATTCAACAACAACCTCAATATTGAAAATCACCAAAAAATACAACAACAACCTCAACAATGAAATACATCCAAAAATTCAATAACAACAACCTCAACAATGAATAAAACCAAAAAATTCAACAACAACCTCAATACTGAAAAACACCAACAAATTCAACAACAACCTCAACTTTTAAAAATACAAAAAGGTTCAACAAAATAAAAATTGATAGCACCAACATATTCAACAACAACCTCAATATTGAAATTCAGCAACAAATTCAACAACAACCTCAACAATGAAAAACATCAAAAAATTCAACACAAACGACAACCTCAACAATGAAAAACTCCAAAAAAATTCAACAACCAACTCTACATTCAAAAAACCCAACAAATTCAACAGCAACCTCATCAATGAAAAACACCTTAAAATTCAACAACAACCTCAACATTCAAAACACCAAAAATTAAATACAACAAAATCAACATTCAAAAACACCAACAAATTCAACCAAAACCTCGACAATGAAAAACACCAAAAAAATTCAACAACAACCTCAGCATTGAAAAACACCAGCAAATTCAACAACCTCAACATTGGAAAACACCAACAAATTCAACAACAACCTCAACATTTAAAAATTCCAACAAATTCACCATAACCTCAACAAAGAAAAACACCAAAAAATTCAACAACAACCTCAACATTCAAAAACACGAACAAATTCAACAAAAACCTCAACAATGAAAAACACCGAAAAATTCAACAACAATCTGAACTTTGAAAAACACCAACGAATTCAACAACCTCAACATTGAAACAGACCAACAAATTGAACTGCAACCTCAAGTTGGAAAAATACAAAAAATATAAAAAAAAACCCTTGATAACAACAATAACTTCAACAACAACTTCAATATTGAAAATCACCGACAAATTCAACAACAACCTCTACATTGCAAGACACCAACAAATGCAACTCCAACCTCAACGTTGAAAACTACAAAAAAGTTTTAAAAAATCCACCGATAACACCAATAAATTCAACAACAACCTCAATATTGAAAATCAACAAATTCAACAACAGCCTCAACAATGAAAAACATCAAAAAATTCAACAACAACAACCTCAACAATGAAAAACACCAAAAAATTCAACAACAACCCAACGTTGAAAATCACCAAAATAGTCAACAACAAACTTACCTTTGAAAAACACCAAGAAATTCAACAACCTCAACATTGAAAAACAGCAACAAATTCAACAACAACCTCAAATTTGAAAAACACCAAAAAATTCGACAACAAACACAACTTTGAAAAACACCAGCAGATTTAACAACCTCAACATTCAAATACACCAACAAATTCAACAACAACCTAAGCTTTGAAAAACACCAACAAATTCAACAAAAACCTCAACAATGAAAAACACCGAAAAATTCAACAACAACCTGAACTTTGGAAAACACCAACAAATTCAACAACCTCAACATAGAAACACACCAACAAATTGAACTGCAACCTCAAGTTAGAAAAATACAATAAAGATAAAAAAAAACCTTGATAACACCAATAAATTCAACAACAACCTCAATATTGAAAAGCACCAACAATTTCAACAACAACCTCTCCATTGCAAGACACCAACAAATTCAACTCCAACCTCAACGGTGAAAAATGCAAAAAAGTTTAAAAAGAACGATTGATAACACCAATAAATTGAACAACAACTTCAATATTGAAAATCACCAACAAATCCAACAACAACCTCAACAATGAAAAACAACAAAAAATTCAACAACAACGCAACGTCGAAAATCACCAAAATAGTCAACAACAAACTCACCTTTGAAAAACAGCAAGAAATTCAACAACCTCAACATTGAACAACAGCAACAAATTCAACAACAACCTCAACTTTTAAAAATACAAAAAGGTTCAACAAAATAAAAATTGATAACACCAACAAAATCAACAACAACATCAACATTCAAAAACGCCAACAAATTCAACAACCTCAACATTGAAAAAATACCAAAAAATTCAACAACAACCCAACGTTGAAAATCACCAAAATATTCAACAACAAACTCACCTTTGAAAAACACCAAGAAATTCAACAACCTCAACATTGAAAAACAGCAACAAATTCAACAACAACCTAAACTTTTAACAATACAAATAGTTTCAACAAAATAAAAATTGATAACACCAACAAATTCAACAACAACATCAACATTCAAAAACACCAACAAATTAAAAAAAAAACCTCAACAATGAAAAACTCCAAAAAATTGAACAACAAGCTCAACATTCAAAAACACCAACAAATTCAACAAAAACCTCAACAATTAAAAACACTAATTAATTCAACAACAGCCTCAACTTTGAAAAACTCCAACAAATTCAACATTCTCAACATTGAAAAACACCAACAAATTCAACAACAACGTCAACATTGAAAAATTCCAACAAATCCAACAACAACCTCAAAAATGAACAACACCAAAAAATTCAACAACAACCTCAACATTCAAAATCACCACCAAATTCAACAACAAGCTCAACAATGAAAAACACCAACAAATTCAACAACAACCTCAACTTTTAAAAATGCAAAAAGGTTCAACAAAATAAAAATTGATAACACGAACAAATTCCACAACAACCTCAACATTGATAAAAACCAACAAATTCAACAACATCCACAACAATGAAAAACATCAAAAAATTCAACAACATCCTCAACAATGAAAGACACCAAAAAATTCAACAACAACCTCAACATTCAAACACATCAACAAATTAAACAACAACTTCAACAAAGAAAAACAACAAAAAATTCAACAACAACCTCAACATTCGAAAACATCAACAAATTCAACAAAAATCAGAACAATTAAAAGCACCCAAAAATTAAACAACAACCTCAACAATGAAAAACGCCAAAAAAAAATCAATAACAACCTCAAAATTGAAAAACTCAAAGAATATCAACAACTACCACAACAATGAAAAACAACAAAAAATTCGACAACAAACTCAACATTGAAAATGACCATCAAATTCAACAAAAACCTCAACAATGAAAAACACCAACAAATTCAACAACAACCTCAACAATGAAATACATCCAAAAATTCAATAATAACAACCTCAACAATGAATAAAACCAAAAAATTCAACATCAACCTCAACATTGAAAAACACCAACAAATTCAACAACAACCTCAACTTTTAAAAATGCAAAAAGGTTCAACAAAATAAAAATTTATAACAACAACATATTCAACAACAACCTCAATATTGAAAATCACCAAAAAATTCAACAACAACCTCAACATTGAAATACATCCAAAAATTCAATAACAACAACCTCAACAATGAATAAAACCAACAAATTCAACAACAACCTCAACATTGATAAACACCAACAAATTCAACATCAACCTCAACATTTAAAAATACAAAAAGGTTCAACAAAATAAAAGTTGATAACACCAACATATTCAACAACAACCTCAATATTGAAAATTAGCAACAAATTCAACAACAACCTCAACAATGAAAAACATCAAAAAATTCAACAACAACATCAACCTCAACAATGAAAAAACAAAAAAATTCAACAACAACCTCAACATTGAAAAACACCAAAAATTAAATACAACAAACTCAACATTCAAAAACAGCAACAAATTCAACGAAAACCTCGACAATAAAAAACACCTTAAAAAATTCAACAACAACCTCAACTTTGAAAAACACCAACAAATTCAAAAACCTAAACATTGAAAAACACCAACAAATTCAACAACAACCTCAACATTTAAAAATTCAAACAAATTCAACACAAACCTCAAAAAAGAAAAACACCAAAAATTTCAAAAACAACCTCAACATTCAAAAACACCAACAAATTCAACCAAAACCTCAACAATGAAAAACACCGAAAAATTCAACAACAACCTGAACTTTGAAATACACCAACAAATTCAACAACCTCAACATTGAAAAACACCAACAAATTGAACCGCAACCTCAACTTTGAAAAATACAAAAAAGTTTTTAAAAAAACCATTGATAACACCAGTAAATTCAACAACAACCTCAATATTGAAAATCACCAACAAATTCAACAACAACGTCAACAATGAAAAACATCAGAAAATTCAACAACAACAACTTCAACAATGAAAAACACCAAAAAATTCAACAACAATCCAAAATTGAACATCACCAAAATATTCAACAACAAACTCACCTTTGAAAAACACCAAGAAATTCAACAACCTCATCATTGAAAAACAGCAACAAATTCAACAACATCCTCAACTTTTAAAAATACAAAAAGGTTAATTAAAATAAAAAATGATAACACCAACAAATCCAACAACAACATCAACATTCAAAACCACCAACATATTCGACAAAAACCTCAACAATGAAGAACGCCAAAAAATACAACAAGTACCTCAACTTTGAAAAACACCAACAAATTCAACATCCTCAACATTGAAAAACATCAACAAATTCAACAACAACCTCAACAATGAAAAACACCAAAAATTTCAACAAATACCTCAACATTCAAAAACACCAAAAATTAAATACAACAAACTCAACATTCAAAAACAGCAACAAATTCAACGAAAACCTCGACAATGAAAAACACCAAAAAAGTTCAACAACAACCTCAACTTTGAAAAACACCAACAAATTCAAAAACCTCAACATTGAAAAACAACAACAAATTCAACAACAACCTCAACATTTAAAAATTCAAACAAATTCAACAACAACCTCAACAATGAAAAACACCGAAAAATTCAACAACAACCTGAACTTTGAAATACACCAACAAATTCAACAACCTCAACATTGAAAAACACCAACAAATTGAAGCGCAACCTCAAGTTTGAAAAATACAAAAAAGATTAAAAATAATCCTTGATAACACCAATAAAATCAACAACAACCTCAATATTGAAAATTACCAACAAATTCAACAACAACCTCTACAGTGCAAGACACCAACAAATTCAACTCCAACCTCAACTTTGAAAAATACAAAAAAGTTTTTAAAAAAACGTTTGATAACACCAGTAAATTCAACAACAACCTCAATATTGAAAATCACCAACAAATTCAACAACAACCTCAACAATGAAAAACATCAGAAAATTCAACAACAACAACTTCAACAATGAAAAACACCAAAAAATTCAACAACAATCCAAAATTGAACATCACCAAAATATTCAACAACAAACTCACCTTTGAAAAACACCAAGAAATTCAACAAGCTCATCATTGAAAAACAGCAACAAATTCAACAACATCCTCAACTATTAAAAATACAAAAAGGATAATTAAAATAAAAAATGATAACACCAACAAATCCAACAACAACATCAACATTCAAAAACACCAACATATTCGACATAAACCTCAACAATGAAAAACGGCAAAAAAATACAACAAGTACCTCAACTTTGAAAAGCACCAACAAATTCAACATCCTCAACATTGAAAAACACCAACAAATTCAACAACAACGTCAACATTGAAAAATTCCAACAAATCCAAAAACAACCTCAACAATGAAAAACACCAAAAAATTCAGCAACAACCTCAACATTCAAAATCACCATCAAATTCAACAGCACCCTCAACAATGAAAAACACCAACAAATTCAACAACAACCTCAACTATTAAAAATGCAAAAAGGTTCAAAAAATTAAAATTGATAACACCAACAAATTCCACAACAACCTCAATATTGAAAATAACCAACAAATTCAACAACAACCTCAACAATGAAAAACATCAAAAAATTCAACATCAACTACCGCAACAATGAAAAACACCAAAAAATTCGACAACAAACTCTACATTGAAACTCACCATCAAATTCAACGAACACCTGAACAATGAAAAACACCATCAAATTCAACCACAACCTCAACAATGAAATACATCCAAAAATTCAATAACAACAACCTCAACAATAAACAAAACCAAAAAATTCAACAACAACATCAACATTGAAAAACACCAACAAATTCAACAACAACCTCAACTTTTAATAATACAAAAAGGTTCAACAAAATAAAAATTGATAACAACAACATATTCAACAACAACCTCAATATTGAAAATCACCAACAAATTCAACAACAACCTCAACAATGAAAAAACCAAAAAATTCAACAACAACCTCAACATTCAAAAACACCAACAAATTCAACAACAACCTCAACTTTTAAAAATGCAAAAAGGTTCAAAAAATTAAAATTGATAACACCAACAAATTCCACAACAACCTCAATATTGAAAATAACCAACAAATTCAACAACAACCTCAACAATGAAAAACATCAAAAAATTCAACATCAACTACCGCAACAATGAAAAACATCAAAAAATTCGACAACAAACTCTACATTGAAACTCACCATCAAATTCAACGAACACCTGAACAATGAAAAACACCATCAAATTCAACCACAACCTCAACAATGAAATACATCCAAAAATTCAATAACAACAACCTCAACAATAAACAAAACCAAAAAATTCAACAACATCAACATTGAAAAACACCAACAAATTCAACAACAACCTCAACTGTTAATAATACAAAAAGGTTCAACAAAATAAAAATTGATAACAACAACATATTCAACAACAACCTCAATATTGAAAATCACCAACAAATTCAACAACAACCTCAACAATGAAAAAACCAAAAAATTCAACAACAACCTCAACATTCAAAAACACCAACAAATTCAACAACAACCTCAACAATGAAAAACACCAAAAATTCAACAACAACCTCAACATTCAAAAACACCAAAAATTAATTACAACAAACTCAACATTCAAAAACAGCAACAAGTTCAACGAAAACCTCGACAATGAAAAACACCAAAAAAATTCAACAACAACCTCAACTTTGAAAAACACCAACAAATTCAAAAACCTCAACATTGAAAAACACCAACAAATTCAACAACAACCTCAACATTTAAAAATTCAAACAAATTCAACAACAACCTCAACATTCAAAAACACCAACAAATTCAACAAAAACCTCAACAATGAAAAACACCGAAAAATTCAACAACAACCTAAACTTTGAAAAACACCAACAAATTCAACAACCGGAACAATGAAAAACACCAACAAATTGAACTGCAACCTCATGTTTGAAAAATACAAAAAAGATTAAAAAAAATCCTTGATAACCCCAATTAATTCAACAACAAACTCAATATTGAAAATCACCCACAAATTCAACAACAAACTCTACATTGCAATACAGCAACAAATTCAACTCCAACCTCAACGTTGAAAAATTCAAAAAAGTTAAAAAAAAACCATTGATAACACCAATAAATTCAACAACAACCTCAATATTGAAAATCACCAACAAATTCAACAACAACCTCAACAATGAAAAACATCAAAAAATTCAACAACAACAGCCTCAACAATGAAAATCACCAAAAAATTCAACAACAATCCAACGTTGAAAATCACCAAAATAATCAACAACAAACTCACCTTTGAAAAACACCAAGAAATTCAGCGACCTCAACGTTGAAAAACAGCAACAAATTCAACAACAACCTCAACTTTTAAAAATAGAAAAAAGGTTCAAGAAAATAAAAATTGATAACAACAACAAATTCAACAACAACAACAACATTCAAAAACACCAACAAATTCGACAAAAGCCTCAACAATGAAAAACGCCAAAAAATTGAACAACAATCTCAACATTCAAAATCACGAACAAATTCAACAAAAACCTCAACAATTTAAAACACCAAATAATTCAACAACAAACTCAACTTTGAAAAACACCAACAAATTCAACATCCTCAACATTGAAAAACACCAACAAATTCAACAACAACGTCAACATTAAAAATTCCAACAAATTCAACTTCCTCAACATGGAAAAACACCAACAAATTCAACAACAACCTCATCATTGAAAAACTCCAACAAATTCCGCAAAAACCTCAACAATGAAATACACCAAAAAATTCAACATCAACCTCAAAATTCAAAAACACCAACAATTTCAACAACAACCTCAGCAATGAAAAACATCAAAAAATTCAACTACAACCTCAACATTGATAAACACCCAAAAAAATCAATAACAACCTCAACGTCGAAAAACTCCAAAAATATCAACAACTACCGCTACAATGAAAAACACCATCAACTTCAACAACAACCTCAACAATGAAAAACACCATCAAATTCAACAACAAACTCAACAATGAAAAACACCAACAAATTCAACAACAACCTCAACATTGAAAAACTCCAACAAATTCCACAAGAACCTCAATATTGAATATCACCAACAAATTCAACAACAACCTCAACAATGAAAAACACCGAAAAATTCAACAACAACCTCAACATTCAAAAACACCAACAAATTCAACAACAACCTCAACAATGAAAAACAACAAAAAATTCAACAACAACCTCAACATTCGAAAACACCACCAAATTCAACAAAAACCACAATAATTAAAAACACCAAAAAATTAAACAACAACCTCAACATTCAAAAACACCAACAAATTCAACAACCTCAACATTGAACAACACCAACAAATTCAACTTCAACCTCAAGTTCCAAAATACAAAAAACATCAAAAAAAAAGCATTGATAACACCACTAAATTCACCAAGTACCTCAATGTTGTTAATCACCAACAAATTTAACTACAACCTCTACATTGCAAGAAACCAACAAATTCAACTCCAACCTCAACTTTGAAAAATACAAAAAAGTTAAAAAGAAACCATTGATAATACCAATAAATTCAACAACAACCTCCATATTGAAAATGAGCAACAAATTCAACAACAACCTCAACAATGAAAAACATCAAAAATTTCAACAACAAGCCAACATTGAAAATCACCAAAATATTCAACAACAAACTCAACTTTGAAAAACACCAAGAAATTGAACAACCTCAACATTGAAAAACAGCAACAAATTCAACAACATCCTCAACTTTTAAAAATACAAAAAGGTTCATTAAAATAAAAATTGATAGCACCAACAAATTCAACAACAACATCAACATTCATAAACACCAACAAATTCGACAAAAACCTCAACAAAGAAAAGCGCCAAAAAATACAACAAGAACCTCAACTTTGAAAAACACCAACAAATTCAACATCCTCAATAATGAAAAACACCAACAAATTCAACATCATCGTAAACATTGAAAAATTCCAACAAATCCAACAACAACCTCAACAATGAAATACACCAAAAATTTCAACAACAACCTCAACATTCAAAAACACCAATAAATTCAGCAACCTCAACAGTGAAAAACACCAACAAATTCAACTGCAACCTCAACATTGAAAAATAAATAAAAGTTCAAAAAAAACAATTGATAACACCAATAAATTCAACAACATCCTCAATATTGAAAATCACCAACAAATTCAACAACAACCTCAACAATGAAAAACATCCAATAATTCAACAACAACAACCTCAACAATGAAAAACACCAAAAAATTCAACAACAACCTCAACATTCAAAAACACCAACAAATTCAACAAAAACCTCAACAATGAAAAACGCCAAAAAATTGAACAACCTCAATATTCAAAAACAAAAACAAATTCCACAAAAACCTCAACAATTAAATACACCAAATAATTCAACAACAACCTCAACTTTGAAAAACACCAACAAATTCAACATCCTCAACATTGAAAAACACCAAAAAATTCAACAACAACGTCAACATTGAAAAATTCCAACAAATCCAAAATCAACCTCAACAATAAAAAACATCAAAAAATTCAATAACAACAACCTCAACAATGAACAACACCAAAACATTCAACGACAACCTCAACATTCAAAAACATCAACAAATTCAATAACAACCTCAACAATGAAAAACAACAAAAAATTCAACAACAACCTCAACATTCGAAAACATCAACAAATTCAACAAAAACCACAACATTTAAAAACACCAAAATATTAAACAACAACCTCAACAATGAAAAACACAAAAAAATATCAATAACAACCTCAACATTGAATAACTCCAAGAATATCAACAACTACCGCAACAATGGAAAACATCAAAAAATTCGACAACAACCTCAACATTGAAAATCACCATCAAATTCAACAAAGACCTCAACAATGAAAAACACCAACAAATTCAACAACAACCTCAACAATGAATAAAACCAAAAAATTCAACAACAACCTCAACATTGAAAAACACCAACAAATTCTACAACATCCTCAACTTATAAAAATACAAAAAGGTTCAACAAAATGAAAATTGATAACACCATCAAATTCAACAACAAGCTCAATATTGAAAATCACCAAAAAATTCAACAACAACCTCAACAAAAAAAACATCAAAAAATTCAACAACAACAACCTCAACAATGAAAAAACCAAAAAACTCAACAACAACCGCAACATTCAAAAACACCAACAAATTCAACAACAACCCCAACAATGAAAATCACCAAAAAAATCATCAACAACCTCAACATTCAAAAACACCAAAAATTAAATACAATAAACTCAACATTCAAAAACAGCAACAAATTCAACCAAAACATCGACAATGATAAACACCAAAAAAATTCAACAACAACCTCAGCTTTGAAAAACACCAACAAATTCAACAACCTCAACATTGAAAAACACCAACAAATTCAACAACAACCTCAACATTTAAAAATTCCAACAAATTCAACAACAACCTCAACAAAGAAAAACACCAAAAAATTCAACAACAACCTCAACATTCAAAAACACCAACAAATTCAACAAAAACCTCAACAATGAAAAACACCGAAAAATTCAACAACAACCTAAACTTTGAAAAACACCGACAAATTCAACAACCGGAACAATGAAAAACACCAACAAATTGAACTGCAACCTCATGTTTGAAAAATACAAAAAAGATTTAAAAAAATCCTTGATAACCCCAATTAATTCAACAACAAACTCAATATTGAAAATCACCCACAAATTCAACAACAAACTCTACATTGCAATACAGCAACAAATTCAACTCCAACTTCAACGTTGAAAAATTCAAATACGTTAAAAAAAAACCATTGATAACACCAATAAATTCAACAACAACCTCACTATTGAAAATCACCAACAAATTAAACAACAACCTCAACAATGAAAAACATCAAAAAATTCAACAACAACAGCCTCAACAATGAAAATCACCAAAAAAAATCAACAACAATCCAACGTTGAAAATCACCAAAATAATCAACAACAAACTCACCTTTGAAAAAAACCAAGAAATTCAGCGACCTCAACGTTGAAAAACAGCAACAAATTCAACAACAACCTCAACTTTTAAAAATAGAAAAAGGTTCAAGAAAATAAAAATTGATAACAACAACAAATTCAACAACAACATCAACATTCAATAACACCAACAAATTCGACATAAACCTCAACAATGAAAAACGCCAAAAAAATTGAACAACAACCTCAACATTCAAAATCACGAACAAATTCAACAAAAACCTCAACAATTTAAAACACCAAATAATTCAACAACAAACTCAACTTTGAAAAACACCAACAAATTCAACATCCTCAGCATTGAAAAACACCAACAAATTCAACAACAACGTCAACATTGAAAAATTCCAACAAATCCAACAACAACCTCAACAATGAAGAACACAAAAAAATTCAACATCAACCTCAACATTCAAAAACACCAACAAATTCAGCAACCTCAACAGTTAAAAACACCAACAAATTCAACTGCAACCTCAACACTGAAAAATACATAAAAGTTCAAAAAAATACAATTGATAACACCAATAAATTCAACAACATCCACAATATTGAAAATCACCAACAAATTCAGCAACAACCTCAACAATGAAAAACATCCAATAATTCAACAACAACAACCTCAACAATGAAAATAAACCAAAAAATTCAACAACAACCTCAACATTCAAAAACACCAACAAATTCAACAACAACCTCAACACTGAAAAACATCCAATAATTCAATAACAACAACCTCAACAATGAATAAAACCAAAAAATTCAACAGCAACCTCAACATTCAAAAACACCAACAAAGTCAACAACAACCTCAACAATGAAAAACACCAAAAAATTCAACAACAACCTCAACATTCGAAAACACCAAAAAATGAAAACAACAACCTCAACATTCAAAAACACCAACAAATTCAAGCAAAACCTCTACAATGAGACACACCAAAAAATTCAAAAACAACATCAACAATGAAAAACACCAACAAATTCAACAACCTCAATATTGAAAAACACCAACAAATTCAACAACAACCTCAACATTGAAAAACTCCAACAAATTCAACAACAACATCAACAATGAAAAACACCAAAAAATTCAACAACCTCAACATTCAAAAACACCAACAATTTCAACAAAAACCTCAGCAATGAAAAACATCAAAAAATTCAACAACAACCTCAACAATGAAAAGCACAAAGCAAATTCAACAACAACGTCAACAATGAAAAACACCAAAAAAATCAATAACAACCTCAATATTGAAAAACTCGAAGAATTTCAACAACTACCGCAACAATGAAAACAACAAATTCAACTTTGAAAAATACCAGCAGATTTAACAACCTCAACATTCAAATACACCAACAAACTCAACAACAACCTCAGTTTTGAAAAACACCAACAAATTCAACAACCTCAACATTGAAAAACACGAACATATTCAACAACAACCTCAACTTTTAAAAATACAAAGAGGTTCATCCAAATAAAAATTGTTAACACCAACAAATTCAACAACAACCTGAATATTGAAAATTACCAACAAATTCAACAACAACCTCAAAAATGAAAAACATCCAATAATTCAACAACAACCTCAACAATGAAAATAAAACAAAAATTCAACAACAACCTCAACATTCAAAAGCACCAAAAATTAAAAACAACAACCTCAACATTCAAAAACACCAACAAATTGAACCAAAATCTCTAAAATGAAAAACACCAAAAAATTCAACAACAACCTCAACATTGTAAAACTCCAACAAATTCCGCAAAAACCTCAACAATGAAAAACACCAAAAAATTCAACATCAACCTCAACATTCAAAAATACCAACAAATTCAACAATGAAAAACATCAAAAAATTCAACTACAACCTCAACATTGATAAACACCCAAAAAAATCAATAACAACCTCAACATCGAAAAACTCCAAGAATATCAACAACTACCGCTACAATGAAAAACACCATCAACTTCAACAACAACCTCAACAATGAAAAACACCATCAAATTCAACAACAAACTCAACAATGAAAAACACCAACAAATTCAACAACAACCTCAACATTGAAAAACTCCAACAAATTCCACAAGAACCTCAATATTGAATATCACCAACAAATTCAACAACAACCTCAACAATGAAAAACACCGAAAAATTCAACAACAACCTCAACATTCAAAAACACCAACAAATTCAACAACAACCTCAACAATGAAAAACAACAAAAAATTCAACAACAACCTCAACATTCGAAAACACCACCAAATTCAACAAAAACCACAATAATTAAAAACACCAAAAAATTAAACAACAACCTCAACATTCAAAAACACCAACAAATTCAACAACCTCAACATTGAACAACACCAACAAATTCAACTTCAACCTCAAGTTTCAAAAATACAAAAAACATCAAAAAAAAAAGCATTGATAACACCACTACATTCACCAAGTACCTCAATGTTGTTAATCACCAACAAATTTAACTACAACCTCTACATTGCAAAAAACCAACAAATTCAACTCCAACCTCAACTTTGAAAAATACAAAAAAGTTAAAAAGAAACCATTGATAATACCAATAAATTCAACAACAACCTCAATATTGAAAATGAGCAACAAATTCAACAACAACCTCAACAATGAAAAACTACAAAAAATTTCAACAACAACAAACTCAGCAATGAAAAACACCAAAAAATTCAACAACAAGCCAACATTGAAAATCACCAAAATATTCAACAACAAACTCAACTTTGAAAAACACCAAGAAATTGAACAACCTCAATATTGAAAAACACCAACAAATTCAACAACAACCTCAAATTTTAAAAATACAAAAAGGTTCAACAAAATTAAAAACTGATAACACCAAAAAATTCAACAAAATCAACATTCAAAAACACCAACAAATTCAACAAAAACCTCAACAATGAAAACCGCCAAAAAATTGAACAACAACCTCAACGTTCAAAAACACCAACAACTTCAACAAAAACCTCAACATTTAAGAACACCAAAAAATGCAACAATAACCTCAACTTTGAACAACACCAACAAATTCAACATCCTCAACATTGAAAAACACCAACATATTCAACAACAACGTCAACATTGAAAAATTCCAACAAATTCAAACACAACTTCAACATTGAAAAACTCCAAAAAATTCAACAACAACCTCAACATTCAAAAACAACAACAAATTCAACAACCCCAACAGTGAAAAACATCAACAAATTCAACTGCATCCTCAACATTGAAAAATACAAAAAAGTTCAAAAAAAACAATTGTTAACACGAATAAATTCAACAACGCCCTCAATATTGAAAAGCACCAACAAATTCAAAAACAACCTCAACACTGAAAAACATCCAATAATTCAACAATAACCTCAACAATGAAAAAAACTAAAATATCCAACAACAACCTTTACATTCAAAAACACCAACAAATTCATCAACAACTTCAACAATGAAAAACACCAAATAATTCAACAACATCCTCAACATTCAAATACACCAAAAAATAAAAACAACAACCTCAACATTCAAAAACACCAACAAATTCAACCAAAACCTCTACAATGAGAAACACCAAAAAATACAACAACAACCTCAACAATGAAAAACACCAAAGAATTCAACAAAAACCTCAACATTCAAAATCACCATGAAATTCAACAAAAACCCCAACAATTAAAAACACCAAAAAATTCAACAACCACCTCAATTTCGAAAAACACCAACAAATTCAACAACCTCAACATTCAAAACACCAACAAATTCAACAACAACATCAACATTGAAAAACAACAACAAATTTAACAACCTCAGCAATCAAAAACACCAACAAATTTAACAACAACCTCAGCTTTGAAAAACACCAACAAATTCAACAACCTCTACATTGAAAAACACCAACAAATTCAACAACAACCTCAACTTTTAAAAATACAAAAAGGTTCAACAAAATAAAAATTGATAACACCAACAAATTCAACAACAACCTCAATATTGAAAATCACCTACAAATTCAACAACAACCTCAACAATGAAAAACATCAAAAAATTCAACAACAACCTCAACAATGAAAAAAAACAAAAAATTCAACAACAACCTCAACATTCGAAAACATCAACAAATGCAACAAAAACCACAACAATTAAAAACACCAAAAAATTAAACAACAGCCTCAACTTTGAAAAACACCAACAAATTCAACAACCTCAACACTGAAAAACACCAACAAATTCAACTGCAACCTAAAGTTTCAAAAATACAAAAAACATCAAAAAAAAACATTGATAACACAACTAAATTCACCAAGTACCTCAATGTTGTTAATCACCAACAAATTCAACTACAACCTCTACATTGCAAAAAAACAACAAATTCAACTCCAACCTCAACTTTGAAAAATACTAAAAAGTTAAAAAGAAACCATTGATAATACCAATAAATTCAACAACGTCCTCAATATTGAAAAGAACCAACAAATTCAACAACAACCTCAACACTGAAAAACATTCAATAATTCAACAACAACAACCTCAACAATGAAAAACACCAAAAAATTCAACAACAACCTCAACATTCAAAAACACCAACAAATTCAACAACAAGCTCAACAATGAAAAACATCCAACAATTCAATAACACCAACCTCAACAATGAATAAAACCAAAAAAATCAACAACAACCTCAACATTCAAAAACACCAACAAATTCATAAACAACAGAAACAATGAAAAACACCAAAAAATTCAACAACAACCTCAACATTCAAATACACCACAAAACAAAAACAACAACCTCAACATTCAAAAACAACAAGAAATTCCACCAAAACCACTGCAATAAGAAACACCAAAAAATTCAACAACAACCACAACATTGAAACGCACCAACAAATTCAACAACCTCAACATTGATAATCACCAACAAATTCAACAACAATCCCAACATTGAAAAACTTCAACAAATTCAACAACAACCTCAACGATGAAAGACACCAAAAAATTCAACAACAACCACAACATTTAAAAACACCAACAAATTCAACAACAACCTCAACAATGAAAATCATCCAATAAATCAATAACACCAACCTCAACAATGAATAAAACGAAAAAATTCAACAACAACCTCAACATTCAAAAACACCAACAAATTCAACCAAAACCTCAACAATGAGAAACACCAAAATATTCAACAACAACCTCAACAATGAAAAACATCAAAAAATCCAACAACAACCTCAACGTTCAAAAACACCAACAACTTCAACAAAAACCTCAACATTTAAGAACACCAAAAAATTCAACAACAACCTCAACTTTGAACAACACCAACAAATTCAACATCCTCAACATTGAAAAACTCCAAAAAATTCAACAACAACCTCAACTTTGAACAACACCAACAAATTCAACATCCTCAACATTGAAAAACTCCAAAAAATTCAACAACAACCTCAACATTCAAAAACACCAACAAATTCAACAACGCCAACAGTGAAAAACATCAACAAATTCAACTGCATCCTCAACATTGAAAAATACAAAAAAGTTCAAAAAAAACAATTGTTAACACGAATAAATTCAACAACGTCCTCAATATTGAAACGCACCAACAAATTCAAAAACAACCTCAACACTGAAAAACATCCAATAATTCAACAACAATAACCTCAAAAATGAAAAAACCAAAAAATTCAACAACAACCTTTACATTCAAAAACAACAACAAATTCATCAACAATCTCAACAATGAAAAGCACCAAATAATTCAACAACATCCTCAACATTCAAATACACCAAAAAATAAAAACAACAACCTCAACATTCAAAAACACCAACAAATTCAACCAAAACCTCTACAATGAGAAACACCAAAAAATTCAACAACAACCTCAACAATGAAAAACACCAAAGAATTCAACAAAAACCTCAACATTCAAAATCACCATCAAATTCAACAAAAACCTCAACAATTAAAAACACCAACAAATTCAACAACCTCAGCATTCAAAAACACCAACAAATTTAACAACAACCTCAGCTTTGAAAAACACCAACAAATTCAACAACCCCTACATTGAAAAACACCAACAAATTCAACAACAACCTCAACTTTTAAAAATACAAAAAGGTTCAACAAAATAAAAATTGATAACACCAACAAATTGAACAACAACCTCAATATTGAAAATCACCTACAAATTCAACAACAACCTCAACATTCAAAAACACCATCAAATTCAACAAAAACCTCAATAATTTAAAACACCAAAAAATTCAACAACAACCTCAATTTCGAAAAACACCAACAAATTCAACAACCTCAACATTCAAAAACATCAACAAAATCAACAACAACATCAACATTGAAAATCACCAACAAATTCAACAACAACCTAAACTTTGAGAAACACCAACAAATTCAACAACAACCTAAACTTTGAAAAACACCATCAAATTCAACAACCTCTACATTGAAAAACACTAACAAATTCAACAACAACCTCAACTTTTAAAAATACAAAAAGGATCAACAAAATATAAATTGATAACTCCAACAAATTCAACAACAACCTCAATATTGAAAATCACCTACAAATTGAACAACAACCTCAACAATGAGAAACACCATATAAATCAATAACAGCCGCAACATTTTAAAACTCCAAAAATTTCGACAACTAGCGCAACAATGAAAAACACCAATAAATTCGACACCAAACTCAACATTGAAAATCACCATCAAATTCAACAAAAACCTCAACAATGAAAAACACCAACAAATTCAACAACAACCTCAGCTTTGAAAAACACCAACAAATTCAACAACCTCAACATTGAAAAACACCACGAAATTCAACAACTTTTATAAATACATTAAGGTTCAACAAAATAAAAATTGATAACACCAACAAATTCAACAACAACCTCAACAATGAAAAACACCAAAAAATTCAACAACAACCTCAACATTCAAACACACCATCAAATTCAACAAAAACCTCAACAATTAAAAACACCAAAAAATTCAACAACAACCTCAATTTCGAAAAACACCAACAAATTCAACAACCTCAACATTCAAAATCATCAACAAATTCAACAACAACATCAACATTGAAAAACACCAACAAATTCAACAACAACCTCAACTTTGAAAAAAACCAATAGATTTCACAACCTCAGCAATCAAAATCACCAACAAATTTAACAACAATCTCAGCTTTGAAAAACACCAACAAATTCAACAATCTCAAAATTGAAAAACTCCAACAAATTCAACAACAACCTCAACAATGAAAAGCACCGAAAAATTCAACAACAACCTCAACATTCAAAAACACCAACAAATTTAACAACATCCTCAACAATGAATAACACCAAAAAGTTCAACAACAACCTCAACATTCAAAAACACCAACAAATTTAACAACAACCTCAACAATTAATAACACCAAAAAATTCAACAACAACCTCAATTTCGATAATCACCAACAAATTCAACAACCTCAACATTCAAAAACACCAACAAATTCAACAACAACATCAACATTGAAAAACACCAACAAATTCAACAACAACCTCAACTTTTAAAAATACAAAAATACAACAAAATAAAAATTGATTACACCAACAAATTCAACAACAACCTCAATATTGAAAATCACCTACAAATTCAACAACAACCTCAACAATATAAAAAAACAAAAAATTCAACAACAACCTCAACATTCAATAGCACCAATAAATTCAACGACAACCTCAGCTTTGAAAAACATCAACAAATTCAACAACCTTAACAGTCAAAAACAACACGAAATTCAACAACTATTAAAATTGCATTAAAGTTCAACAAAATAAAAATTGATAACACCAACAAATTCAACAACAACCTCAATATTGAAAATCACCAACATATTCAGCAACAACCTCAACAATGAAAATCACCGAAAAATTCATCAACAACCTCAACATTCAAAAACACCAACAAATTCAACAACAACCTCAACAATGAAAAACACCAAAAAATTCAACAACAACCTCAACATTCAAAAACACCATCAATTTCAACAAAAAACTCAACAATTAAAAACACCAAAAAATTCAACAACAACCTCAATTTCGAAAATCACCAACAAATTCAACAACCTCAACATTCAAAAACAACAACAAATTCAACAACAACATCAACATTGAAAAACACCAACAAATTCAACAACAACCTCAACTTTGTAAAACACCAACAAATTCAACAACAACCTCAACTTTGGAGAACACCAACAGATTTAACAACCTCAGCAATCAAAAACACCAGCAAATTTAACAACAACATCAGCTTTGAAAAACACCAACAAATTCAACTACCTCTACATTGAAAAACACCAACAAATTCAACAACAACCTCAGCTTTTAAAAATGCAAAAAGGATCAACAAAATAAAAATTGATAACACCAACAAATTCAACAACAACCTCAATATTGAAAATCACCAACAAATTCAACAACAACCTCAACAATGAAAAACATCAAAAAATTCAACAACAACCTCACCAATGAAAAAAAACAAAAAATTCAACAACAACCTCAACATTCAAAAACACCAGAAATTCAACAACAACCTCAACAATGAAAAACACCAAAAAAGTCAACAACAACCTCAACATTCAAAAACACCAGAAATTCAACAACAATCTCAACAATGAATAACAACAAAAAAATTCAACAACAACCTCAACAATGAAAAACACCAAAAAATCAATAACAACCTCAACATTGAAAAATTCCAAGAATATCAACAACTACCGCAACAATGAAAAACACCAAAAAATTCGACAATAAACTCAACTTTGAAAATCACCATCAAATTCAACAACAACCTCAACAATGAAAAACAACAACAAATTCAACAACAACCTCAACTTTTAAAAATGCAAAAAGGTTCAACAAAATAAAAATTGATAACACCAACAAATTCCACAACAACCTCAATATTGAAAATCACCAACAAATTCAGCAACAACCTCAACAATGAAAAACATCAAAAAATTCAACATTTACCTCAATGTTGTTAATCACCAACAAATTCAACTACATCCTCTACATTGCATAAAACCAACAAATGCAACTCCAATCTCAACTTTGAAAAATACAGAAAAGTTAAAAAGAAACCATTGATAATACAAATGAATTCAACAACAACCTCAACATTGAAAATCACCAACAAATTCAACAACAAACTCAACAATGAAAAACATCAGAAATTTCAACAACAACAAACTCAGCAATGAAAAACACATAAAAATTCAACAACAACCCAACATTGAAAATCACCAAAATATTCAACAACAAACTTAACTTTGAAAAACACCAAGAAATTCAACAACCTAAACATTGAAAAACAGCAACAAATTCAACAACAACCTCAACTTTTAAAAATACAAAAAGGTTCAACAAAATAAAAACTGATAACAGCAAAAAATTCAACAAATTCAACATTCAAAAACAACAACAAATTCAACAACAACCTCAACTATGAAAACCGCCAAATAATTGAAACACAACCTCAACGTTCAAAAACACCAACAACTTCAACAAAAACCTCAACAGTTAAAAACACCAAAAAATTCAACAACAACCTCAACATTGTAAAACACCAACAAATTCAACAACAACCTCAACTTTGTAAAACACCAACAGATTTAACAACCTCAGCAATCAAAAACACCAGCAAATTTAACAACAACATTAGCTTTGAAAAACACCAACAAATTCAACAACCTCTACATTGAAAAACACCAACAAATTCAACAACAACAAATTCAACAACAACCTCAACTTTTAAAAATCCAAAAAGGTTCAACAAAATAAAAATTGATAACACCAACAAATTCCACAACAACCTCAATATTGAAAATCACCAACAAATTCAGCAACAACCTCAACAATGAAAAACATCAAAAAATTCAACAACAACCTCAACAATGAAAAACACCAAAAAATTCAACAACAACCTCAACATTCAAAAACACCAACAAATTCAACAACAACCTCAACAATGAATAACAACAAAAAATTCAACCACAACCTCAACATCCGAAAACATCAACAAATTCAACAAAAACCACAACAATTAAAAACACCAAAAAATTAAACAACAACCTCAACTTTGAAAAACACCAACAACTTCAACAACTTCAACATTGAAAAACACCAACAAATTGAACTGCAACCTCAAGTTTCAAAAATACAAAAACATCAGAAAAAAAACATTAATAACACCACTAAATTCAACAACTACCTCAATGTTGTTAATCACCAACAAATTCAACTACATCCTCTACATTGCACAAAACCAACAAATGCAACTCCAACCTCAACTTTGAAAAATACAGAAAAGTTAAAAAGAAACCATTGATAATACAAATGAATTCAACAACAACCTCAATATTGAAAATCACCAACAAATTCAACAACAAACTCAACAATGAAAAACATCAAAAATTTCAACAACAACAAACTCAGCAATGAAAAACACCAAAAAATTCAACAACAACCCAACATTGAAAATCACCAAAATAATCAACAACAAACTTAACTTTGAAAAATACCAAGAAATTCAACAACCTCAACATTGAAAAACACCAAAATATTCAACAAGAACCTCAACTTTAAAAAACACCAACAAACTAAAAACCCTCAACATTGAAAAACACCAACAAATTCAACTACAACCACAATATTGAAAATCACCATCAAATTCAAATACAACATCAACAATGAAAAACACCAAAAAATTCAATAACAATCTCAACATTCAAAAACAGCAACAAATTCAACAAAAACCTCAGCAATGAAAAACACCAAAAATATTCATGAACAACCTCAACATTCAAAGACACCAACAAATTCAACATAAACCTCAACAATGAAAAACACAAAAACATTCAACAACAACCTCAACTTTGAAATAGATCAACAGATTCAACAACATCAACAATTAAAAAACCACCAAATTCAACAAAAACCTCAACAATGGAAAACACCAAAACATTCAACTACATCCTCAACTTTGAAAAACACCTACAAATTCGACAACTCAATGTTGAAAAACTCCATGCAATTCAACAACATCCTCAACAACGAAAAACACCAAAAAATTCAACAACAACCCCAACATTGAAAAACAACCATAAATTAAACAACAACCTCAGTATTGAAAATCACCAACAAAATCAACAACAACCTCAACATTCAAAAACACCAACACATTCAACGACAACTTCAACATTTAAAAATACAAAAATGATTAACAAAATAAAACTTGATAACACCAACAAATTCAACAACAATCTCAATATTGAATATCACCAACAAATTCAACAACAACCTCAACATTCAAAAACACCAACAAAATCAACAAAAACCTCAACAATTAAAAACACCAAAAAATATAACAACAACCTCAACTTTGAAAACCACCAAAAAATTCAACAAACGCAACATTGCAAAAGGCCAACAAATTCAACAACAACCTCAATATTGAAAAACACCAACAAATTCAACTGCAAATTCAACTTTGAAAAATACAAAAAAGTTTCTCAAAAATCATTGATAACACCAATAAATTCAAAAACAACCTCAATATTGAAAATCACCAACAAATTCAACAACAACCTCAACAATGTAAAACACAAAAAAATTCAACAACAACCCCGACATTGAAAAAAATACAACACATTCAACAACAACCTCAACATTGAAAATCACCCACATATTCAACAACAACCTCAACTTTGAGAGACACCAACATATTCAAAAGCCTCAACATTGAAAAACACCAACAAATTCAACTACAACCTCAATATTGAAAATCACCAACAAATTCAACAAAACCTCAACAATGAATACCACCAAAACATTCAACAACAACCTCAACTTTGAAAAACACCAAGAGATTCAACAACCTCAACATTCAAAAAAACCAACAAATTCAACAAAAATCTCAACAATGAAAAAGAGCAAAAAATTCAACAACATCCTCAACTTAGAAAAACACCAACAAATTCAACTGCAACCTCAACTTTGAAAAATACAACAACGTTTTTTTAAAAATATTGATAACAACAATAAATTCAACAACAGCCTCAAAATTGAAAATCACCAACAAATTCAACAACAACCGCAACAATGAAAAACATCAATAAATTCAACAACAACAACCTCAACAATGAAAAGCACCAATAAATTAAACAACAACCCCAGCATTGAAAAACACCAACAAATTCAACAACAACCTCAACAATGAAAACACAAAAAAACTCAACAACAAGCCCAACATTGAAAAACACGAACAAATTCAAGAACAACCTCAATATTGAAAATCACCAACAAATTCAACAACAACCTCAACATTCAAAGAAACAAACAAATTCAACAACAACCTCAACGTTGAAAATCACCAACAAATTCTACAGCAACCTCAACATTCAAAGACACCAACAAATTCAACAAAAACCTGAACAATGAAATACACCAAAAAATTCAACAACAACCTCAACATTGAAAAACAGCAACAAATTCAACTAGAACCTCAACTTTGAAAAATTCAAAAAAATTTAAAAAAAACCATTGATACCACCAATAAATTCAACAACAACCTCAATATTGAAAATCACCAACAAATTCAACAACAACCTCAACAATGAAAAACACCAAAAAATTCAACAACAACCCAACATTGAAAATCACCAAAATATTCAACAACAAACTCAACTTTGAAAAACACCAACAAATTCAACAACTTCAACATTGAAAAACAGCAATAAATTCAACTAGAACCTCAACGTTGAAAAATTCAAATAGATTCAAAAAAAACATTGAATACACCAATAAATTCAAAAACAACCTCAATATTGAATATTACCAACAAATTCATCAACAACCTCAACTTTGAAAAACACCAAAATATTCAACAAGAACCTCAACTTTAAAAAACACCAACAAACTAAAAACCCTCAACATTGAAAAACACCAACAAATTCAACTACAACCACAATATTGAAAATCACCATCAAATTCAAATACAACATCAACAATGAAAAACACCAAAAAATCCAATAACAATCTCAACATTCAAAAATAGCAACAAATTCAACAAAAACCTCAGCAATGAAAAACACCAAAAAAATTCATGAACAACCTCAACATTCAAAGACACCAACAAACTCAACATAAAACTCAACAATGAAAAACATAAAAACATTCAACAACAACCTCAACTTTGAAATAGACCAACAGATTCAACAACCTCAACAATTAAAAAACCACCAAATTCAACAAAAACCTCAAAAATGAAAAACACCAAAACATTCAACTACATCCTCAACTTTGAAAAACACCTACAAATTCGACAACTCAACGTTGAAAAACTCCATGCAATTCAACAACAACCTCAACAACGAAAAACACCATAAAATTCAACAACAACCCCAACATTGAAAAACAACCATAAATTAAACAACAACCTCAATATTGAAAATCACCAACAAAATCAACAACAACCTCAACATTCAAAAACACCAACACATTCAAAGACAACTTCAACATTTAAAAATACAAAAATGATTAACAAAATAAAATTTGATAACACCAACAAATTCAACAACAATCTCAATATTGAGTATCACCATCAAATTCAACAACAACCTCAACATTCAAAAACACCAACAAAATCAACAAAAACCTCAACAATTAAAAACACCAAAAAATATAACAACAACCTCAACTTTGAAAACCACCAAAAAATACAACAACCTCAACATTGCAAAAGGCCAACAAATTCAACAACAACCTCAATATTGAAAAACACCAACAAATTCAACTGCAAATTCAACTTTGAAAAATACAAAAAAGTTTCTCACTAATCATTGATAACACCAATAAATTCAAAAACAACCTCAATATTGAAAATCACCAACAAATTCAACAACAACCTCAACAATGTAAAACACAAAAAAATTCAACAACAACCCCGACATTGTTAAAAATACAACACATTCAACAACAACTTCAACATTGAAAATCAACAACATATTCAACAACAACCTCAACTTTGAGAGACACCAACATATTCAAAAGCCTCAACATTGAAAAACACCAACAAATTCAACTACAACCTCAATATTGAAAATCACCAACAAATTCAACAAAACCTCAACAATGAATACCACCAAAACATTAAACAACAACCTCAACTTTGAAAAACACCAAGAGATTCAACAACCTCAACATTCAAAAAAACCAGCAAATACAACAAAAATCTCAACAATGAAAAAGAGCAAAAAAATCAACAACATCCTCAACTTTGAAAAACACCAAGAAATTCAACAACCGCAACATTGAAAAAAGCGCACAAATTCAACAACAACCGCAATATTGAAAATCACCAACAAATTCAACATCAACCTCAATTCAGAAACACCAACAAATTCCACAACAACCTCAACATTGAAAATCACCAACAAATTCAACAAAAACCTCAACAATAAATAATACAAAAAATTTCAACTACATCCTCAACTTTGAATAAGACCAACAAATTCAACAACCTCAACGTTGAAAAACTCCACGCAATTCAACAACAACCCCAACATTGAAAAACACCATCAAATTCAAAAACAACCTCAATGTTGAAAATCACCAAGAAATTCAACAGCAACCTTAACATTCAAAAACACCAACAAATTCAACAAAAACCTGAACAATGAAATACACTATCAAATTCAACAACAACCTCAGTATTAAATATCACCAACAAATTCAACAACAACCTCAACTTTGAAAAATAGCAAAATATTCAACAAGAACCTCAACTTTAAAAAACACCAACAAATTCAAAAACCTCAACATTGAAAAATACCAACAAATTCAACTACAACCTCAATATTGAAAATCACCATCAAATTCAAATACATCCTCAACAATGAAAAACACCAAAAAATTCAATAACAATCTCAACATTCAAAAACACCAACAAATTCAACAAAAACCTCAGCAATGAAAATACCAAAAAAATTTAACAACAACCTCAACATTCAAAGACACCAACAAATTAAACTTAAACCTCAACAATGAAAAACATCATAACATTCAACAACAGCCTCAACTTTGAAAAACACCAACAGATTCATCAACCTCAACAATCAAAAAATCCAACAAATTCAACAACAACCTCAACAATGAAAAACACAAAAAAAAAATCACCAACAACCCCAACATTTATAAACACTAACAAATTCAACAACAACCTCAATATTGAAAATCACCAACAAATTCAACAACAACCACAACATTAAAAAAAACAACAAATTCAACAACAATCTCAACATTGAAAATCACCAACAAATTCAACAACAACCTCAACTTTGAAAAACACCAACAAATTCAAAAGCCTCAACATTGAAAAACTCCAACAAATTCAACTACAACATCAATATTGAAAATCACCAACAAATTCAACAAAACCTCAACAATGAAAAACACCAAAACATTCAACAACAACCTCAACTTTGAAAAATAACAAGAGATTCAACAACCTCAACATTCAAAAAAACCAACAAATTCAAAAAAAACCTCAACAATGAAAAGAGCAAAAAATTCAACAACATCCTCAACTTTGAAAAACACCAACACATTCAACAGCCTCAACGTTGAAAAAGAGCAAGAAATTCAACAACCTCATCGTTTAAAAACTCCAAGCAATTCAACAACAACCTCAACAATGAAAAATACCAAAAATATCAACAACAACCCCAACATTGAAAAACTCCATCAAATTCAACAACAACCTCAATATTGAAAATCAGCAACTAATTCAACAACCTCAACATTCACAAACACCAACAAATTCAACAACAACCTCAATATTGAAAATCACCAACAAATTCAACTACAACCTCAACATTCAAAAACACCAACAAATTCAACAACAACCTCAATATGGAATATCACCAACAAATTCAACAACAACCTCAACTTTGAAAAACTCCAACAAATTCAACAACCTCAACATTGAAAAAGACCAGCAACAACAACCTCGACAATGAAAAACGTCAAAAAATTCAACAACAACCTCAACATTCAATAACACCAACAAATTCAAAAAAAATCTCAACTATGAAAAACACCAAAAAATGCTAAAAAAAACCTCAACTTTGAAAAACACCAACAAATTCAACTGCAACATGAACTTTGAAAAATACAAAAATGTTTTTTAAAAAACATTGATAACACCAATAAATTCAACACCAACCTCAATATTGAAAATCACCAACAAATTCAACAACAACCACAACAATGAAAAACATCAATAAATTCAACAACAACAACCTCATCAATGAAAAACACCAAAAAATTCAACAACAACCCCAACATTGAAAAACACCAACAAATTCAAGTACAACCTCAATATTGAAAATCACCAACAAATTGAACTGCAACCTCAACTTTGAAATATACAAAAAAGTTTTTAAAAAAAAATTGATAACAGCAATAAATTCAAAAAAAAACCTCAATATTGATATTCACCAACAAATTCAACAACAACCACAACAATGAAAACATCAATAAAATCAACAACAACCTCATCAATGAAAAACACCAAAAAATTCAACAACAACCCCAACATTGAAAAACACCAACAAATTCAACAACAACCTCAACAATGAATAACACCGAAAAATTGAACAACATCCTGAACATTCAAAAACACCAACAAATTGAACAACAATCTCAATATTGAATTTCACCAACAAATTCAACAACAACCTCAAATTTGAAAAACTTCAACAAATTCAACAACCTCAACATTGAAAAAAACCAGCTAATTCAACAACAAACTCGACAATGAAAAACGGCAAAAAATTCAACAACAACCTCAACATTCAGTAACACCAAAAAATTCAACAGAAATCTCAACTATGAAAAACACCAAAAAATGCAAAAAAACACCTCAACTTTGAAAAACACCAACAAATTCAACTGCAACATGAACTTTGAAAAATACAGAAATGTTTTTTAAAAAACATTGATAACACCAATAAATTCAACACCAACCTCAATTTTGAAAATCACCAACAAATTCAACAACAAACACAACAATGTAAAACATCAATAACTTCAACAACAACAACCTCATCAATGAAAAACACCAAAAAATTCAACAACAACCCCAACATTGAAAAACACCAACAAATTCAACAACAGCCTCAACAATGAAAAACACAAAAAAATTCAACAACAACTCCAACATTGAAAAAAACCAACAAATTCAAGAACAACCTCAATATTGAAAATCACCAAAAAATTCAACTGCAACCTCAACTTTGAAAAATACAAAAAACTTAAAAAAAAAATTGATAACAGCAATAAATTCAAAAACAACCTCAATATTGAAATTCACCAACAAATTCAAGAACAAACTCAACCATGAAAAACACAAAAAAATTCACCAACAACCCCAACATTGAAAAACACTAACAAATTCAACAACAACCTCAATATTGAAAATCACGAACAAATTCAACAACAACTTCAACATTCAAAAAAAACAACAAATTCAACAACAACCTCAACATTGAAACTCACCAACAAATTCAACAACAACATCAACTTTGTAAAACACCAACAAATTCAAAAGCCTCAACATTGAAAAACATCAACATATTCAAATACAGCCTCAATATTGAAAATCACCAACAAATTCAAAAAACCTCAACAATGAAAAACAACAAAACATTCAACAACAACCACAACTTTGACAAACACCAACAGAGTCAACACCCTCAACATTCAAAAATACTAACAAATTCAACAAAAACCTCAACAATGAAAAAGAGCAAAAAAATCAACAACATCCTCAACTTTGAAAAACACCAACAAATTCAACAACAACCCCAACATTGAAAAACACCAACAAATTCAACAACAACCTCAATATTGAAAATCACCACCATATTCAACAACAACCACAACATTCAGAAACACCAACAAATTCCACAACAACCTCAACGTTGAAAATCACCAACAACTTCAACAACAACCTCAACATTCAATAACACCAACAAATTCAACAACAACCTCAACAATGAAAAACACCAAAAAAACTCACCAACAACCTCAACTTTGAAAAACACCAACAAATGCAACAACCTCAACATTGAAAAACAGCAACAAATTCAATTACAAACTCAACTTTGAAAAATACAAAAAGATTCAAAAAAAAACATTGAATACACCAATAAAATCAACAACAACCTCAATATTGAAAATCACCAACAAATTCAACAACAACTTCAACTTTGAAAAACACCAAAATATTCAACAAGAACCTTAACGTTGATTAACACCAACAATTTCAAAAAACTCAGCATTGAAAAACACCAACCAATTCAACTGCAACCGTAATATTGAAAATCACCAACAAATTCAACTACAACCTCATCAATGTAAAACACATAACAATTCAAAAACAATCTCAACATTTAAAAACACCAACAAATTCAACAAAAGCCTCAACAATGAAAAACAACAAAAAATTCAACCAGACCCTCAACTTTGAAAAACACCAACAAATTCAGCAACCTCATCGTTTAAAAACTCCAAGCAATTCAACAACAAACTCAACAATGAAAAATACCAAAAATATCAGGAACAACCCCAACATTGAAAAACACCAACAAATTCAACAACAACTTCAATACTGAAAATCAGCAACAAATTCAACAACAACCTCAACATTCACAAACACCAAGAAATTCAACATCCTCAACATTCAAAAAAACCAACAAATTCAACAAAAACCTCAACAATGAAAAAGAGCAAAAAACTCAACAACATCCTCAACTTTGAAAAACACCAACAAATTCAACAACCTCAACGTTGAAAAAGTGCAAGAAATTCAACAACAACCTCAACAATGAAAAACACCAAAAAATTCAACAACAACCCCAACATTGAAAAACACCAACTAATTCAACAACAACCTCAATATTGAAAATCACCAACAAATTCAACAACAACCTCAACATTCAGAAACACCAACAAATTCCACAACAACCTCAAGATTGAATATCACCAACAAATTCAACAACAACCTCAACATTCAAAAACACCAACAAATTCAACAACAACCTCAACAATGAAAAACACCAAAAATTCAACAACAACCTCAACTTTGAAAAACACCAACAAATGCAACAACCTCAACATTGAAAAAAAGCAACAAATTCAACTACAAACTCAACTTTGAAAAACACAAAAAGATTCAAAAAAAATTGAATACACCAATAAAATCAACAACAACCTCAATATTGAAAATCACCAACAAATTCAACAACAACCTCAACTTTGGAAAAGACCAAAATATTGAACAAGAACCTCAACTTTGAAAAACACGAAGAAATTCAAAAACATCAACATTGAAAAACACCAACAAATTCAACTGCAACCTCAATATTGAAAATCTCCAACAAATTCAAATACAACCTCTTCAATGAACAACATCATAAAATTCAATAACAACCTCAACATTCAAAAACAACAACAAATTCAACAAAAAAACTCAACGATGAAAAACACCAAAAAATTCAACAGCAACCTAAACTTTGAAAAACGCCAAAAAATTCAACGACCTCAACATTGAGAAGCAGCAACAAATTCAACTGCAACCTCAACTTTGAAAAATACAAAAAGATTAAAAAAACATTGAAAGCAACAATAATTCCAACAACAACCTCAATATTGAAAATCACCAAAAAATTCAACAACAAACTCAACATTGAAAAACATCAAAATATTTAACAACAACCTCAACTTTGAAAAACACCAACAAATTCAAAAACGTCAAAATGGAAAAACACCAACAAATTCAACTACAACCACAATATTGAAAATCACAAACAAATTCAACAACAACCTCTTTAATGAAAAACACCAACAAATTCAACAAAAACCTCAACAGTGAAAAATCCCAAAAAATTCATCAACATCCTCAACATTCAAAATCACCAACAAATTCCACAAAAACCTCAACAATGAAAAACACCATAAAATTCAACAACAACCTCAACATTGAAAAACTCAAAAAAATTTCAACAACAACCTCAACAATTAAAAACACCAAAATATTGAACAACAAAGTCAACATTGAGAATCTCCAACAAATTCAACAACAACCTCAACAATGAAAAACATCAAAAAATTCAACAACAACTTCAACATTGAAAAACTGCAACAAATTGAACATAAACCTCAACAATGAAAAATAACAAGAAATTCAACAACAACCTCAACTTTCAAAAACTTCAACAAATTCAACAACCTCAAGATTGAAAAACTCCAACAAATTCAACAACAACATCAACAATGAAAATCACCAAATATTTCAACGACAACCTCAACATTCAAAAACACCAACAAATTCAACAAAAACCTCAACAATTAAAAACACGAAAAAATTCAACAACAACGTCAACTTTAATAAACATCAACAAATTCAACAACATCAACATTGAAAAACACCAACAAATTCAACTGCAACCTCAACTTTGAAAAATACAAAAAAGATCAAAATAAACCATTGATATCACCAAGAAATGCAACAACCTTGAAAATCACCTACAAATTCAACAACAACCTCAGCAATGAAAAACATCAAAAAATTCAACAACAGCCTCAACAATGAAAAACACCAGCAAATTCAACAAGTACCGCAACAATGAAAAAAAACAAAAAATTCAACAACAACCTCTACAATGAAACACACCAAAAAATTCAACAAAAAACTCAACATTGAAAATCAATAACAAATTCAACATCAACCTAAAAAATGAAAAACATCAAAAAATTCAACAACAACCTCAACGTTCAAAAACAACAACAAATTCAACAAAAAAAATCAACAATGAAAAACACCAAAAAATTCAACAACAACCTCAACTTTCAAAAACAACTTTGAAAAACACCGAAAGATTCAACAACGTCAAAATTGATAAACAGCAACCTCAACAATGAAAAACACCCACAAATTCAACAAGTACCGCAACAATGAAAAACACCAAATAATTTAACAACAACCTCAACAATGAAAAACACCAAAAAATTCAACAACAAACTCAACATTGAAAATCATCAACAAAATCAACATCAACCTCAACAATGAAAAACATCAAAAAATTCAACAACAACCTCAACATTCAAAAACAACAACAAATTCAACAAAAAAAGTCAACATTGAAAAACACCAAAAAATTCAACAACCACCTCAACTTTGAAAAACACCAAAAAATTCAACAACCTCAACATTGAGAAACAGCAACAAATTCAACTGCAACCTCAACTTTGAAAAATACAAAAAGATTCAAAAAAAAACAATGAATGCACCAATATTTTCAACAACAACCTCAATATTGAAAATCACCAAAAAATTCAACAACAACCTCAACATTGAAAAACACCAAAATATTCAACAACAACCTCAAATTTGCTAAACACAAACAAATTGAAAATCCTCAACATGGAAAAACAACAACAAATTCAACTACAACCTCAATATTGGAAATCACCAACAAATTCAACAACAACCTCATTAATGAAAAACACCAACAAATTCAACAAAAAACCTCAACAATGAAAAATCCCAAAAAATTCATCAACATCCACAACATTCAAAAAAAATTCAACAACAACCTCAACACTCAAAAACACCAACGAATTCAACAAAAACCTCAACATTGAATAACAACAAAAAATTCAACAACAACCTCAACAATGAAAAACACCAAAAAATTCAACAACAACCTCAACATTCAAAAACACCAAAAAATAATAAAAACAACCTCAACATTCAAAAACCCCAACAAATTCAACCAAAATCTCAGCAATGAAAAACACCAAAAAATTCAACAACAACGTCCACTTTGAAAAACACCAACAATTTCAACATCCTCAACATTGAAAAACACCAACAAATTCAACAACAACCTCAACATTGAAAAACCCCAACCAATTCAACAACAACCTCAACAATGAAAAACACCAAAAAATTCAACAACAACCTCAACGTTCAAAAACAACAACAAATTCAACAAAAAAACTCAACAATGAAAAACACCAAAAAATTCAACAACAACCTCAACTTTGAAAAACAACTTTCAAAAACACCAAAAGATTCAGCAACCTCAACATTGATAAACAGCAACCTCAACAATGAAAAACACCCACAAATTCAACAAGTACCGCAACAATGTAAAACACCAAATAATTCAACAGCAACCTCAACAATGAAAAACACCAAAAAATTCAACAACAAACTCAACATTGAAAATCATCAATAAAATCAACATCAACCTCAACAATGAAAAACACCAAAAAATTCAACAACAACCTCAACTTTGAAAAACACCAAAAAATTCAACAACCTCAACATTAAGAAACAGCAACAAATTCAACTGCAACCTCAACTTTGAAAAATACAAAAAGATTAAAAAAACATTGAAAGCAACAATAATTCCAACAACAACCTCAATATTGAAAATCACCAAAAAATTCAACAACAAACTCAACATTGAAAAACATCAAAATATTTAACAACAACCTCAACTTTGAAAAACACCAACAAATTCAAAAACGTCAAAATGGAAAAACACCAACAAATTCAACTACAACCACAATATTGAAAATCACAAACAAATTCAACAACAACCTCTTTAATGAAAAACACCAACAAATTCCACAAAAACCTCAACAATGAAAAACACCATAAAATTCAACAACAACCTCAACATTGAAAAACTCAAAAAAATTTCAACAACAACCTCAACAATTAAAAACACCAAAATATTGAACAACAAAGTCAACATTGAGAATCTCCAACAAATTCAACAACAACCTCAACAATGAAAAACATCAAAAAATTCAACAACAACTTCAACATTGAAAAACTGCAACAAATTGAACATAAACCTCAACAATGAAAAATAACAAGAAATTCAACAACAACCTCAACTTTCAAAAACTTCAACAAATTCAACAACCTCAAGATTGAAAAACTCCAACAAATTCAACAACAACATCAACAATGAAAATCACCAAATATTTCAACGACAACCTCAACATTCAAAAACACCAACAAATTCAACAAAAACCTCAACAATTAAAAACACGAAAAAATTCAACAACAACGTCAACTTTAATAAACATCAACAAATTCAACAACATCAACATTGAAAAACACCAACAAATTCAACTGCAACCTCAACTTTGAAAAATACAAAAAAGATCAAAATAAACCATTGATATCACCAAGAAATGCAACAACCTTGAAAATCACCTACAAATTCAACAACAACCTCAGCAATGAAAAACATCAAAAAATTCAACAACAGCCTCAACAATGAAAAACACCAGCAAATTCAACAAGTACCGCAACAATGAAAAAAAACAAAAAATTCAACAACAACCTCTACAATGAAACACACCAAAAAATTCAACAAAAAACTCAACATTGAAAATCAATAACAAATTCAACATCAACCTAAAAAATGAAAAACATCAAAAAATTCAACAACAACCTCAACGTTCAAAAACAACAACAAATTCAACAAAAAAAATCAACAATGAAAAACACCAAAAAATTCAACAACAACCTCAACTTTCAAAAACAACTTTGAAAAACACCGAAAGATTCAACAACGTCAAAATTGATAAACAGCAACCTCAACAATGAAAAACACCCACAAATTCAACAAGTACCGCAACAATGAAAAACACCAAATAATTTAACAACAACCTCAACAATGAAAAACACCAAAAAATTCAACAACAAACTCAACATTGAAAATCATCAACAAAATCAACATCAACCTCAACAATGAAAAACATCAAAAAATTCAACAACAACCTCAACATTCAAAAACAACAACAAATTCAACAAAAAAAGTCAACATTGAAAAACACCAAAAAATTCAACAACCACCTCAACTTTGAAAAACACCAAAAAATTCAACAACCTCAACATTGAGAAACAGCAACAAATTCAACTGCAACCTCAACTTTGAAAAATACAAAAAGATTCAAAAAAAAACAATGAATGCACCAATATTTTCAACAACAACCTCAATATTGAAAATCACCAAAAAATTCAACAACAACCTCAACATTGAAAAACACCAAAATATTCAACAACAACCTCAAATTTGCTAAACACAAACAAATTGAAAATCCTCAACATGGAAAAACAACAACAAATTCAACTACAACCTCAATATTGGAAATCACCAACAAATTCAACAACAACCTCATTAATGAAAAACACCAACAAATTCAACAAAAAACCTCAACAATGAAAAATCCCAAAAAATTCATCAACATCCACAACATTCAAAAAAAATTCAACAACAACCTCAACACTCAAAAACACCAACGAATTCAACAAAAACCTCAACATTGAATAACAACAAAAAATTCAACAACAACCTCAACAATGAAAAACACCAAAAAATTCAACAACAACCTCAACATTCAAAAACACCAAAAAATAATAAAAACAACCTCAACATTCAAAAACCCCAACAAATTCAACCAAAATCTCAGCAATGAAAAACACCAAAAAATTCAACAACAACGTCCACTTTGAAAAACACCAACAATTTCAACATCCTCAACATTGAAAAACACCAACAAATTCAACAACAACCTCAACATTGAAAAACCCCAACCAATTCAACAACAACCTCAACAATGAAAAACACCAAAAAATTCAACAACAACCTCAACGTTCAAAAACAACAACAAATTCAACAAAAAAACTCAACAATGAAAAACACCAAAAAATTCAACAACAACCTCAACTTTGAAAAACAACTTTCAAAAACACCAAAAGATTCAGCAACCTCAACATTGATAAACAGCAACCTCAACAATGAAAAACACCCACAAATTCAACAAGTACCGCAACAATGTAAAACACCAAATAATTCAACAGCAACCTCAACAATGAAAAACACCAAAAAATTCAACAACAAACTCAACATTGAAAATCATCAATAAAATCAACATCAACCTCAACAATGAAAAACACCAAAAAATTCAACAACAACCTCAACTTTGAAAAACACCAAAAAATTCAACAACCTCAACATTAAGAAACAGCAACAAATTCAACTGCAACCTCAACTTTGAAAAATACAAAAAGATTAAAAAAAAAACATTGAATGCACGAATATTTTCATCAACAACCTCAACTTTGCTAAACACCAACAAATTCAAAATCCTCAACATGGAAAAACACCAACAAATTCAACTACAACCTCAACAATGAAAAATCCCAAAAAATTCATCAACATCCTCAACATTCAAAAACATCAACAAATTCAACAACAACCTCAACACTCAAAAACACCAACGAATTCAACAAAAACCTCAACATTCAAAAACACCAAAAAATAAAAAAAACAACCTCAACATTCAAAAACACCAACAAATTCAACCAAAACCTCAGCAATGAAAAACACCAAAAAATTCAACAGCAAACTCAACTTTGAAAAACACCAACAATTTCAACATCCTCAACATTGAAAAACACCGACAAATTCAACAACAACCTCAACATTGAAAAACCCCAACCAATTCAACAACAACCTCAACAATGAAAAACACCAACAAATTCAACAACAACCTCAACATTCAAAAACACCAACAAATTCAACAACATCCTGAGCAATGAAAAACATCAAAAAATTCAACATCAACCTGAACATTCCAAAACACCAACAAATACAAGAAAAACCTCAACAATGAAAACACCAAGAAATTCAACAACAACCACAACTTTGAAAAACACCAACAAATTCATCAACAACCTCAACAATGAAAAACAGCAAAAAATTCAACAACAACGACCAAAACAATGAGAAACACCATAAAATTCAACAACAACCTCAACATTGAAAATCTCCAACAATTTCAAAAACAACCTCAACAATTAAAAACACCAAAATATTGAACAACAATCTCAACATTGAAATTCACCAACAAATTCAACAACAACCTCAACAATGAAAAACACCAAAAAATTCAACAACAAACTCAACATTGAAAATCATCAACAAATTCAACATCAACCTCAACAATGAAAAACATCAAAAAATTCAACAACAACCTCAACATTCAAAATCTACAACAAATTCAACATAAACCTCAACAATGAAAAACACCAACAAATTCAACAACAACCTCAGCAATGATAAATATCAAAATATTCAACAACAACAACCTCAACAATGATAAACGCCAAAAATTCAACAACAACCTCAACAATGAAAAGCAGCGAAATAATCAATAAGAACCTCAACATTTAAAAACTCCAACAATTTCTACAACTACCGCAACAATGAAAATCTCCAAAGAATTCAACAACAAACTCAATATTGAAAATCAGCATCAAATTCAACAAAAATATCAACAATGATAAACATCAATAAATTCAAAATCAACCACAACATTCCCAAACAATAACAAATTCAACAAAAACCTCAACAATGAAAACACCAAAAAATTCAACAACAACCACAACTTTGGATAACACCAACAAATTCAACAACCTCAATATTGAAAATCACCAACAAATTCATCAACAACCTCAACAATGAAAAACAGCAAAAAATTCCACAACAACCTCAACATGTAAAAACTCCAACAATTTCAACAACAACCTCAAGAATGAAAAACTCCACAATATTCAAGAACAAACTTAACATTGAAAATCACCAACAAATTCAACAACAACCACAACAATGAATAACATCAAAAAATTCAACCACAACCCAAACATTCAAAAACAACAACAAATTCAACAAAAATCTCAACAATGAAAAACATCAAAAAATTCAGCATCAACCTGAACATTCCAAAACACCAAGAAACACAACAAAAACCTCAAAAATGAAAACACCAAAAAATTCAACAACAAACACAACTTTGAAAAACACCAACAAATTCAACAAACTCAATATTGAAAGTCACCAACAAATTCATCAACAACCTCAACAATGAAAAACAGCAAAAAAATTCAACAACAACGACCTCAAAAATGAAAAAAAACATAAAATTCAACAGCAACCTCAACATTGAAAAACTCCAACAATTTCAACAACAACCTCAACAATTAAAAACACCAAAATATTGAACAACAAACTCAACATTGAAAATCACCAACAAATTCAACAACAACCTCAACAATGAAAAACATCAAAAAATTCAACAACAACTTCAACATTCAACAACTACAACAAATTCAACCTAAACCTCAACAATGAAAAACAACAATAAATTCAACAACAACCTCAACATTCAAAAACTTCAACAAATTCAACAACCTCAAGCATGAAAAACTCCAACAAATTCAACAACAACCTCAACAATGAAAATCACCAAATAATTCAGCGACAACCTCAACATTCAAAAACACCAACAAATTCAACAATAACCTCAACAATTAAAAACACGAAAAAATTCAGCAACAACATCAACTTTGAAAAACACCAACAAATTCAACAACTTCAACATTGAAAAACACCAACAAATTCAACTGCAACCTCAACTTTGAAAAATACAAAAAAGATCAAAAAAAACCATTGATAACACCAATAAATGCAATAACCTCAACATTGAAAATCACCAACAAATTCAACAACAACCTCAACAATGAAAAACTTCAAAAAATTCAACAACAACCTCAACAATGAAAAACACCAACAAATTCAACAAGTACCGCAAAAATGAAAAACACCAAAAAAATTCAACAACAACCTCAATATTGAAAATCACCAAAAAATTCAACAACAACCTCAACATTGAAAAACACCAAAATATTCAACAACAACCTCAACTTTGAAAAACACCAACAAATTCAAAAACCTGAACAATGATAAACACCAAAAAATTCAATAACAACCTCAACTTTGAAAAACACCAACAAATTCAACAACAACCTCAGCAAGGATAAATATCAAAAAAGTCAACAACAACCTCAACAATGAAAAGCAGCGAAATAATCAATAAAAACCTCAACATTTAAAAACTCCAACAATTTCAACAACTACCGCAACAATGAAAATCCCCAAAGAATTCAACAACAAACTCAACATTGCAAATCAGCATCAAATTCAACAAAATATCAACAATGATAAACATCAATAAATTCAAAATCAACCACAACCTTCCAAAACAATAACAAATTCAACAAAAATCTCAACAATGAAAAACATCAAAAAATTCAACATCAACCTGAACATTCCAAAACACCAACAAATACAACAAAAACCTCAACAATGAAAACACCAAAAAATTCAACAACAACCACAACTTTGAAAAACACCAACAAATTCAACAAACTCAATATTGAAAGTCACCAACAAATTCATCAACAACCTCAACAATGAAAAACAGCAAAAAATTCAACAACAACGACCTCAACAATGAAAAACACCATAAAATTCATCAACAGCCTCAACATTGATAAACTCCAAAAATTTCAACAACAACCTCAACAATTAAAAACACCAAAATATTGAACAACAAAGTCAACATTGAGAATCTCCAACAAATTCAACAACAACCTCAACAATGAAAAACATCAAAAAATTCAACAACAACTACAACATTCAAAAACTACAACAAATTCAACATAAACCTCAACAATGAAAAACAACAATAAATTCAACAACAGCCTCAACTTTCAAAAACTTCAACAAATTCAACAACCTCAAGATTGAAAAACTCCAACAAATTCAAAAACAACCTCAACAATGAAATTCACCAAATATTTCAACGACAACCTCAACATTCAAAAACACCAACAAATTCAACAAAATCCTCAACAATTAAAAACACGAAAAAATTCAACAACATCAACTTTGAAAAACATCAACAAATTCAACAACCTCAACATTGAAATACACCAACAAATTCAACTGCAACCTCAACTTTGAAAAATACAAAAAAGATCAAAAAAAACCATTGATAACACCAATAAATGCAACAACCTTGAAAATCACTAACAAATTCAACAACAACCTCAGCAATGAAGAACATCAAAAAATTCAACAACAGCCTCAACAATGAAAAACACCAACAAATTCAACAAGTACCGCAACAATGAAAAACACCAAAAAATTCAACAACAACCTCAACAATGAGAAACACCAATAAATTCAACAACAAACTCAACATTGAAAATCAATAACAAATTCAACATCAACCTCAACAATGAAAAACATCAGAAAATTCAACAACAACCTCAAAATTCAAAAACAACAACAAATTCAACAAAAAAACTCAACAATGAAAAACACCAAAAAATTCAACAACAACCTCAACTTTGAAAAACAACTTTGCAAAACACCAAAAGATTCAACAACCTCAACATTGATAAACAGCAACCTGAACAATGAAAAACACCCACAAATTCAACAAGTACCGCAACAATGAAAAACACCAAAAAATTCAACAACAACCTCAACAATGAAAAACACCAAAAAATTCAACAACAAACTCAACATTGAAAATCATCAACAAAATCAACATCAACCTCAACAATGAAAAACACCAAAAAATTCAACAACAACCTCAACTTTGAAAAACACCAAAAAATTCAACAACCACAACATTGAGAAACAGTAACAAATTCAACAGCAATCTCAACTTTGAAAAATACAAAAAGATTAAAAAAAAAACATTGAATGCACCAATATTTTCAACAACAACCTCAATATTGAAAATCACCAAAAAATTCAACAACAACCCCAACATTGAAAACCACCAAAATATTCAACAACAACCTCAACTTTGAATAACACCAACAAGTTCGAAATCCTCAACATGGAAAAACACCAATAAATTCAACTACATCCTCAATATTGAAAATCACCAACAATTTCAACAACAACCTCATTAATTAAAAACACCAACAAATTCAACAAAAACCTCAACAATGAAAAATCCCAAAAAATTCAACAACAAACTCAACACTCAAAAACACCAACGACTTCAACAAAAACCTCAACATTGAATAACAACAAAAAATTCAACAACAACCTCAACAATGAAAAACACCAAAAAATTCAACAACAACCTCAACATTCAGAAACACCAAAAAATTAAAAAAAAACCTCAACATTCAAAAACACCAACAAATTCAACCAAAATCTAAAACACCAAATAATTCAACAACAACCTCAACTTTGAAAAACACCAACAATTTCAACATCCTCAACATTGAAAAACACCAACAAATTCAACAACAACCTCAACATTGAAAAACCCCAACCAATTCAATAACAACCTCAACAATGAAAAACACCAAAAAATTCAACAACAACCTCAACATTCAAAAATACCAACAATTTCAACAACAACCTGATCAATGAAAAACATCAAAAAATTCAACATCTACCTGAACATTCCAAAACACCAACAAATACAACAAAAACCTCAACAATGAAAACACCAAGAAATTCAACAACAACCACAACTTTGAAAAACACCAACAAATTCATCAACAACCTCAACAATGAAAAACTGCAAAAAATACAACAACAACGACATCAACAATGAAAAACACCATAAAATTCAACAACAACCTCAACATTGAAAAACTCCAACAATTTCAAAAACAACCTCAACAATGAAAAACATCAATAAATTCAACAACAACTTCAACATTCAAAAACTACAACAAATTCAACATAAACCTCAACAATGAAAAACAACAATGAATTCAACAACAACCTCAACTTTGAAAAATACCAACAAATTCAACAACAACCTCAGCAATGATAAATATCAAAAAATTCAACAACAACAACAACCTCAACAATGAAAAACACCAAAAAAGTCAACAACAACCTCAACAATGAAAAGCAGCGAAATAATCAATAAAAACCTCAACATTTAAAAACTCCAACAATTTCAACAACTACCGCAACAATGAAAATTCCCAAAGAATTCAACAACACACTCAACATTGAAAATCAGCATCAAATTCAACAAAAATATCAACAATGATAAACATCAATAAATTCAAAATCAACCACAACATTCCACAACAATAACAAATTCATCAACAACCTCAACAATGAAAAACAGCAAAAATTTCAACAACAACTACAACATGTAAAAACTCCAACAATTTCAACAACAACCTCAAGAATGAAAAACACCACAACATTCAAGAACAAACTTAACATTGAAAATCACCAACAAATTCAACAACAACCACAACAATGAAAATCATCAAAAAAATTCAACAACAACTTCAACATTCAAAAACTTCAACAAATTCAACAACCTCAAGAATGAAAAACTCCAGCAAATTCAACAACAACCTCAAAAATGAAAATCACCAAATATTTCAACGACAACCTCAACATTCAAAAACACCAACAAATTCAACAAAAACCTCAACAATTAAAAACACGAAAAAATTCAACAACAACATCAACTTTGAAAAACATCAACAAATTCAACAACCTCAACATTGAAAAATACCAACAAATTCAACTGCAACCTCAACTTTGAAAAATACAAAAAAGATCAAAAAAAATCATTGATAACACCAATAAATGCAACAACCTCAACATTGAAAATCACCAACAAATTCAACAACAACCTCAGCTATGAAAAACATCAAAAATTTCAACAACAGCCTCAACAATGAAAAACACCAACAAATTTAACAAGTACCGCAACAATGAAAAAACACCAAAAAATTCAACAACAACCTCAACAATGAAAAACACCAAAAAATTTAACAACAAACTCAACATTGAAAATCAACAACAAAATCAACATCAGCCTCAACAATGAAAAACATTAAAAAATTCAACAACAACCTCAACTTTGAAAAACAACTTTGAAAAACACCGAAAGATTCAGCAACCTCAACATTGATAAACAACAACCTCAGCAATGAAAAACACCAACAAATTCAACAAGTACCTCAACAATGAAAAACACCAAAAAATTCAACAACAACCTCAACAATGAAAAACACCAAAAAATTCAACAACAAACTCAACATTGAAAATCATCAACAAATTCAACATCAACCTCAACAATGGAAAACATCAAAAAATTCAACAACAACCTCAACATTCAAAAACAACAACAAATCCAAAATCCCCAAAAAATTCAACTACAACCTCAATATTGAAAATCACCAACAAATTCAACAACAACCTCATTAATAAAAAACACCAACAAATTCAACAAAAACCTCAACAATGAAAAATCCCAAAAAATTCATCAACATCCTCAACATTCAAAAACAACAACAAATCCAAAATCCCCAAAAAATTCAACTACAACCTCAATATTGAAAATCACCAACAAATTCAACAACAACCTCATTAATAAAAAACACCAACAAATTCAACAAAAACCTCAACAATGATAAATCCCAAAAAATTCATCAACATCCTCAACATTCAAAAACACCAACAAATTACACAAAAATCTCATCAATTAAAATCACCAAAAAATTCAACAACACCATCAACATTGAAAAACATCAACAAATTCAACAACAACCTCAACACTCAAAAACACCAACGAATTCAACAAAATCCTCAACATTGAATAACAACAAAAAATTCAACAACAACCTCAACAATGAAAAACACCAAAAAATTCAACAACAACCTCAACAATGAAAAACACAAAAAAAGTCAACAACAACCTCAACAATGACAAGCAGCGAAATAATCAATAAAAACCTCAACATTTAAAAACTCCAACAATTTCAACAACTACCGCAACAATGAAAATTCCCAAAGAATTCAACAACAAACTCAACATTGGAAATCAGCATCAAATTCAACAAAAATATCAACAATGATAAACATCAATAAATTCAAAATCAACCACAACATTCCACAACAATAACAAATTCAACAAAAACCTCAACAATGAAAACACCAAAAAATTCAACAACAACCACAAATTTGAATAACACCAACAAATTCAACAACCTCAATATTGAAAATCACCAACAAATTCATCAACAACCTCAACAATGAAAAACAGGAAAAATTTCAACAACAACTTCAACATGTAAAAACTCCAACAATTTCAACAACAACCTCAAGAATGAAAAACACCACAACATTCAAGAACAAACTTAACATTGAAAATCACCAACAAATTCAACAACAACCACAACAATGAAAATCATCAAAAAATTCAACAACAACTTCAACATTCAAAAACTTGAACAAATTCAACAACCTCAAGAATGAAAAACTCCAGCAAATTCAACAACAACCTCAAAAATGAAAATCACCAAATATTTCAACGACAACCTCAACATTCAAAAACACCAACAAATTCAACAAAAACCTCAACAATTAAAAACACGAAAAAATTCAACAACAAACTCAACAATGAAAAACACCAAAAAAATCAATAAAAACCTCAACATTGAAAAACTCCAAAAATTTCAACAACTACCACAACAATTATAAACACCAAAAATTCGACAACAAACTCAACATTGAAAATCACCATCAAATTCAACAAAAACCTGAACAATGAAAAACACCAAATAATTCATCAACATCCTCAACATTCAAAAACACCAACAAATTCAACAAAAACCTCAACAATGAAAAACACCCAAAAATTTAACAACAACATCAACACTGAAAAACACCAACAAATTCAACAACAACATCAACATTGAAAAACAAGAACAAATTCAACAAAAACCTAAACATTGAAAAACACCAAAAAAATCCACAACAACCTCAACATTCAAAAACACCAAAAAAAAAACAACAACCTCAACATTCAAATACACCAACAAATTCAACCAAACCCTCAACAATGAAAAACGCCAAAAAATTCAACAACAACCTCAACTTTGAAAAACACCAACAAATTCAACAACCTCAACATTGAAAAACACCAACAAGTTGATTAACAACCTCAACTTTGAAAAACACCAACAAATTCAACAACCTCAACATTGAAAAACACCAACAATTTCATCAACAATTCAACCAAATCCTCAACAATGAAAAACACCAAAAAATTCAACAACAACCTCAACTTTGAAAAACACCAACAAATTCATCAAATACCTCAACAATGAAAAACAGCAAAAAATTCAACAACAACGACCTCAACAATGAAAAACAACAAAAAATTCAACAACAACCTCAACATTAAAAATCACCAACAAATTCAACAAAAACCTCAACAATGAAAAAAATCAAAAAATTCAACAACAACGACCAGAACAATGAAAAACAACAAAAAATTCAACAACAACCTCAACATTGAAAATCACCAACAAATTCAACAACAACCTCAACAATGAAAAAAATCAAAAAATTCAACAACAACGACCTCAACAATGATAAACACCAAAAAATTCAACAACAACCTCAACATTGAAAATCACCAACAAATTCATCAACAACCTCAACAATGAAAAACAGCAAAAAATTCAGCAACAACGACCTCAACAATGAAAAACACCAAAAAATTCAACAACAACTTCAACATTGAAAAACTCCAACAATTTCAACAACAACCTCAACAATGAAAAACACCGAAATATTGAACAAGAACCTCAACAATGAAAAACATCAACAAATTCAACAACAACCTCAACTTTCATAAACACCAAAAAATACAACAACGACTTCAACAAGGAAAAACACCAAAAAATTCAACAACAACCTCAACAATGAAAAACACCGAAATATTGAACAACAAACTCATCATTGAAAATCACCAACAAATTCAACAAAAACCTCAACAATGAAACACACCGAAAAATTCAACAACACCTCAACTTTGAAAAACACAGACATATTCAACAACCTCAACAATCAAAATAATCAACAAATTCAACACATACCTCAACAATGAAAAACACCAAAAATTTGAACAACTTCCTCAACTTTCAAAAATACCAACAAATTCAACAACCTCAACATTGAAAAACTCCAACAAATTCAACAACAACCTCAACAATGAAAATCACCAAATAATTCAACGACAACCTCAACATTCAAAACAACAACAAATTCAACAAAAACCTCAACAATTAAAAACACGAAAAAATTTAACAACAACATCAACTTTGAAAAACACCAACAAATTCAACAACCTCAACTTTGAAAAATACCAAAAAATTCAACAACGTCAACTTTGAAAATCACCAGCATATTCAACAACAACCTCAGCAATGAAAAACATCAAAAAATTCAACAACAACCTCAACAATGAAAAACACCAACAAATTCAACAAGTACCGCAACAATGAAAAACACCAAAAAATTCAACATCAACATCAACAATGAAAAACACCAAAAAATTCAACAACAAACTCAACATTGAAAATCATCAACAAATTCAACATCAACCTCAACAATGAAAAACATCATAAAATTCAACAACAACCTCAACATTCAAAAACAACAACAAATTCAACAAAATAACTCAACTATGAAAAACACCAAAAAATTCAACAGCGACCTAAACTTTGAAAAACACCAAAAAATTCAACGACCTCAACATTGAGAAACAGCAACAAATTCAACTGCAACCTCAACTTTGAAAAATACAAAAAGATTCAAAAAAAAACATTGAATACACCAATAAGTCCAACAACAACCTCAATATTGAAAATCACCAAAAAATTCAACAACAACCTCAACATTGAAAAACATCAAAATATTCAACAACAACCTCAATTTTGAAAAACACCAACAAATTCAAAAACCTCAAGATGCAAAAACACCAACAAATTCAACTACAACCACAATATTGAAAATCACTAACAAATTCAACAACAACCTCTTTAATGAAAAACACCAACAAATTCAACAAAATCCTCAACAATGAAAAATCCCAAAAAATTCATAAACATCCTCAACATTCAAAAACACCAACAAATTCCACAAAAATCTCAACAATTAAAAACACCAAAAAATTCAACAACACCATCAACATTGAAAAACATCAACAAATTCAACAACAACCTCAACATTCAAAAACACCAACAAATTCAACAAAAACCTCAACATTGAATAACAACAAAAAATTCAACAACAACCTCAACAATGAAACACACCAAAAAATTCAACAACAACCTCAACATTCAAAAACACCAAAAAGTAAAAACAACAACCTCAACATTCAAAAACACCAACAAATTCCACAAAAATCTCAACAATTAAAAACACCAAAAAATTCAACAACACCATCAACATTGAAAAACATCAACGAATTCAACAACTACCTCAACATTAAAAAACACCAACAAATTCAACAAAAACCTCAACAATGAAAAACACCAAAAAATTTAACAACAACCTCAACTATGAAAAACACCAACAAATTCAACAACCTCAACATTGAAAAACTCCAACCAATTGAACAACAACCTCAACAATGAAAAACCCGAACCAATTCAACAACAACCTCAATCATTCAAAAACACCAACAATTTCAACAACAACCTCAGCAATGAAAAACATCAAAAAATTTATCGACAATCTCAACAATGAAAAACACCAAAAAAATTCAACAAAAACCTCAACAATGAAAAACACCAATAAAATCAATTGTAACCTCAACATTGAAAAACTCCAAGAATTTCAACAACTACCACAACAATTAAAAACACGAAAAATTCGACAACAAACTCAACATTCAAAAGCACCAACAATTTCAACAACAACCTCAGCAATGAAAAACATCAAAAAATTTATCAACAATCTAAACAATGAAAAACACCAAAAAAATTCAACAAAACCCTCAACAATGAAAACACCCAAAAATTCATCAACATCCTCAACATTCAAAAATACCAAAAAATTCAACAAAAACCGCAACAATGAAAAACACCCAAAAATTCAACAACAACATCAACAATGAAAAACACCAACAAATTCAACAACAACCTCAAAATTGATAAACTCCAACAAATTCAACAAAAACCTCAACATTGAAAAACACCAGAAAATACCATAACAAGCTGAACATTCAAAGACACCAAAAAATAAAAACAACAACCTCAACATTCAAATACACCAACAAATTCAACCAAATCCTCAACATTGAAAAACACCAAAAAATTCAACAACAACCTCAACTTTGAAAAACACCAACAAATTCAACAACCTCAACATTGAAAAACACCAACAAATCCATCAACAACCTCAACAATGAAAAACAGCAAAAATTCAACAAAAACGACCTCAATAATGAAAAACACCAAAAAATTCAACAACAACCTCAACATTGAAAAACTCCAACAATTTCAACAACAACCTCAACAATGAAAAACAACAAAATATTGAACAACGAACTCAACGTTCAAAGACAACAACAAATTCAACATAAACCTCATCAATGAAAAACACCAAAAATTCAACAACAACTTCAACTTTCATAAAAACCAAAAAATTCAACAACCTCAACATTGAAAAATACTAACAAATTCAACAAAAACCTCAACATTCAACAACACCAACAAATTCAACACATACCTCAACAGTGAAAAACACCAAAAAATTGAACAAATCCCTCAAATTTCAAAAACACCATCAAATTCAACAACCTCAACATTGAAAAACACCAACAAATTCAATGACAACCTCAACAATGAAAATCACCAAAAAATTCAACGACAACCTCAACATTCAAAAAGACCAACAAATTCAACAAAAAGCTCAACAAATAAAAACAGGAAAAAATTCAACAACAACATCCACTTTGAAAAATACCAACAAATTCAACAACCTCATCATTGAAAAACACCAACAAATTCAAATGCAACCTCAACTTTGAAAAATACAAAAAAGATTTAAAAAAAACCATTCATAACACCAATAAATGCAACAACCTCAACATTGAAAATCACCAACAAATTCAGCAACAACCTCAGCTATGAAAAACATCAAAAAATTCAACAACAACCTCAACAATGAAAAACACCAACAAATTCAACAAGTACCGCAACAATGAAAAACACCAAAAAATTCAACAACAACCTCAACAATGAAAAACACCAAAAAATTCAACAACAAACTCAACATTGAAAATCATCAACAAATTCAACATCAACCTCAACAATGAAAAACATCAAAAACTTCAACAACAACCTCAACATTCAAAAACAACAACAAATTCAACAAAAACACTCAACAATGAAAAACACCAAAAAATTCAACAACAACCTCAACTTTGAAAAACACCAAAAAATTCAACAACCTCAAATTTGAGAAACAGCAACAAATTCAACTGCAATCTCAACTTTGAAAAATACAAAGAGATTCAAAGAAAAACATTGAATGCACCAAATATTTCAACAACAACCTCAATATTGAAAATCACCAAAAAATTCAACAACAACCTCAACATTGAAAAACACCAAAATATTCAACAACAACCTCAACATTGAAAAACATCAAAAAATTCAACAACAACCTCAACAATGAAAAACACCAACAAATTCAACAAGAACCTCAACATTGAATAACAACAAAAAATTCAACAACATCCTCAACAATGAAAAACACCAAAAAATTCAACAACAACCTCAACATTCAAAAACACCAAAAAATAAAAACAACAACTTCAACATTCAAAAACACCAACAAATTCAACAAGAACCTCAACATTGAATAACAACAAAAAATTCAACAACAACCTCAACAATGAAAAATACCAAAAAATTCAACAACAACCTCAACATTCAAAAACACCAAAAAATAAAAACAACAACCTCAACATTCAAAAACACCAACAAATTCAACGAAAACCTCAACTATGAAAAACACCAAAAAATTCAACAACAACCACAACACTGAAAAATACCAACAAATTCAACAACAACCTCAACATTGAAATACTCCAACCAATTCAACAACAACCTCAACCATGAAAAACACCAAAAAATTCAACAACAACCTCAGCATTCAAAAACACCAACTATCTCAACAACAACCTCAGCAATGAAAAATATCAATAAATTCAACAACAACCTCAACAATGAAAAACACCAAAAAAATTCAACAACAACCTCAACAATGAAAAAGACCAAACAATGCAATAAAAACCTCAACATTGAAAAACTCCAACAATTTCAACAACTACCACAACAATTAGAAACACCAAAAATTCGACAACAAACTCAACATTGAAAATCACCATCGAATTCAAAAAAAACCTCAACAATGAAAAACACCAACAAATTCATCAACATCCTGAACATTCAAAAACACCAACAAATTCAACAAGTACCGCAACAATGAAAAACACTAAAAAATTCAACAACAAACTCAACAATGAAAAACACCAAAAAATTCAACAACAAACTCAACATTGAAAATCATCAACAAATTCAACATCAACCTCAAATATGAAAAACACCAAAAAATTCAACAACCTCAAATTTGAGGAACAGCAACAAATTCAACTGCAATCTCAACTTTGAAAAATACAAAGAAATTCAAAGAAAAACATTGAATGCACCAAATATTTCAACAACAACCTCAATATTGAAAATCACCAAAAAATTCAACAACAACCTCAACATTGAAAAACACCAAAATATTCAACAACAACCTCAACATTGAAAAACATCAAAAAATTCAACAACAACCTCAACAATGAAAAACACCAACAAATTCAACAAGAACCTCAACATTGAATAACAACAAAAAATTCAACAACATCCTCAACAATGAAAAACACCAAAAAATTCAACAACAACCTCAACATTCAAAAACACCAAAAAATAAAAACAACAACCTCAACATTCAAATACACCAACAAATTCAACCAAATCCTCAACAATGAAAAACACCAAAAAATTCAACAACAACCTCAACTTTGAAAAACACCAAAAAATTCAACAACCTCAAATTTGAGAAACAGCAACAAATTCAACTGCAATCTCAACTTTGAAAAATACAAAGAGATTCAAAGAAAAACATTGAATGCACCAAATATTTCAACAACAACCTCAATATTGAAAATCACCAAAAAATTCAACAACAACCTCAACATTGAAAAACACCAAAATATTCAACAACAACCTCAACATTGAAAAACATCAAAAAATTCAACAACAACCTCAACAATGAAAAACACCAACAAATTCAACAAGAACCTCAACATTGAATAACAACAAAAAATTCAACAACATCCTCAACAATGAAAAACACCAAAAAATTCAACAACAACCTCAACATTCAAAAACACCAAAAAATAAAAACAACAACTTCAACATTCAAAAACACCAACAAATTCAACAAGAACCTCAACATTGAATAACAACAAAAAATTCAACAACAACCTCAACAATGAAAAATACCAAAAAATTCAACAACAACCTCAACATTCAAAAACACCAAAAAATAAAAACAACAACCTCAACATTCAAAAACACCAACAAATTCAACGAAAACCTCAACTATGAAAAACACCAAAAAATTCAACAACAACCACAACACTGAAAAATACCAACAAATTCAACAACAACCTCAACATTGAAATACTCCAACCAATTCAACAACAACCTCAACCATGAAAAACACCAAAAAATTCAACAACAACCTCAGCATTCAAAAACACCAACTATCTCAAAAACAACCTCAGCAATGAAAAATATCAATAAATTCAACAACAACCTCAACAATGAAAAACACCAAAAAAAATTCAACAACAACCTCAACAATGAAAAAGACCAAACAATGCAATAAAAACCTCAACATTGAAAAACTCCAACAATTTCAACAACTACCACAACAATTAGAAACACCAAAAATTCGACAACAAACTCAACATTGAAAATCACCATCGAATTCAAAAAAAACCTCAACAATGAAAAACACCAACAAATTCATCAACATCCTGAACATTCAAAAACACCAACAAATTCAACAAGTACCGCAACAATGAAAAACACTAAAAAATTCAACAACAAACTCAACAATGAAAAACACCAAAAAATTCAACAACAAACTCAACATTGAAAATCATCAACAAATTCAACATCAACCTCAAATATGAAAAAGATCAAAAAATTCAACAACAACCTCAACAATCAAAAACAACAACAAATTCAACAAAAAAACTCAACAATGAAAAACACCAAAAAATTCAACAACAACCTCAACTTTGAAAAACACCAAAAAATTCAAGAACCTCAACATTGAGAAACAGCAACAAATTCAACTGCAACCTCAACCTTGAAAAATACAAAAAGATTCAAAAAAAAACATTGAATGCACCAATATTTTCAACAACAACCTCAATATTGAAAATCACCAAAAAATTCAACAACAACCTCAACATTGAAAAACACCAAAATATTCAACAACAACCTCAACTTTGAAAAACACCAACAAACTCAAAAACCTCAACATGGAAAAACACCAACAAATTCAACTACAACCTCAATATTGAAAATCACCAACAAATTCAACAACAACCTCATTAATGAAAAACACCAACAAATTCAACCAAAACCTCAACAATATAAAATCCCAAAAATTCATCAAAATCCTCAACATTCAAAAACACCAACCAATTCCACAAAAATCTCAAAAATCAAAAACAACAAATAATTCAACAACACCATCAACATTGAAAAACATCAACAAATTCAACAACAACCTCAACATTCAAAAACACCAACCAATTCAACCAAAACCTCAACAATGAAAAACACCAAAAAATTCAACAACATCCTCAACACTGAAAAATACCAATAAATTCAACAACAACCTCAACATTGAAATACTCCAACCAATTCAACAACAACCTCAACAATGAAAAATACCAAAAAAATTCAACAACAACATCAACAATGAAAAAGACCAAACAAGGCAATAAAAACCTCAACATTGAAAAACTCAAACAATTTCAACAACTACCACAACAATTAAAAACACCGAAATTTCGACAACAAACTCAACATTGAAAATCACCATCGAATTCAACAAAATCCTCAACAATGAAAAACATCAAAAAATTCAGCAACTTCCTCAACATTCAAAAACACCAACAAATTCAACAAAAATATCAAGAATGAAAAACAACCAAAAATTCAACAACAACATCAACAATGAAAAACAGCAACAAATTCAACATCAACCTCAACTTTGAAAAACAACAACAAATTCAACAAAAACATCAACAATGAAAAACACCCAAAAATTCAACAACATCAACAATGAAAAACACCAACAAATTCAACATCAACCTCAACTTTGAAAAACACCAAAAAATTCAACAACAACCTCAACTATGAAAAAAACCAACAAATTCAACAACCTCAACATTGAAAAACACCAACAAATTCAGCAACAACCTCAACATTGAAAAACTCCAACAAATTCAACAACAACCTCAACATTCAAAAACACCATAAAATAAAACCAACAACTTCAACATTCAAAAACACCAACAAATTCAAAAAACCTCAACAATGAAAAATACCAAAATATTCAACGACAGCCTCAACTTTGAAAAACACCAACAAATTCAACAACCTCAACATTGAAAAACACCAACAAATTCAACAACAACCTCAACAATGAAAAACACCAACAAATTCAACAACAACCTCAACATTGAAAAACTCCAACATATTCAAAAACAACCTCAACAATGAATAACACCAAAACATTCAACAACAAACTCAACATTCAAAAACACTAACAATTTCAACAACAACCTCAGCAACGATAAACTTCAAAAAATTCAACAACAACCTCAACAATGAAAAACACCAAATAAATTCAACAACGACCTCAACAATGAAAAACAACAAAAAATCAATAAAAACCTCAAAATTGAAAAACACCAAAAAATTCCACTACAACCTCAACAATGAAAAACACCAAAAAATTCAACAACGACCTCAACTTTCAAAAACAGCAAAAAAAAAACAACCTCAACATTCAAAAACACCAACAATATTGAAAAACACCAACAAATACAACAACCTCAACATTGACAAACTCCACCAAATTCAACTACAACCTCAACATTGAAAAACTCCAACAAATTCAACAACAACCTCAACAATGAAAAACTCCAAAAAATTCAACAACAACCTCAACATTCAAAAACACCAACAATTTCAACAACAACCTCAGCAATGAAAAACATCTAAAAATTCAACAACAACCTCAACAATGAAAAACACCAATAAAATTCAAAAACAACCTTAACATTCAATAACATCGAAAAATAAAAACAACAACCTCAACAAACAAAAACACAAACCAATACAACCAAAACCTCAACAATGAAAGACACCAAAAAATTCAACAACAACCTCAACTTTGAAAAACAGAAACAAATTCAACAACCTCAACATTGAAAACGACAACAAATTCAACAACAACCTCAACATTCAAAAACACCAATAATTTCAACAACAACCTCAGCAATGAAAAAGATCAAAAAATTCAACAACATCCTCAACATTGAAAAACTCCTAGAATTTCAACAGCTACCACAACATTGAAATGCACCAAAAAATTCGACAACTAACGCAACATTGAAAATCACCATCACATTCAACAAAAACATCAACAATGAAAAACATCAAAAAATTCAACATCAACGTTAAGTTTGAAAACCAACAACAGATTTAACAACATCAACATTCAAATACACCAACAAATGCAACAACAACCTCAGCTTTGAAAAACACAAACAAATTCAACAACCTCAAAATTGAAAAACACCAACAAATTCAACAACAACCTCAACTTTGAAAAACACCAACAAATTCAACTGCAACCTCAACTTTGGAAAAAAAAAAGACCAAAAATAACCATTGATAACAGCAATAAATTCAACAACCTCAACATTGAAAACCACGAACAAATTCAACAACAACCTCAGCAATGAAAAACATCAAAAAATTCAACAACCTCAACATTCACAAACACCAGCAATTTCAAAAACAACCTCAACAATGAAAAACATCAAAAAATTCAGCAACAACCTCAAACATGAAAAACACCAAAAAAATTCATCAACAAACTCAACAATGAAAAACACCAAAAAAAATCAATAACAACCTCAACATTGAAAAAGACCAAAAAATTACACAACAACCTCAACAATGAAAAACTACAAAAAATTCAACAACAACCTCAACATCCAAAAACACCAAAAAAATAAATACAACAACCTCAACATTCACAAACACCAACAAATACAACCAAAACCTCATCAATGAAAAACAACAAAAAACTCAACAACAAACTCAACTTTGAAAAACACCAACAAATTCAACAACAATCTCAACATTCAAAATAACCAACAATTTCAACAACAACCTCAGCTATGAAAAACATCAAAATATTCAACAACAACCTCAACAATGAAAAACACCTTAAATGTTCAACAAAAACCTTAACATTCAAAAACACCAAAAAATAAAAACAACAACCTCAACATTCAAAAACACCAACAAATTCAACCAAAACCTCAACAATGAAAAAAACCAGAAAATTCAACAACAACCTCAACTTTGAAGAACACCAGCAAATTCAACAACCTCAACATTGAAAAACGCTATCAAATTCAAAAACAACGTCAACATTGAAAAACTCCAACAAATTCAACAACAACCTCAACAATGAAAAACACCAAAAAATTCAACAACAACCTCAACATTCAAAAACAACAACAATTTCAACAGCAACCTCAGCAATGAATAACATCAAAAAATTCAACAACATCCTCAACAATGGAAAACACTAATAAAAATCAATAAAAACCTCAACATTGAAAAACACCAAAAAATTCCACAACAACCTCAACAATGAAAAACACCAAAAAATTCAACAACAACCTCAACTTTGAAAATCGCCAGCAAATTCAACAACCTCAACATTGAAAAATTCCAACATATTCAACAACAACCTCAACAATGAAAAGCACCAAAAAATTCAACCACAACCTCAACATACAAAAACACCAACAATTTCAACAACAACATCAGGAATGATTAACATCAAATAATTCAACAACATCCTCAACAATGAAAAACACCAATAAAAAATTCAACAACAACCTCAACAATGAAAATCACAAATAAAAATCAATAAAAACTTCAACATTGAAAAACACCAAAAAATTCCACAACAACCTCAACAATGAAAAACACCAAAACATTCAACAACAAACTCAACATTCAAAAACAGAAAAAAAAAATGCAACAACCTCAACATTCAAAAACACCAACAAATACTGGCAAAACCTCAACAATGAAAAACAACAAAAAACTCAACAACAAACTCAACTTTGAAAAACAGCAACAAATACAACAACCTCAACATTGAAAAACACCAACAAATTCAACAACAACCTCAACATTGAAAAACTCCAACAAATTCAACAACAACCTCAACAATGAAAAACACCAAAAATTCAACAACAACCTCAACATTCAAAAACACCAACAATTTCAACAACAACCTCAGCAATGAAAAACATCAAAAAATTCAACAACAACCTCAACAATGAAAAACACCAAAAAAATTCAACAAAAACCTTAACATTCAAAAAAACCAAAAAATAAAAACAACAACATCAACATTCAAAAACACCAACAAATTCAACCAAAACCTCAACAATGAAAAACACCAAAAAATTCAACAACAACCTCAACAATAAAAAACACCTTAAAAATTCAACAAAAACCTTAACATTCAAAAACACCAAAAAATAAAAACAACAACCTCAACATTCAATAACACCAACATTTTCAACAGCAACCTCAGCAATGAATCGCATCAAAAAATTCAACAACATCCTCAACAATGAAAAACTCCAAAAAAATTCAACAACAACCTCAACAATGAAAAACACTAATAAAAATCAATAAACACCTCAACATTTAAAAACAACAAAAAATTCCACAACAACCTCAACAATGAAAAACACCAAAAAATTCAACAACAAACTCAACTTTGAAAATCACCAGCAAATTCAACAACCGCAACATTGAAAAACTCCATCAAATTCAACAACAACCTCAACAATGAAAAGCACCAAAAAATTCAACAACAACCTCAACAATCAAAAACACCAACAATTTCAACAACAACCTCAGCAATGATTAACATCAAAAAATTCAACAACATCCTCAACAATGAAAAACACCAAAAAAATTCAACAACAACTTCAACAATGAAAATCTCAAATAAAAATCAATAAACACCTCTACATTGAAAAACACTAAAAAATTCCACAACAACCTCAACAATGAAAAACACCAAAAAATTCAACAACAACCTCAACATTCAAAAACGCCAAAAAATAAATACGACAATTCAACATTCAAAAACACCAACAAATACTGTCAAAACCTCAACAATGAAAAACACCAAAAAACTCAACAACAAACTCAACTTTGAAAAACAGAAACAAATAGAACAACCTCAACAATGAAAAACACCAACAAATTCAACCACAACCTCAACATTGAAAATCACCAAACAATTCAACAAGAACCTCAACATTCAATGACACCGAACAATAAAAGCAACAACCTCAACATTCAAAAACACCAACAAATTCAACCAAAACCTCAACAATGAAAAACACCAAAAAAATCAACAGCAACCTCAACATTGAAAAATACAAAAAGATTCAATTAAAAACATTGAATAAACGAAAAAATTCAGCAACAACCTCAACATTGAAAAAGAACAAAATATTCAATAACAACCTCAACTTTGAAAAGCACGATCCAATTCCAAAACCTCAACATTGAAAAGACCAAAAAATTCAACTACAACCTCAATGTTGTTAATCACCAACAAATTCAACTACAACCTCAACATGCAAAAACTCCAACCAATTCAACAAAAACCTCAAAAATGGAAAACACCAACAAATTCATCAAAAACCGCAAAAATGAAAAACACCAAAAAATTCATCAACAACCACAACATTCAAAAGCACAAACAAATTCAACAACCTCAACATTGAAGAACTCCAAAAAATACAACAACAACCTCAACAATGAAAAACACCATAAAATTCAACAACAAACCCAACATTGAAAAACACCAACAAATTCAAAAACATCCTCAATATAGAAAATCATCAACAAATTCAACAATGAAAAACACCAAAAAATTCAACAACAACCTCAACATTGAAAAACTCCAACAAATTCAACAACAACCTGAAAATATTGAAAATCACCATCAAATTCAACAACAACCTCAACAATGAAAAACAACCAAAAATTCAACAACAACATTCAACATTCAAAAACACCAACAAATTCAAAAACAACCTCAACAATGAATAACACCAAAAAATTCATCAACAATCTCAACATTCAAAAAGACCAAAAAATTCAACGATAAACTCAAAAATGAAAAACACCAAAAAATTCAACAACAACCTGTACTTTGAAAAACACCAACAAATTCAACAGCCTCAACATTGAAAAAGATCAACATATTCAACAACAACCTCAACAATGAAAAACAACAAAAAATTCAACAACAACCTCAACATTCAAAAACACCAAAAAATAAAACCAACAACCTCAACATTCAAAAAGACCAACAAATTCAACCAAAACCTCAACAATGAAAAATACCAATAAATTCAACAACAGCCTCAACTTTGAAAAACACCAACTAATTCAACAACCTCAACATTGAAAAACACCAACAAATTCAACAACAACCTCAACATTGAAAAACTCCAACATATTCAACAACAACCTCAACAATGAATAACACCCAAAAATTCAACAACAAACTCAACATTCAATAACACCAACAATTTCAAGAAGAACCTCAGTAATGATAGAAATCAAAAAATTCAACAACAACCTCAACAATGAAAAACACCAAATAAATTCAACAACGAACTCAACAATGAAAAACACCAAAAAAATAAATAAAAATCTTAATATTGAAAAACACCAAAAAAATTCCACAACATCCTCTACAATGAAAAACACCAAAAAATTCAACAACAATCTCAACTTTCAAAAACACCAAAAAATAAATACAACAACCTCAAAATTCAAAAAACACCAACAATATTGACAAACACCAAGACATAAAACAATCTCAACATTGAAAAACTCCAACAAATTCAACAACAACCTCAACATTGAAAAACTCCAACAAATTCAACAACAACCTCAACACTGAAAAACTCCAAAAAATTCAACAACAACCCCAACATTCAAAAACACCAACAATTTCAGCAACAACCTCAGCAATGAAAAACATCTAAAAATTCAACAACAACCTTAACATTCAATAACACCAAAAAATAAAAACAACAACCTCAACAAACAAAAACACCAACAAATTCGACCAAAACCTCAACAATGAAAGACACCAATAAATTCAACAACAACCTCAACTTTGAAAAACACCAACAAATTCAACAACCTCAACAATGAAAAACACCAAAAAATTCAACAACAACCTTAAGTTTGAAAAACACCAATAGATTTAACAACGTCAACATTCAAATACACCAACAAATTCAACAACAACCTCAGCTTTGAAAAACACAAACAAATTCAACAACCTCAACATTGAAAAACACCAACAAATTCAACAAGCTCAAAATTGAAAAACACCAACGAATTCAACTGCAACCTCAACTTTGAAAAAAACAAAAAAGATCAAAAAAAAACATTAATAACACTAATAAATTCAACAACCTCAACATTGAATATCACCAACAAATTCAACAACAACCTCAGCAATGAAAAACATCAAAAAATTGAACAAACTCAACATTCACAAACACCAGCAATTTCAAAAACAACCTCAACAATGAAAAACATCAGAAAAATCAACAACAACCTCAACAATGAAAAACACCAAAAAAATTCATCAACAACCTCAACAATGAAAAACACCAAAAAAAAATCAATAAAAACCTCAGCATTGAAAAACACCAAAAAATTCCACAACAACATCAACAACGAAAAACACCAAAAAATTCAACAACAACCTCAACATTCAAAAACACCGAAAAATAAATACAACAACCTCAACATTAAAAAACACCAGCAAATACAACCAAAACCTCAACATTGAAAAACACCAAAAAATTCAACAACAAATTCAACTTTGAAAAACACCAACAAATACCACAACCTCAACATTGAAAAACGCTAACAAATTCAACAACAACATCAACAGTGAAAAACTACAAAAAATTCAACCTCAACAATGAAAAGCACCAAAAAATTCAAAAACAAACTCAACATTCAAAAACACCGACAATTTCAACAACAACCTCAGCAATGAATAACATCAAAAAATTCAACAACAACCTCGACAATGAAAAAGACCAATAAAAATCAATAAACATCTCAGCATTGAAAAACACCAAAAAATTCCACAACAACCTCAACAATGAAAAACACCAAAAAATTCAACAGCAACCTCAACTTTGAAAATCACCAGCAAATTCAACAACCTCAACATTGAAAAACGCTAACAAATTCAACAACAACCTCAACATTCAAAAACACCAAAAAATAAATACAACAACCTCAACATTCAAAAAGACCAACAAATACTGGCAAAACCTCAACAATGAAAAACACAACGAAAAATCAACAACAAACTCAACTTTGAAAAACAGCAACAAATACAACAACCTCAACATTGAAAAACACCAACAAATTCAACAACAACCTCAACATTGAAAAACTCCAACAAATTCAACAACAACCTCAACAATGAAAAACACCAAAAAATTCAACAACAACCTCAACATTCAAAAACACCAAATATTTCAACAACAACCTCAGCAATGAAAAACATCTAAAAATTCAACAACAACCTCAACAATGAAAAACACCAAAAAATTCAACAAAAACCTTAACATTCAAAAACACCAAAAAGTAAAAACAACAACCTCAAAATTCAAAAACACCAACAAATTCAATCAAAACCTCAACAATGAAAAACACCAAAAAATTCAACAAAACCTCAAGTTTGAAAAACACCAACAAATTCAACAAACTCAACTTTGATAAGCGCCAACAAATTCAACAACAACCTCAACATTGAAAAACTCCAACAAATTCAACAACATCCTCAACAATGAAAAACGCCAAAAAATTCAACAACAACCTCAACATTCAAAAACACCAACAATTTCAACAACAACCTCAGTAATGAAAAACTTCAAAAAATTCAACAACATCCTCAACAATGAAAAACACCAAAAAAATTCAACAACAACCTCAACAATGAAAAAAAATGAAAAAAATCAATAAAAATCACAACATTGAAAAACTCCATGGATTTCAACTATTACCACAACAATGAAAAACACCTAAAAATTCGACAACAAACTCAATATTGAAAATCACCATCAAATTCAACAAAAACCTCAACAATGAAAAACACCAAAAAATTCAACAACAACCTCAACTTTGAAAATCACCAACAAATTCAACAACCTCAACATTGAAAAACGCTAACAAATTCAACAACAACCTCAACATTGATAAACTCCAACAAATTCAACAACAACCTCAACAATGAAAACCACCAAAAAATTCAACAACAACCTCAACATTCAAAAACACCAAAAAATAAATACAACAACCTCAACATTCAAAAACACCAACAAATACTGGCAAAACCTCAACAATGAAAAACACAAAAAAAATCAACAACAAACTCAACTTTGAAAAACAGCAACAAATACAACAACCTCAACATTTAAAAACACCAACAAAATCAACAACAACCTCAACATTGAAAAACTCCAACAAATTCAACAAGAACCTCAACAATGAAAAACACCAAAAAATTCAACAACCTCAACTTTCAAAAACACCAACTATTTCAACAACAACCTCAGCAATGAAAAACATCTAAAAATTCAACAATACCTCAACAATGAAAAACACCAAAAAATTCAACAAAAAACTTAACATTCAAAAACACCAAAGAGTAAAAACAACAACCTCAAAATTCAAAAACACCAACAAATTCAACCAAAACCTCAACAATGAAAAACACCAAAAAATTCAACAAAACCTCAACTTTGAAAAACACCAACAAATTCAACAAACTCAACTTTGATAAGCGCCAACAAGTTCAACAACAACCTCAACATTGAAAAACTCCAACAAATTCAACAACATCCTCAACAATGAAAAACGCCAAAAAATTCAACAACAACCTCAACATTCAAAAACACCAACAATTTCAACAACAACCTCAGTAATGAAAAACTTCAAAAAATTCAACAACATCCTCAACAATGAAAAACACCAAAAAAATTCAACAACAACCTCAACAATGAAAAAAACGAAAAAAATCAATAAAAACCTCAACATTGAAAAACTCCAAGGATTTCAACTATTACCACAACAATGAAAAACACCTAAAAATTCGACAACAAACTCAATATTGAAAATCACCATCAAATTCAACAAAAACCTCAACAATGAAAAACACCAATAAAATTCAACAACAACCTCAATTTTGAAAAACACCAACAGATTTAACAACCTCAATATTCAAATACACCAACAAATTCAACAACAACCTCAGCTTTGAAAAACACCAACAAATTCAACTGCAACCTCAACATTCAAAAACTCCAACAATTTGAATAACAAACTCAACAATGAAAAACACCAACAATTTCAACTGCAACCACAATTTTGAAAAATACAAAAAGATTTAAAAAAAACATTGAATACACCAAAAAATGCAACAACAACCTCAACATTGAAAAACAACAAAATATTCAATAACAACCTCAACTTTGAAAAGCACGATCCAATTCCAAAACCTCAACATTGAAAAGCACCAAAAAATTCAACTACAACCTCAATATTGTAAATCACCAACAAATTCAACTACAACCTCAACATTCAAAAACACCAACAAATTCAACAAAAACCTCAACAATGGAAAACACCAACAAATTCATCAAAAACCTCAACAATGAAAAACACCAACAAATTCAACTACAACCTCAACATTCAAAAACACCAACAAATTCAACAAAAACCTCAACAATGGAAAACACCAAGAAATTCAGCAAAAACCTCAAAAATGAAAAACACCAAAAAATTCATCAACAACCTCAACATTCAAAAGCACCAACAAATTCAACAACCTCAACATTGAAGAACTCCATGAAAATCAACAACAACATCAACAATGAAAAACACCAAAAAATTCAACAACAACCCCAACATTGAAAAACACAAACAAATTCAACAACAACCTCAATATTGGAAATCACCAACAAATTCAACAATGAAAAACATCCAAAAATTCAACAACAACCTCAACAATGAAAAACACCAAAAAATTAAACAACAAAAACTGAACATTGAAAATCACCAACAAATTCAACAACAACCTCAACAATGAAAAACACCAAAAAATTCAACAACAACCTCAACTTTGAAAATCACCAGCAAATTCAACAACCTCAACATTGAAAAACGCTAACAAATTCAACAACAACCTCAACATTGATAAACTCCAACAAATTCAACAACAACCTCAACAATGAAAACCACCAAAAAATTCAACAACAACCTCAACATTCAAAAACACCAAAAAATAAATACAAGAACCTCATTATTCAAAAACACCAACAAATACTGGCAAAACCTCAACATTGAAAAACACCAACAAATTCAAAAACAACCACAACATTGAAAAACTCCAACAAATTCAACAACAACCTCAACAATGAAAAACACCAAAAAATAAAAACAACAACCTCAACATTCAAAAACACCAACAATTTCAACAACAACCTCAGCAATGAAAAACATCTAAAAATTCAACAACAACCTCAACAATGAAAAACACGAAAAAATTCAACAAAAACCTTAACATTCAACAACACCAAAAAGTAATAACAACAACCTCAAAACTCAAAAACACCAACAAATTCAAACAAAACCTCAACAAAGAAAAACACCAAAAAATTCAACAAAACCTCAACTTTTAAAAACACCAACAAATTCAACAAACTCAACATTGAAAAACGCCAACAAATTCAACAACAACCTCAACATTGAAAAACTCCAACAAATTCAACAACATCCTCAACAATGAAAAACGACAAAATAATTCAACAACAACCTCAACATTGAAAAACAACAAAATATTCAATAACAACCTCAACTTTGAAAAGCACGATCGAATTCCAAAACCTCAATAATTGAAAAGCACCAAAAAATTCAACTACAACCTCAATATTGTAAATCACCAACAAATTCAACTACAACCTCAACATTCAAAAACACCAACAAATTCAACAAAAACCTCAACAATGGAAAACACCAACAAATTCATCAAAAACCTCAACAATGAAAAACACCAACAAATTCAACTACAACCTCAACATTCAAAAACACCAACAAATTCAACAAAAACCTCAGCAATGGAAAACACCAACAAATTCAGCAAAAACCTCAAAAATGAAAAACACCAAAAAATTCATCAACAACCTCAACATTCAAAAGCACCAACACATTCAACAACCTCAACATTGAAGAACTCCAAGAAATACAACAACAACATCAACAATGAAAAACACCATTAAATTCAACAACAACCCCAACATTGAAAAACACAAACAAATTAAACAACAACCTCAATATTGAAAATCACCAACAAATTCAACAATGAAAAACATCCAAAAATTCAACAACAACAACCACAACAATGAAAAACACCAAAAAATTAAACAACAAACTGAACATTGAAAATCACCAACAAATTCAACAACAACCTCAAGTTTGAAAAACACCAACAAATTCAAAAACCTCAACATGGAAAAACACCAACAAATTCAACCACAACCTCAACATTGAAAATCACCAAAAAAATCAAGAAGAACCTCAACATTCATTAACACCAAACAATAAAAACAACAACCTCAACATTCAAAAACACCAACAAATTCAACCAAAACCTCAACAATGAAAAACACCAAAAAAATCAACAACAACCTCAACATTGAAAAATACAAAAAGAGTCAAAAAAAAACATTGAATACACCAAAACATTCAACAACAACCTCAACATTGAAAATCAACAAAATATTCAATAACAACCTCAACTTTGAAAAGCACGATCCAATTCCAAAACCTCAACATTGAAAAGCACCAAAAAATTCAACTACAACCTCAATATTGTTAATCACCAACAAATTCAACTACAACCTCAACATGCAAAAATACCAACAAATTCAACAAAAACCTCAACAATGGAAAACAAAAACAAATTCATCAAAAACCGCAAAGATGAAAAACACCAAAAAATTCATCAACAACCTCAACATTCAAAAGCACAAACAAATTCAACAACCTCAACATTGAAGAACTCCAAGAAATACAACAACAACCTCAACAATGAAAAACACCAAAAAATTCAAAAACAACCCCAATATTGAAAAACACCAACAAATTCAACAACAACCTCAATATTGAAAATCACCAACAAATTCAACAATGAAAAACATCCAAAAATTCAACAACAACAACCTCAACAATGAAAAACACCAACAAATTCAACAACAACCTCAATATTGAAAATCACCAACAAATTCAACAACAACCTCAACAATTAAAAACATCCAAAAATTCATCAACAACAACCTCAACATTCAAAAACACCAACAAATTCAAAAAAAACCTCAACAATGAAAAACACCAAAAAATTCAACAAAAAACCTTAACATTAACCAACACCAAAAAATAAAAATAACAACATCAACATTCAAAAACACCAACAATTTCAACAACAACCTCAGCAATGAAAAACATCTAAAAATTCAACAACAACCTCAACAATGAAAAACACCAAAAAATTCAACAACACCAAAAAGTAAAAACAACAACCTCAAAACTCAAAAACACCAACAAATTCAACCAAAACCTCAGCAATGAAAAACACCAAAAAATTCAACAAAACCTCAACTTTGAAAAACACCAACAAATTCAACAAACTCAACATTGAAAAACGCCAACGAATTCAACAACAACATCAACACTGAAAAACTCCAACAAATTCAACAACATCCTCAACAATGAAAAACGCCAAAAAATTGAACAACAACCTCAACATTCAAAAACAACAAAATATTCAATAACAACCTCAACTTTGAAAAGCACGATCCAATTCCAAAACATCAACAATGAAAAGCACCAAAAAATTCAACTACAACCTCAATATTGTAAATCACCAACAAATTCAAATACAACCTCAACATTCAAAAACACCAACAAATTCAACAAAAACCTCAACAATGGAAAACACCAACAAATTCATCAAAAACCTCAACAATGAAAAACACTAACAAATTCAACTAGAACCTCAACATTCAAAAACACCAACAAATTCAACAAAAACCTCAGCAATGGAAAACACCAACAAATTCAGCAAAAACCTCAAAAATGAAAATCACCAAAAAATTCATCAACAACCTCAACATTCAAAAGCACCAACAAATTCAACAACCTCAACATTGAAGAACTCCAAGAAATACAACAACAACATCAACAATGAAAAACACCATAAAATTCAACAACAACTCCAACATTGAAAAACACAAACAAATTCAACAACAACCTCAATATTGAAAATCACCAACTAATTCAACAATGAAAAACATCCAAAAATTCAACAACAACCTCAACAATGAAAGACACCAAAAAATTAAACAACAAACTGAACATTGAAAATCACCAACAAATTCAACAACAACCTCAACTTTGAAAAACACCAACAAATTCAAAAACCTCAACATGGAAAAACATCAACAAATTCAACCACAACCTCAACATTGAAAATCACCAAAAAAATCAAGAAGAACCTCAACATTCATTAACACCAAACAATAAAAACAACAACCTCAACATTCAAAAACACCAACAAATTCAACCAAAACCTCAACAATGAAAAACACCAAAAAAATCAACAACAACCTCAACATTGAAAAATACAAAAAGAGTCAAAAAAAAACATTGAATACACCAAAACATTCAACAACAACCTCAACATTGAAAATCAACAAAATATTCAATAACAACCTCAACTTTGAAAAGCACGATCCAATTCCAAAACCTCAACATTGAAAAGCACCAAAAAATTCAACTACAACCTCAATATTGTTAATCACCAACAAATTCAACTACAACCTCAACATGCAAAAATACCAACAAGTTCAACAAAAACCTCAACAATGGAAAACAAAAACAAATTCATCAAAAACCGCAAAGATGAAAAACACCAAAAAATTCGTCAGCAACCTCAACATTCAAAAGCACAAACAAATTCAACAACCTCAACATTGAAGAACTCCAAGAAATACAACAACAACCTCAACAATGAAAAACACCAAAAAATTCAACAACAACCCCAATATTGAAAAACACCAACAAATTCAACAACAACCTCAATATTGAAAATCACCAACAAATTCAACAATGAAAAACATCCAAAAATTCAACAACAACAACCTCAACAATGAAAAACACCAACAAATTCAACAACAACCTCAATATTGAAAATCACCATCAAAGTCAACAACAACCTCAACAATTAAAAACATCCAAAAATTCAACAACAACAACCTCAACATTCAAAAACACCAACAAATTCAAAAACAACCTCAACAATGAATAACACCAAAAAATTCATCAACAACCTCAACATTCAAAATGACCAAAAAATTCAACGATAACCTCAAAAATGAAAAACAACATAAAATTAAACAACAACCTCTACTTTGACAAGCACCAACAAATTCAGCAGCCTCAACATTCAAAAAGACCAACATATTCAACAACAACCTCAACTGTGAAAAACAACAAAAAATTCAACAACAACCTCAACTTTGAAAAACACCAAAAAATTCCACAACAACCTCAACAATGAAAAACACCAAAAAAGGCAACAACAACCACAACATTCAAAAACAACATAAAATAAAAACAACAACATCAACATTCAAATACACCAACAAATTCAACCAAAACCTCAACAATGAAAAACACCAAAACATTCAACAACAGCCTCAACTTTGAAAAACATCAACAAATTCAACAACCTCAACATTGAAAAACACAAACAAATTCAGCAACAACCTCAACAATGAAAAACACCAAAAAATAAAAAGAACAACCTCAACATTCAAAAACACCAACAATTTCAACAACAACCTCAGCAATGAAAAACATCTAAAAATTCAACAACAACCTCAACAATGAAAAACACCAAAAAATTCAACAAAAACCTTAACATTCAACAACACCAAAAAGTAAAAACAACAACCTCAAAACTCAAAAACACCAACAAATTCAACCAAAACCTCAACAATGAAAAACACCAAAAAATTCAACAAAACCTCAACTTTGAAAAACAACAACAAATTCAACAAAAACCTCAACAATGGAAAACACCAACAAATTCATCAAAAACCTCAACAATGAAAAACACCAACAAATTCAACTAGAACCTCAACATTCAAAAACACCAACAAATTCAACAAAAACCTCAGCAATGGAAAACACCAACAAATTCAGCAAAAACCTCAAAAATGAAAATCACCAAAAAATTCATCAACAACCTCAACATTCAAAAGCACCAACAAATTCAACAACCTCAACATTGAAGAACTCCAAGAAATACAACAACAACATCAACAATGAAAAACACCATAAAATTCAACAACAACCCCAACATTGAAAAACACAAACAAATTCAACAACAACCTCAATATTGAAAATCACCAACTAATTCAACAATGAAAAACATCCAAAAATTCAACAACAACCTCAACAATGAAAGACACCAAAAAATTAAACAACAAACTGAACATTGAAAATCACCAACAAATTCAACAACAACCTCAACTTTGAAAAACACCAACAAATTCAAAAACCTCAACATGGAAAAACATCAACAAATTCAACCACAACCTCAACATTGAAAATCACCAAAAAAATCAAGAAGAACCTCAACATTCATTAACACCAAACAATAAAAACAACAACCTCAACATTCAAAAACACCAACAAATTCAACCAAAACCTCAACAATGAAAAACACCAAAAAAATCAACAACAACCTCAACATTGAAAAATACAAAAAGAGTCAAAAAAAAACATTGAATACACCAAAACATTCAACAACAACCTCAACATTGAAAATCAACAAAATATTCAATAACAACCTCAACTTTGAAAAGCACGATCCAATTCCAAAACCTCAACATTGAAAAGCACCAAAAAATTCAACTACAACCTCAATATTGTTAATCACCAACAAATTCAACTACAACCTCAACATGCAAAAATACCAACAAGTTCAACAAAAACCTCAACAATGGAAAACAAAAACAAATTCATCAAAAACCGCAAAGATGAAAAACACCAAAAAATTCGTCAGCAACCTCAACATTCAAAAGCACAAACAAATTCAACAACCTCAACATTGAAGAACTCCAAGAAATACAACAACAACCTCAACAATGAAAAACACCAAAAAATTCAACAACAACCCCAATATTGAAAAACACCAACAAATTCAACAACAACCTCAATATTGAAAATCACCAACAAATTCAACAATGAAAAACATCCAAAAATTCAACAACAACAACCTCAACAATGAAAAACACCAACAAATTCAACAACAACCTCAATATTGAAAATCACCATCAAAGTCAACAACAACCTCAACAATTAAAAACATCCAAAAATTCAACAACAACAACCTCAACATTCAAAAACACCAACAAATTCAAAAACAACCTCAACAATGAATAACACCAAAAAATTCATCAACAACCTCAACATTCAAAATGACCAAAAAATTCAACGATAACCTCAAAAATGAAAAACAACATAAAATTCAACAACAACCTCTACTTTGACAAGCACCAACAAATTCAGCAGCCTCAACATTCAAAAAGACCAACATATTCAACAACAACCTCAACAGTGAAAAACAACAAAAAATTCAACAACAACCTCAGCATTCAAAAACACCAACAAATTCAACAACAACATCAACAATGAAAAACACAAACAAATTCAACATCAACCTCAACTTTGAAAAACAACAACAAATTCAACAAAAACCTCAACTTTGAAAAACACCAAAAAATTCCACAACAACCTCAACAATGAAAAACACCAAAAAAGGCAACAACAACCACAACATTCAAAAACAACATAAAATAAAAACAACAACATCAACATTCAAATACACCAACAAATTCAACCAAAACCTCAACAATGAAAAACACCAAAACATTCAACAACAGCCTCAACTTTGAAAAACATCAACAAATTCAACAACCTCAACATTGAAAAACACAAACAAATTCAGCAACAACCTCAACAATGAAAAACACCAAAAAATAAAAAGAACAACCTCAACATTCAAAAACACCAACAATTTCAACAACAACCTCAGCAATGAAAAACATCTAAAAATTCAACAACAACCTCAACAATGAAAAACACCAAAAAATTCAACAAAAACCTTAACATTCAACAACACCAAAAAGTAAAAACAACAACCTCAAAACTCAAAAACACCAACAAATTCAACCAAAACCTCAACAATGAAAAACACCAAAAAATTCAACAAAACCTCAACTTTGAAAAACACCAACAAATTCAAAAAACTCAACATTGAAAAACGCCAACAAATTCAACAACAACCTCAACATTGAAAAACTCCAACAAATTCAACAACATCCTCAACAATGAAAAACGACAAAAAAATTCAACAACAATCTCAACATTGAAAAACAACAAAATATTCAATAACAACCTCAACTTTGAAAAGCACGATCCAATTCCAAAACCTCAACATTGAAAAGCACCAAAAAATTCAACTACAACCTCAATATTGTAAATCACCAACAAATTCAACTACAACCTCAACATTCAAAAACACCAACAAATTCAACAAAAACCTCAACAATGGAAAACACCAACAAATTCATCAAAAACCTCAACAATGAAAAACACCAACAAATTCAACTACAACCTCAAAAATGAAGAACACCAAAAAATTCATCAACAACCTCAACATTCAAAAGCACCAACAAATTCAACAACCTCAACATTGAAGAACTCCAAGAAATACAACAACAACATCAACAATGAAAAACACCATAAAATTCAACAACAACCCCAACATTGAAAAACACAAACAAATTCAACAACAACCTCAATATTGAAAATCACCAACAAATTCAACAATGAAAAACATCCAAAAATTCAACAACAACAACCACAACAATGAAAAACACCAAAAAATTAAACAACAAACTGAACATTGAAAATCACCAACAAATTCAACAACAACCTCAAGTTTGAAAAACACCAACAAATTCAAAAACCTCAACATGGAAAAACACCAACAAATTCAACCACAACCTCAACATTGAAAATCACCAAAAAATTCAAGAAGAACCTACAGATTCATTAGCACGAAACAATAAAAACAACAACCTCAAGTTTGAAAAACACCAACAAATTCAAAAACCTCAACATGGAAAAACACCAACAAATTCAACCACAACCTCAACATTGAAAATCACCAAAAAAATCAAGAAGAACCTCAACATTCATTAACACCAAACAATAAAAACAACAACCTCAACATTCAAAAACACCAACAAATTCAACCAAAACCTCAACAATGAAAAACACCAAAAAAATCAACAACAACCTCAACATTGAAAAATACAAACAGAGTCAAAAAAAAAACATTGAATACACCAAAACATTCAACATCAACCTCAACATTGAAAATCAACAAAATATTCAATAACAACCTCAACTTTGAAAAGCACGATCCTATTCCAAAACCTCAACATTGAAAAGCACCAAAAAATTCAACTACAACCTCAATATTGTTAATCACCAACAAATTCAACAACAACCTCAACATGCAAAAATACCAACAAATTCAACAAAAACCTCAACAATGGAAAACAAAAACGAATTCATCAAAAACCGCAAAGATGAAAAACACGAAAAAATTCATCAACAACCTTAACATTCAAAAGCACAAACAAATTCAACAACCTCAACATTGAAGAACTCCAAGAAATACAACAACAACCTCAACAATGAAAAACACCAAAAAATTCAACCACAAGCCCAATATTGAAAAACACAAACAAATTCAACAACAACCTCAATATTGAAAATCACCAACTAATTCAACAATGAAAAACATCCAAAAATTCAACAACAACCTCAACAATGAAAAACACCAAAAAATTAAACAACAAACTGAACATTGAAAATCACCAACAAATTCAACAACAACCTCAACTTTGAAAAACACCAACAAATTCAAAAACCTCAACATGGAAAAACATCAACAAATTCAACCACAACCTCAACATTGAAAATCACCAAAAAAATCAAGAAGAACCTCAACATTCATTAACACCAAACAATAAAAACAACAACCTCAACATTCAAAAACACCAACAAATTCAACCAAAACCTCAACAATGAAAAACACCAAAAAAATCAACATCAACCTCAACATTGAAAAATACAAAAAGAGTCAAAAAGAAACATTGAATACACCAAAACATTCAACAACAACCTCAACATTGAAAATCAACAAAATATACAATAACAACCTCAACTTTGAAAAGCACGATCCAATTCCAAAACCTCAACATTGAAAAGCACCAAAAAATTCAACTACAACCTCAATATTGTTAATCACCAACAAATTCAACTATAACCTCAACATGCAAAAATACCAACAAATCCAACAAAAACCTCAACAATGGAAAACAAAAACAAATTCATCAAAAACCGCAAAGATGAAAAACACCAAAAAATTCATCAGCAACCTCAACATTCAAAAGCACAAACAAATTCAACAACCTCAACATTGAAGAACTCCAAGAAATACAACAACAACCTCAACAATGAAAAACACCAAAAAATTCAACAACAACCCCAATATTGAAAAACACCAACAAATTCAACAACAACCTCAATATTGAAAATCACCAACAAATTCAACAATGAAAAACATCCAAAAATTCAACAACAACAACCTCAACAATGAAAAACACCAACAAATTCAACAACAACCTCAATATTGAAAATCACCATCAAAGTCAACAACAACCTCAACAATTAAAAACATCCAAAAATTCAACAACAACAACCTCAACATTCAAAAACACCAACAAATTCAAAAACAACCTCAACAATGAATAACACCAAAAAATTCATCAACAACCTCAACATTCAAAATGACCAAAAAATTCAACGAAAACCTCAAAAATGAAAAACACCATAAAATTCAACAACAACCTCTACTTTGACAAGCACCAACAAATTCAGCAGCCTCAACATTCAAAAAGACCAACATATTCAACAACAACCTCAACAGTGAAAAACAACAAAAAATTCAACAACAACCTCAGCATTCAAAAACACCAACAAATTCAACAACAACATCAACAATGAAAAACACAAACAAATTCAACATCAACCTCAACTTTGAAAAACAACAACAAATTCAACAAAAACCTCAACTTTGAAAAACACCAAAAAATTCCACAACAACCTCAACAATGAAAAACACCAAAAAAGGCAACAACAACCACAACATTCAAAAACAACATAAAATAAAAACAACAACATCAACATTCAAATACACCAACAAATTCAACCAAAACCTCAACAATGAAAAACACCAAAACATTCAACAACAGCCTCAACTTTGAAAAACATCAACAAATTCAACAACCTCAACATTGAAAAACACAAACAAATTCAGCAACAACCTCAACAATGAAAAACAACAAAAAATAAAAAGAACAACCTCAACATTCAAAAACACCAACAATTTCAACAACAACCTCAGCAATGAAAAACATCTAAAAATTCAACAACAACCTCAACAATGAAAAACACCAAAAAATTCAACATAAATCTTAACATTCAACAACACCAAAAAATAAAAACAACAACCTCAACATTCAAAAACACCAACAATTTCAACAACAACCTCAGCAATGAAAAACATCTAAAAATTCAACAACAACCTCAACAATGAAAAACACCAAAAAATTCAACAAAAACCTTAACATTCAACAGCACCAAAAAGTAAAAACAACAACCTCAAAACTCAAAAACACCAACAAATTCAACCAAAACCTCAACAATGAAAAACACCAAAAAATACAACAAAACCTCAACATTGAAAAACACCAACAAATTCAAAAAACTCAACATTGAAAAACGCCAACAAATTCAACAACAACCTCAACATTGAAAAACTCCAACAAATTCAACAACATCCTCAACAATGAAAAACGATAAAAAAATTCAACAACAATCTCAACATTGAAAAACAACAAAATATTCAATAACAACCTCAACTTTGAAAAGCACGATCCAATTCCAAAATCTCAACATTGAAAAGCACCAAAAAATTCAACTACAACCTCAATATTGTAAATCACCAACAAATTCAACTACAACCTCAACATTCAAAAACACCAACAAATTCAACAAAAACCTCAACAATGGAAAACACCAACAAATTCATCAAAAACCTCAACAATGAAAAACACCAACAAATTCAACTACAACCTCAAAAATGAAGAACACCAAAAAATTCATCAACAACCTCAACATTCAAAAGCACCAACACATTCAACAACCTCAACATTGAAGAACTCCAAGAAATACAACAACAACATCAACAATGAAAAACACCATAAAATTCAACAACAACCCCAACATTGAAAAACACAAACAAATTCAACAACAACCTCAATATTGAAAATCACCAACAAATTCAACAATGAAAAACATCCAAAAATTCAACAACAACAACCACAACAATGAAAAACACCAAAAAATTAAACAACAAACTGAACATTGAAAATCACCAACAAATTCAACAACAACCTCAAGTTTGAAAAACACCAACAAATTCAAAAACCTCAACATGGAAAAACACCAACAAATTCAACCACAACCTCAACATTGAAAATCACCAAAAAATACAAGAAGAACCTACAGATTCATTAGCACCAAACAATAAAAACAACAACCTCAACATTCAAAAACACCAACAAATTCAACCAAAACCTCAACAATGAAAAACACCAAAAAAATCAACAACAACCTCAACATTGAAAAATACAAAAAGAGTCAAAAAAAAAACATTGAATACACCAAAACATTCAACATCAACCTCAACATTGAAAATCAACAAAATATTCAATAACAACCTCAACTTTGAAAAGAACGATCCAATTCCAAAACCTCAACATTGAAAAGCACCAAAAAATTCAACTACAACCTCAATTTTGTTAATCACCAACAAATTCAACAACAACCTCAACATGCAAAAATACCAACAAATTCAACAAAAACCTCAACAATGGAAAACAAAAACGAATTCATCAAAAACCGCAAAGATGAAAAACACGAAAAAATTCATCAACAACCTTAACATTCAAAAGCACAAACAAATTCAACAACCTCAACATTGAAGAACTCCAAGAAATACAACAACAACCTCAACAATGAAAAACACCAAAAAATTCAACAACAACCCCAATATTGAAAAACACCAACAAATTCAACAACAACCTCAATATTGAAAATCACCAACAAATTCAACAATGAAAAACATCCAAAAATTCAACAACAACAACCTCAACAATGAAAAACACCAACAAATTCAACAACAACCTCAATATTGAAAATCACCATCAAATTCAACAACAACCTCAACAATTAAAAACATCCAAAAATTCAACAACAACCTCAACATTCAAAAACACCAACAAATTCAAAAACAACCTCAACAATGAAAAACACCAAAAAATTCAACAAAAAACCTTAACATTAAACAACACCAAAAAATAAAAACAACTTTTCAACATTCAAAAACACCAACAATTTCAACAACAACCTCAGCAATGAAAAACATCTAAAAATTCAACAACAACCTCAACAATGAAAAACACCAAAAAATTCAACAAAAACCTTAACATTCAACAACACCAAAAAGTAAAAAGAACAACCTCAAAACTCAGAAACACCAACATATTCAACCAAAACCTCCACAATGAAAAACACCAAAAAATTCAACAAAACGTCAACTTTGAAAAACACCAACAAATTCAACAAACTCAACATTGAAAAACGCCAACAAATTCAACAACAACCTCAACAATGAAAAACACCAAAAAAAATTCAACAACAACCTCAACATTCAAAAACACCAAAAAATAAAACCAACAACCTCAACATTCAAAAACACCAACAAATTCAACCAAAACCTCAACAATGAAAAATACCAAAAAATTCAACAACAGCCTCAACTTTGAAAAACACCAACAAATTCAACAACCTCAACATTGAAAATCACCAACAAATTCAACAACAACCTCAACATTGAAAAACTCCAACATATTCAACAACAACCTCAACAATGAATAACAACAAAAAATTCAACAACAAACTCAACATTCAAAAACACCAACAATTTCAACAAGAACCTCAGCAATGATAAACATCAAAAAATTCAACAACAACCTCAACAATGAAAAACACCAAATAAATTCAACAACGACCTCACCAATGAAAAACACCAAAAAATTCCACAACAACCTCAACAATGAAAAACGCCAAAAAATTCAACAACAACCTCAACTTTCAAAAACACCAAAAAAAAATACAACAACCTCAACATTCAAAAACACCAACAATATTGAAAAACACCAACAAATACAGCAATCTCAGCATTGAAAAACTCCAACAATTTCAACAACAACCTCAACATTGAAAAACTCCAACAAATACAGCAACAACCACAACAATGAAAAACTCCAAAAAATTCAACAACAACCTCAACATTCAAAAACACCAACAATTTCAACAACAACCTCAGCAATGAAAAACATCTAATAATTCAACAACAACCTCAACAATGAAAGACACCAATAAAATCCAACAACAACCTTAACATTCAATAACACCAATAAATAAAAACAACAACCTCAACAAACAAAAACACGAACAAATTCAACCAAAACCTCAACAATGAAAGACACCAAAAAAATTAACAACAAACTCAACTTTGAAAAACACCAACAAATTCAACAACCTCAACATTGAAAAACGACAACAAATTCAACCAAAAGCTCAACATTCAAAAACACCAACAATTTCAACAACAACCCCAGCAATGAAAGACTTCAAAAAATTCAACAACATCCTCAACAATGAAAAGCACCAAAAAAATTCAACAACAACCTCAACAATGAAAACCACCAAAAAATTCAATAAAAACCTCAACATTGAAAAACTCCAAGAATTTCAACAACTACCACAACATTGAAATGCACCAAAAAATTCGACAACAAATGAAACATTGAAAATCACCATCATATTCAACAAAAACCTCAACAATGAAAAACACCAATGAATTCAACAACAACCTTAATTTTGAAAAACACCAACAGATTTAACAACGTCAACTTTCAAATACACCAACAAATTCAACAACAACATCAGCTTTGAAAAACACAAACAAATTCAACAACCTCAACATTGAAAAACACCAACAAATTCAACAACAACCTCAACTTTGAAAAACACCAACAAATTCAACGAGCTCAAAATTAAAAAACACCAACAAATTCAACTGCAACCTCAACCTTGAAAAAAACAAATAAGATCAAAAAAAACCATTGATAACACCAATAAATTCAACAACCTCAACATTGAAAATCACCAACAAATTCAACAACAACCTCAGCAATGAAAAACATCAAACAATTCAACAACCTCAACACTCACAAACACCAGCAATTTCAACAACAACCTCAACAATGAAAAAAATCAAAAAAATCAACAACAACCTCAA